>NC_090733.1:146914584-146922430 GCF_036898095.1 Palaemon carinicauda
GTTTTAATTTGTGGAATATCTCCAGTCACAGATAGTTGAATTCAGTGGAATATCTGGTTCAAAAATTGTGATTTTTTTTAAAGAAGATTGATACAAGTGACGTCTCTAACTTGATATATTTTTTATCTGCTTAACTTTGCCTTTTATCGTATTGTACTTTATTTAATATTTCTTTTATTGTATATTACCTACTTCTCTAGTTTTTTTTTCCGCATTGGGCTACTTTCCCTGTTGGAGCCCAAGGGCTTATAGAATTTTGCTTTTCCAACAAGGGTTGATAATAATTTGTCATTAGCGAGATCACCGCATATATATTTGTCATAGAATTTAAAAAGAGAAGACTAGGAAGAGTGTGGCAATAAACCTTGCAATAAGGTGAAAAAAAAAATAAGCGTAGAAGATATTACTGAAGGATGAATATTTAAACAGGTTTGGACTTCGGACTAACACAGTTTTTAACAATGGCTCATCCACTGATTGCCTTCTCGGAAATGTACAGCAATCGTCATAATGAATAAGATTATATAGGAAATTATCAGTTATAATCCTAGTCACTTTTTGTGGGTACAAGCTAGCAGTTACAAGCAAGTGCCGTAATTTTTTTTTTTTTTTTTTTTTTTTTTTTTTTTTTTTTTTTTTTTTTTTTTTTTTTTTTTTTTTTTTTTTTCTCGTTTAACTAGTTTGCTTCTCTATCGCAAAACGTATTTAGTGTTATTATTACGAGATTTCTTTCCTTTTTACAAACTACAACTACTTGTTATCTTTTCTGGGATAATCTTTCATTAAATCTGTTTCTTTTTAACCAAACATATAACATTATCACTTATAACAGGTCTAGTGTGCCATAAATCCTGTAGTTATCCAAAGACCTGCCCTTTGAAAGAGGGAAGTTTAACTGGCTAAAGATTCAAAGTACATATTGAGAGCAAAATATTTTTCCAACTCATTTTAAATGCAAACCCTAAATATAATATATTCTAAGTTCACTATATTTTCAATACTAATTTAAATACACATTTAAAGCATAATATATTCTACTTACAATACATTCTTAAGACCCATTTTGAATATAAATCCGAAGCAAGGCATATTCTACTTCAAATATATCTTTAACACCAATTTTTAATAAAAATCCAAAGCACAATATATTCTATATATTCTAATTCCAATATATTTCCAAGACCCATTTTAAAAACAAACCTAAAGGAGAATATATTCTACTTCCTAAATGCATTTCAAACTTCTTTTGATTATAGATTTAAGTAGGGTTGTATTCGCAGGTTTAAGATTTTTTTTTTTTTTTGTGAAACGGGGTTGTTCTCATTTCATCTCCATGTTATATCAGTTTATACTGTTCTACATATACTGTATATTTGGAGGTATATATACTCATCCAGTACGGTAAAACCATATATACATATATATTAAACACACACACACATACACACACATACACACACATATGTATATATTTATATATATAAATATATATATATATATATATATATATATATATATATATATATATATATATATATATATATATATATATATATTATATGTGTGTGTGAAGTCTTCAACTGGATGATGAATGCAAATGGAAAACAAACTAATAAAACTCCAAGCACAAAGAACTAATTTACATTACCATTTAGCGATGAAAAAACCAAGTTAATACAAGAGTAAATAAATATGTGAAGCTTAAATCAGAAATATATTGACACTTCAGCATTGAAGGAAAATAGAACACAAGTCGTAATAACATTGTAGGAAAACGGACACTAACAGGGAAACATATGAGCTGGAAACTTATACTATTCAGTGGTTACTTTTCACTTGGTAAGGGTAGGAGAGACTCTAGCTATGGTAAGCAGCTCTTCTAGTCTTAGGTAGTGCCATAGCCTCCGTACCATGGTCTTCCAAGTTCCACTACCTTCGGTTAGAGTTCTCTTGATTGAGGGTACACTCGGGTGCACTATTCTATCTGTTTCCTTATTGCCTTTCGTCATTGGGCTATTTTGCTGGTTGGAACCCTTTTGCTAATACCATCATGCTTTTCCAACTGGGGTTATAGCTTAGCTAATAATAATAATAATAATAATAATAATAATATGGTATACCAATGAATGGGTCATAATTGTTTATAAAAATATGTGAATAAACAAAAAATTTACAAGGAGAGTGGGATTCTGATCGAAAAACTTTTAAGCTTTTTTATGACTAAATCAAGATAACGAAAAGGTTTGTGATTATCACGACCATTTTGAAACACGATTATTCCAAAACTTAGAAATAAAACTTTGATGAAATTGAAACCATAAAAAAAAAAAAAAATCCTTCAAGATATTACAACTCAGAGAGCAATGAAGTTGATTATGCTCATAAAAAAATGAAAAAAATACTCTTCCGATTACATAGCTTCGCACTACGTCTCAAGAAATAAATGACGAATTCTGTGCGCAAAAGAGAATCTTGCTGGAAGTACAGAATCAGGTGGTTATTGGATCAAGGTCCAAAGAATGGTATTCTATAGACCTTGATGGGATTATAATAAGACAGAATAATTGAGAAATCTAGCAATATTCAATAAAGAGAATAGAAAAAAAAAATTGTCATGTTTACTGGTGCAATAACACTAAAGCTAAACTAAGGCATTTCAATGGCATGGAAAAACAATTATCTCTCTCTCTCTCTCTCTCTCTCTCTCTCTCTCTCTCTCTCTCTCTTTGCAATGGCTGCTGGAGAAGTAAGGGTTGGTATTAAGGTTACTGTATAGTGTATACCGTCAAACGGCCTTCAGCTTTCTGAAACAAAGGTGGCCCCTGCCTTCCACACATACCTTCCTGCATCTTGCAGCCGAAACTACAATATTATTAGGAATTTGGTTTATGAATAACGCTGTTTAATGGAATGAAAATGACAACTCGATTACACCTTCGTCTTGTAATAGAATCTGCGAACGTATTATAGGTTTAATTAAAAAAAACAATGAAGTTTAGTAAGAAGAAAAAAAATATATAAGACCACTCCCTACCAAACAGGCTTTTGCCTCTTGCAGAATCTATACACATGTTACATTTTAGATATAACAGTCACATTAATGTGTTTATAAACACAAAGGCACACACATCTGCAATGTGTTTACATGCATACGATTAATTCAATAACAAGTTACTTGTAGCATACATTACTGACATGTATACTTTGGTAATTCATAGACTTTATAGCACTAAAAAACTTATGAATACTTAAATTCTACCTTTTTGACATTTCGGGATTTTGTATAGTTGTCTATTTATAGCCGTGGAAATTCGTATGATATTTTCTCTGTATATTTTCTTTTTTTAGAGAGAAATATCGTAGTTGATCTTTAAAGTGTGATAATTGCTTTGTTTAGATTATATTTTTTTTGTCTATATTCTTGATATGCTATTTTTGTGCTAGGAGATATTCTGAAATGTGTGTGTGAGAGAGAGAGAGAGAGAGAGAGAGAGAGAGAGAGAGAGAGAGAGAGAGAGAGAGAGAGATCATTATTACTGAGAAGCTATTGTTTTCTGTCATTGGCTGAAGAGAATTTCGTTTCAGATGTTGGGGTTCAAAGATATTTGGTATGAATTGTTGAAACAAAATTATGGTAACAGGAGAAATTCTCTCTCTCTCTCTCTCTCTCTCTCTCTCTCTCTCTCTCTCTCTCTCTCTCTCTCTCTCTCTCTCTCTCACGCGTCACTTCAGACTATGAGTAATAAATTCCCTTAGGACCAGATGATATCAACTGACAGAAAAAGAAAGATATTGTAATCTTAAAATTCATTTAAGATAATCTCCCGGGAGGATTTAAAGTATATACACACTGAAATTACTCGACATGATTAAGAAAATATGCACAGAAAATATGTTAAAAAATTCATGGTTTTAAATCAACTACTAAATAAATTTCGATGTCAAAGGATAAAAATTATGCAGTCATGGACTTACTGAGTATTCTTGAATTACCAAAGTGTATGGTAGAAGACATGGCTGAGGACTATGAAGCGCTAAGTAGATGATGAATAGAGAAGTATTGAATTAAAAGCTCAAGCTAGTGACGAATGGCGAAATCTAACCGAGGCTCTTTGCGTCAATAGGCGTAGGAGATGATGATGATGATTACCAAAGAGTATGGTAGAAGACATGGCTGAGGAATATGAAGCGTGAGGCAGGAGATAACGAATGGAGAAGTTTTGAATTAAAAACTCAAGCTAGTGACGAATGGCGAAATCTAACCGAGGCCCTTTGCGTCAATAGACGTAGATGATGATGATGATGATAATGGTAGGAGAAAAAGTGGCGAAACGTGTATCAGATTTTTATCCAAATTCTACAGTACTCGTCCAGCAAGTTTCCAGGTCTTTGCACAAGAAATAATTACCTCTTGAAATTCTATCAGTCAAATTCCGGTTACTCTTACATGATGCAATTCTTTAAGATATACTGTACGTGACCAGTTACCTTCTTTTCAAATATCGATAAACGTTACTAATTTGTTATTTTTGTTTTAAAATAAAGAAAATTTTTCTTTTGGTGTTGTTAGTATTTTTTTTAGGGGGGGGGTGTCTATTGATCACATGATCTATCCATTTGTATTTTGTATAAATATCTTAATGTACACGTAAGGATATAGCCATCCTTCATAGCCTACTTTATTTGATATGATATGAATTATTCTACTAATCTTTAGTGCATTTACCTCACAAACTTTCTTTTATAAGTACTTATTTGAGAAACTTGGATAATCTTCAGTACCAAGAAAATTCCTCACGTAGCTCGCTTAATGACTTGCCAAATCAACGCCAAGTTGCAAACAAGACTAATATTATTGCTGGCCTTCAATTTTAAATGCCGAGTGAGGCAACGTAAGGCGGTATTTGAGACTATGAATGAGGTAACGCAATGTGGCCCACTGTAGGTGCAGATAAAAAGTGCTCCATACGAAGGCCACATAGTGACCTCAATTATTTCTCTTATTGTGAGTTTATTATCTCATTAATAAAAATGTGGTTAAAATGAGGGAAGAATTCCTAGTGTCTGTATTTTAATCCGTTTTCGACAAAAGCGTTTATGTATTAAGGTCAATAGTTTAGTTAATGTGAGTTTATTTATCTCATTAATAAGAATGTGGTTAAAATGAGGGAAGAATTCCTAGTGTCTGTATTTCAATCCGTTTTCGATAAAAGCGTTTATGTATTAAGGTCAATAGTTTAGTTAATGTGAGTTTATCTATCTCATTAATAAGAATGTGGTTAAAATGAGGGAAGAATTCCTAGTGTCTGTATCTTAATCCGTTTTCGACAAAAGCGTTTATGTATCAAGGTCGATAGTTTAGTTTGAAATAAGGATGATGAATATCATTATAAAAGTCTAAAACAGGTGGCATAATGTGAATCTATGGAAACTGCTGAATTAAATAGAAATAGATGTTTTGAAAAGTAAAAAGGAAGGATATCTAAAAACACAGTTCTCCAAAAAAATACGGAATCACTTACAAAAATGGAACCTTTGAAATTGCCAAAACAAGTAGAGATCCCTTGAACTTGGCAAAACAAATAGATACTCCCTGGAAATTGCCAAAACAAGTAGAAATAGTCAAAACAAAAAATAGATCCCCTGGATATTGCCAAAACAAAAACAAACCCTTAGAAATTTCCAGAACAAAAAGAGATCCTTTAAAAATGCCAAAACAAAAATAGACTCCCTGGACATTTTCAAAACAAAAAGAGATCCTTAGAAATTACCAAAACAAAAAGAGATCCTTTGAAAATGCCAAAACAAAAATAGACTCCCTGGACATTTTCAAAACAAAAAGAGATCCTTAGAAATTACCAAAACAAAAATAGATCCTTTGAAAATGCCAAAACAAAAATAGACTCCCTGGACATTTTCAAAACAAAAAGAGATCCTTAGAAATTACCAAAACAAAAAGAGATCCTTTGAAAATGCCAAAACAAAAATAGACTCCCTGGACATTTTCAAAATTAAAAGAGATCCTTAGAAATTACCAAAACAAAAAGAGACCCCCTGGAAATTGCCAAACCAAATAGGATCCTTTGAGAAAATGAGAGGTTGGGACTGTTTCGACGTCTGGAGACTAACAAAAGAAGAATTGCTGCAATTCCCTTGAACTTTAACAGGGCCTCTTGTTCGGTTATAACACACCCACCCCACATTCTGGAATGTGGATGCCTGCTGATGTGCAAACTTAAGTCAAATTTGTAATCTCTAAAGAAATTATACAGCTGATGATAGGTATTTCTATAAAAAAAAAGAAAAAAAAATATACTATGGTTACCAAAATGTATAAATACACCATGTGTGATTATATGGTAAGATTAAGCACTAGTCGTGATTTTTTTAAATAGTAGGCCTACGTGAAAGGTTATTGATAGATGAAGGTATCGCAGAAAGTAAATAGATGAAGGTTGCCTACCACAGAAAGTAAATAGATGAAAGTTGTCTACCACAAAAGTAAATGGATAAAAGTTGCCTACCACAAAAAGTAAATAGATGAAAGTTGCCTACCACAGAAAGTAAATAGATGAAAGTTGCCTACCACAGAAAGTAAATAGATGAAAGTTGCCTACCACAAAAAGTAAATAGATGAAAGTTGCCTACCACAGAAAGTAAATAGATGAAAGTTGTCTACCACAAAAAGTAAATGGATAAAAGTTGCCTACCACAAAAAGTAAATAGATGAAAGTTGCCTACCACAGAAAGTAAATAGATGAAGTTGCCTACCACAGAAGTAAATAGATGAAAGTTGCTACCACAAAAAGTAAATAGATGAAAGTTGCCTACCACAAAAAGTAATAGATGAAAGTTGCCTACCACAGAAAGTAAATAGATGAAAGTTGCCTACCACAAAAAGTAAATAGATGAAAGTTGCCTACCACAAAAAGTAAATAGATGAAAGTTGCCTACCACTGAAAGTATATAGAACGTATTAAAATATCATGGGGTCGTAGAGTACTCAAGCTTATAGTGGATGGATTGTTCTTGTTGAGAAGAGCTACCACAGATTACTTTCAAAAATTCAGATTGCATTTCTGGACACGAGAACGTATATATTTTGCGTTTCACATGGTTTATTTATGAAAAATAACATTGTATTCTTTAACGTCTAGATAGGCTTCATTCTACACTCATAATCACAGTCAATGAAAAAGCTAAATAAAAAAAAAACTCCTGTTGCTGCAAATCCTTAGAAGCTGTGCAGCAACACTACGTTATTTACTTTAAGAATGCTCTGAAGTATCAAAAAGGAATTTCCCTTTATCACCAAATTACCTAACAATAAAAAACATTGTTCACAAAAAGAGAACAAGCGATTATCCCATCATGATGATGTCTTATAGTCATTTGCATTCTAAATTATATTTTCTAATCAAAACGGAGATGAAATGCATTATCACTTATTGTATATCATAATTAGATAATAATTTAAAATTAATTTATTTCATAATTATTGCGGGATGTTGATACCGAGATATATTGTAGTAACAGAAGTCAGTTCTTGGCTCTCGACTCGAGCAAAAATTCAGATATTTATGACTATAAACAAAGCACCAACACCATCTATTGGCGTCTTTTCCAACCTTTGTCACTGTCGGAAAATGTGGGGAGGAACCCCGATACACAATGCTAATAGTTATTTATAACGACTTCATTATTGAATCTGGATGAAAATACCTTGAATAATGTTTTATTTTTCATTCAATTTTACTATATGAATATCATATGTCTATCATAATGATAATTAATAATCTATTAGTAACGTAGACTTTTATTTTCCCCTGGACCGATAATGGACTTT
>NC_090733.1:146922930-146932930 GCF_036898095.1 Palaemon carinicauda
AGAAAAAGAAAATCAACGTCCCCATTGGAAAGTTACTAGGAAATTCACAGTTGTTTCCTAAAGTTGTAGGGCAGTAGTTTGTGATTCTCTCTCCCTCTCTCTCTCTCTCTCTCTCTCTCTCTCTCTCTCTCTATCTCTCTCTCTCTCAGAAAAGCGTAACAAGTACTGTCACTCAACGAATATTATTATAGATTCTCAGCACGGTTGACTAAATTATTCAGGTTAATTGTCCAACTAGTGTGTGCTGGAATTTGTCTAATAGAAATCATATTTCTTATTTTCACATTCTTCATTAAACTAAAAAAATGTCTTATTTTTCAAAGAAAAACTAAAGAGAAATAATTTAAACAGACTAAGTTTTTAAAGGAATGCTCATTGTTTTTATGCTGAAATTTGTTTTGTAAATATATAAAAGGAACTATTTTTAATAAATGTTTGTAATTATAAAAAAAAAATGTATGAGATGAAAATTTAAAACTAATCAATCATTCTAATAATAATTGTACGCTTTATTGTTTCATGACAAACAAATTTCCAATATTCTTTTTCATTCTTTTTTTAATATTTATATCAGTACAAATTTCTAAGACTCGAAAGTGCATGACGTTACAAATGGAAAATTCTCGAATTTTACTCCAACTATGAAAGTCTTTTGAAACTCATATTGAGTCATAGAAACCAACATGAAAATATCGGCTGTAAACCTTCTTTTTTTAAGGCCGCTCATGAATGGCAGTGACAATGCCCTAATCAAGCAGGACAATGTCCTAGAGACTGCCCATAGTACATATGATCAGCGCCCAAGCCCCCTCTCCATCCAAGCTAGAACCAAGGAGAGCCAGGCAACTGCTGCTAATGACTCAACAGATAGACTTATAGGCTGCCCCAAAACACCGATCCATAGCTCGCAAGGATGGTGAGGTTACAGCGACCAAAGTAACAATTTTTGACAATTAATCTCAAAAGCTAAGTTAAGATATTTTCGTTTGTGTATTTTGATGCTGATGACCTAAAGGGAAAAAAAGTTCACATTCTACTGACCTCTGATTTTCTGCTCTTCCGAGTTGCATTTTTTTCTCCCTATAATGCAGTCGATAATGCCTTCGACATAGCTGCGATTCTCGAAGATTTGTTCTAGTTCGTTCCTGCGCTCCGGGGTGATATCTGGGGCAGCCAACGCCGCCGAGATCAGAGATGCTGCCAAGATTACAGCAACTAGGCGATGCATATTTTATTGTTCGCTGTAAGGAAAACGGACCGTTAGTTTAGGTTATACTGTTAAAAACTTGCATTAAGAAAACGGTAAAACTCCTGCAACATTTATTCCAGGATTTTTACCGTTGTAAAAACGGTTGTATTATTATCATTATTATCATTATTATTATTACTAGCATTATTATTATCTGCTAAACTACAACCCTAGTTAGAAATACAGGATGCTATAAGCCCAGGGGCTACAACAGGGAAAATAGCTCAGTGAGGAAAGGAAAAAAAAGGAAAATAGAATATTTTAAGAAGAGTAACAACAATAAATATCTCCTATATAAACTATAAAAACTTTAACAAAACAAGAGGAAGAGAAATAAGATAGGAGAGTGTGCTCGAGTGTACCCTCAAGCAAGAGAACTCTATTGACGTAAAAGAGTTATATTAGTGTCACCAACCCGTAAAAGATAATAACAAAGTAAGGTAAAATTACGGTCGCCTTTATTTTACTGAAATACAGTTGAGAAGAGTGTATTTTTACTGAGAATTTTCGTTTTTCTTTTTTTCTAAGAGCGTAGGTTAGGTTAAGTTAGGTTAGATTAGCTGATAGGAAAAGTGGGTGACAGAAGAATGGTGGCAGTTAATTAGCTAACAATGGTAGGGAATAGTTTGGAGTAATATAAATATTGGTTATGTTAGAGCTATTTGTCAAAATGTTCAAAAACTGCTATTTTTCTTATAACCCAGACATCTTGTTTTCATCAAACCTAAATTTAATATATTGTAATGCTTTTTTGAAAAATTAAAGAACACTGTCTTTCATTAACTTTATACTTGGAATGATTAATTTCACAATACAAATTTCAAGTTATGAAATAAAGTACACATAAGTCACAAAGATTATTACCATGTTTCTAATTATGCAAATTTATATAAGCTCTCTCTCTCTCTCTCTCTCTCTCTCTCTCTCTCTCTATCTATATATATATATATATATGATATATATATATGTATATATATATATATATATATATGAATATATATATGAAATATACATATGTTATATATATAAATATATATATGATATATATATATATATATATGTATATGTGTATATACATATATATATATATATGTGTGTATATATATATATATATATATATAAATGCGTGTGTACTACACGATTCCAGACATGACAAACATCAAGTCACACAAATCAGATTTTCTCCCCCCCCCCCTCTCCAAACATCAACCTGTTGAACCTGAAACCCACCATCCAAAAAAAAAAAAAGAAAAAAAAAACAAGCATACGAAATCGAGAATGCTTAAAACCAGTCGCACCTGACCTAATCTAACCTACATGGCCTTTCATCTGGCCCTTTATCTGACCCTCCCTCCCCCTCCCCCTGGTCCCCCCCCCCCTTTGGCCCCTCGCCTCCTTTCAGAATTGGCAGCCACCGAAAGATCACTATCCACCGGCAGAATGGAAGGGCAAAACCGAAGATGTCGAGTGCCAACTCGTTAACGTTCGACTCGACCCCATCCCTTTCACTCGACTAGACTGGTTCTTTTTTTTTCTTTTTTTTTTTTTAGGGGCCTCACTGACCCGATTTCTTGACTTGCACCGGTCGGGAACTAAATAATACTTTATGGTGTAATTGCGACCTGTAATGCCAGGTTTTTTTAATTATTTCTGTGTAGTTTTCTTTTTATTTGTTCATTCATCTTTTCCCACACATATTTCACTCTTACTTATCATACCCAAACAAGAATCGTTTCTAACCGGTGATGTCATTAAGCACGTTTCCGGATAAGTTTATTATTCTTCCCTCTTATTTTCTCTTTATCTATTCATATATATTCTTCCCGCATACTCTACTTTCATTCATCTCACGCGACAAGAATCGTTTCCAATCGGTGATGTCATTGAGAACGTTTCCGGGGAAGTTGCCAGAAACCACCTGAGGTGTAGAAACTTTATGGCGTTATGAAGAGGCCGCTTAACTAACAGTTAGTTTAGGGAAAGTAGGAAGGATAAGCGTTCTCTGGGTTACTGGATTTATGGGGAAGGGATGTGGGTCTCTCTCTCTCTCTCTCTCTCTCTCTCTCTCTCTCTCTCTCTCTCTCTCTCTCTCTTATACCAGTACAGCTATTCCTACACGCTGACTAACAATCTAGCTAAACATACACGCATATATATATATATATATGTATATATATATATATATATATATATATATATATATATATATATATATATATATATATATATATATATATATATATACATATATAATTAATTAAAGACGACTTAAAGAAGTTGAGAAACTTAAGCACTGTTATGAACCTATGAGAAGACAAGAGTATACCTATAGAAATCAATAAAATAATCTCGTATATTCAAAGCTTTACCTTTTATGCATATATATATATATATATATATATATATATATATATATATATATATATATATATATATATATATACAGACACAAACATATATATATATATATATATATATATATATATATACGTACATGGACTTCTATACATCCTTTCATATGTGAGTACGTAAATATATACATTCTGTATAAACAGTATAACCATCTCCGCAGGTAAACTATATGTATCTACTTTGGTGAATACAAAATTGAATCTATGAGCAGCACTTCTTCCTTCGGTATCACCCCAACGGAAACAAAAAGCAAAAAAAAAAAAAAAAAAAAAAAAAAAACGAATAATGGATTCACTGTAATCAACTTCACACCCACACAAAACGCGCACGTTAGTCCAAAGATCTACAGCAGTACCTAGGGAGGCGATCTATAAAATCCTCTATCTCTCTCCGTCTCTCCTCTTCCTCGAAGTCCCCAGGGCCTGGAGTCGCTAGCAATCAAGGACCAGTAGAAGCAGAAGCAGTAGAAACAATAGCAGCAGCAACAGCAGCAGTACAAGCAGCGGCAACAGCAGCAGTCGTAGCAGTGGCAGAAGCAGCAGCGAGAAAGAACCCCCTTTCTAAGCCTGGCAATTGCTGGTACTGAGTGGCGCTGAGTCTTGTCGCAAGCGGTATGAAGATTGAGAAAAGTAAAAGGAGCCAGTGCCTTGCCCTTGTTATATAGAGTGAGACTGCCTACTTGACCTAACCACTTAGCTGTGACCTTCACCCCTCTCTTGCTGACACCGCCCCCTTACACTTCATCATTATGCGTGTGTGCGCTCCAGCGTGTGTGTTTGTGTGTGTATGACTGAGTGCTCTCTCTCTCTCTCTCTCTCTCTCTCTCTCTCTCTCTCTCTCTCTCTCTCTCATACGTAAAAATACAGTACCTTGGGTCTCAGGAAAGTATCTAGTGAATGCCAGCAAATGAATGACATACGGATATGAATTACGCCCGTCTGACATTTTGTCTCTTCATTCTTCGCCGCCGGGGGGCGATTGTCTCAACGCTTGCGTAAGATTATAGTACATTTACGGCTGTTTCGCGCACATCTAATTACACATATGCAACACCAATTAAAGTGTAATTACGACCGTACGCAACCGCAGGGGCCAAAGGAAGTACAAGTGGCTGACTTTCGGCAGAGGGAGGGATTTTGAAATCCATCCAGGTGAAGAAGAGAAACACCACCGTTTCTTCCAGTCTTATGTAATGTCTCTCTTTTTTTATGGGCATTTTCTTTTCTCTCTTCTGCTATTTCGACAACGTAATGAGTGGTTTGACATATAAACCAGGGTGTTTATTTACTTCTTATCTTATATTACTCATTGTTTAGTTGTTCATATCCACTGCGCACGAAGGAAAAGTAAAGATGAAAGTGATGTTTATATTGAGCGAAATGCCATGTAATGGAGCTAGTCGTAAAAATCGTCTCTGAGTAACCTTGTGTTTTTCTTTGTTGGAAATAACACTTGGATTTCTGTTTCTTTGCTTCGGGGATTTTCATATATATATATATATATATATATATATATATATATATATATATATATATATATAATATATATATATATATATATATATATATATATTAATATATATGAATATATATATATATATATATATATACAGGTGACTCGCAGTCAAGGTCATGCTTTAATAATATGTAATGTTCGCAAAAGGAAAGAAAGTATATAATTTTTGTTATCTGAAAATATGGTGAACTTTATTACGTATATCAGTCTTCACCTACAGTACATAAAGGTATTATTATTATTATTATCATTATTATTATTATTATTATTATTATCATATACGGTGTTCTTTACTAATTTAGATATTATTATTATTATTATTATTAGTAGTAGTAGTAATAGTAGTAGTAGTATTATTATTATTATTATTATTATTATTATTATTATTATTATTATTATTATTATTATCGTTGTTGTTGTTGTTGTTATTATTATTATTATTGTTGTTACACTAGAAGATGCTACCTTATATAAAATCTACCATCAGAATAAATCTTATTATTATTATTATTATTATTATTATTATTATTATTATTATTATTATTATTATTATTATTATTATTGTTATTGTTGTTGTTATACTAGAAGATGCCACCTTACATATCCATCAAAATAAGTCTCATGCTTACTCGCGCTTTTATTACATAATCCACAAGACTCGTAAAGAATAAACAAATACTCTGAGGCGCCATATTTGATTTCATGTTGACAATAAATCTTATCGTAAACAACATTCGAATACTTATTAGTAGGACGATTGTCAGTCATCGACGGATCCTTTTGCGTCATGAAGTAGCGAAGCAAAACCACAAGGATAAATAAACACAGTCAATTTATTGAATCTGAATGAACGTGTAGCCTTGGGCTTGAGGGTACACTCGGGTACACTGTTCTATCCAATTCCTCTCCCTCTTGTTTTGTTAAAGTTTTAATAGTTTATATAGGAATTATTCATTCTAATGTTACTGTTCTTAAGATATCTTATTCTTCCTTGTTTCATTTCCTCGCTGGGCTATTTTCCCCTGTTGGGGCCCCTTGGCCTTATAGCATCCTGCTTTTCCAACTACTGTTGTAGCTTAGCAAGTAATAATGATAATGATGACAGGTCGCTTGAACGCCAGTGGTAAATTAATACCACACTGGCAAGTAAGATTTTAATCACATAATTTGATCAAGCCGTATTGCCATGAATGATGAAATTATATTCATATGATTTTTGTTATCGAAATGGCAAATAATCTGCATGCCTTGAGAGAACGAATTCTGTCATCCTTATATGATATTTGGCTATTCTTTGGAATATAAAGAACAAATTGAGTATTGTTTTTGTGATTTGAGTTTGATTTGTACTATTTAAACCTCTCTAGTTTTAAGTTAGTCTAAAAAGACCGATATCAGCAAAGATATGTATACAGGTGTCTCAAAATCTAAGATTGGTACCTCAGTACAACCTTGTCATTGCACAGGTGTGACAGTACACAGGTGTGTCACTACACAGATGCGTCATAGTACATTTGTGTCATTGAACAGGTGCGTCATTGTATACGTGTCATTGCACAGGTGCGTCATTGTATATGCGTGTCATTGCACATATGCTTCATTACTCAAGTGTGTCATTGTACATGTGCGTCATCACACAGGTGTGACATTGCACTGGTGTGTCATTACACAGGTGTCATTGTACATGTGCCTCATTGCCCAGGTGCGTCATTGTACGTGATATGTCATTACAAAGGCGCATCATTGCACAGGTGTGTCATTATACATGTGTGTCATTGCAAAGATGCGTCATTGCACAGGTGCGTCATTGTACAGGTGTGTGTCAATGCATATGTTTCATTGCAGTAGATTGTCAATATCGAAGGAGGTCATCAGCCAGCTACTTCATTGCACATGTTGGTCATTACACAGGTTGGCCATTGCACCGGGGGCATTGCACATGTGAGGCATTGCACGTGTGGGGTACTACACATGTGGGACATTACACATTTGTGCCATTCATAGGTAGGTCATCACAATGTTGCTCAATTGCGTCATTGCACAGGTGCATCAATGCACAGCTGGGTCATTGCACAGGTGCGTCATTGCACAGGCGGGTCATTTCACAGGTGCGGCATTACACAGGTGTATCATTGCACAGGTGCGTCATTGCACAAGTAGTTCATTGCACAGGTGCGTCATTATACAGGTGCGTCATTACACAAGTGCGTCATCGTACAGGTGCATCATTGCACAAGTAGTTCATTTAACAGGTGGGTCATTGCGCATGCGCGTCATTGCACAGGTAGGTCACTGCACAGGTGCGTCATTGCACAAGTGCGTCATTATGCACAGGTGAATCATTGCACACGTGAAAAAAAAGACAGATGAGTTTCAATAATCAATGCTATAATTAGCAACTTTTTAGTAGCATTAAAAACTTTAAAAATAATTTTTTTTTTTTAATTCTGCTAACAATGAGCCGTTCTCGTACGAAAACTAAGGGAAGCACCGTAGCACAAGGTCGTAAAAAGGGACATGCTACCTCCCTTCGGGGCCCCGTGGGGTGAAACACGCTACATTCTAATAAAGAACGGATAACAAGGCCCGCTGAGACGTTCATAAGAACGCCGATGAAAGTGTTTTCATGAAGGACTACGGATGTGTAGATGTAACGATGGTATTTCTGTTATATGCGTATTTTTGTGGTTATATTTATTTATATATATACAGTATATATATATATATATATATATATATATATATATATATATATATATTTACATATATATGTATATATATTTATACATATGTAAATATATGTTTATATATTTATGTATATATACATATATATATATATATATATATATATATATATATATATATGTATATATATGTATATTTATATACATATACACATACCAGTACACTAATATACATGTGTGTGTGTATTTACATACATATACACATACATGAACACTGTATTTATATATATATAGATAGATAGATAGATAGATATAGATATATAGATATATATATATATATATATATATATATATATATGTGTGTGTGTGAGTGTGTGTGTGTGAGTGTGTGTGTGTGAGTGTGTGTGTGTCCATAAGATAATACAATATCTTATCTGTATGATATACTAAATATATATATATATATATATATATATATATAATATATATATATATATATGTGTGTGTGTGTGTGTGTGTGTGTGTGTGTGTGTGTGTATAGATAGATAGATATATAGATACACACACATATATACATACATATATATATATATATATATATATATATATATATATATATATTTCATAAAATAGGTTCGTCCAACAAAAACAACACAACTGTCACGTACATGTGCTTCTATGTGCAGTTAATGAAAACATTATATATCATTTTCTTTCATTCAGTCTCATTAACTTAATTCATTTCCTGTTTATAATTTTGTTAGTTTTTTATCTTGTATTAGAACAACCTTATTTCTATATTTGCCAGCTTTCTAATCTATAATACTATTCTTATCATTGCTGTATCAACTGTACCTTAATTTTCTCCTCTGTAAATAAAAAATTAGATTTTTATGCTATTTTAGTTTCTTATTACCTGAAAATATTGTGATCACGAATTTTCTTCCAGGTTGTTAATTGTGAAATACCCAGGATTACTCCAATGAGGTAAATAGTTAAACAATGACTTAATTAGTCATTACCAAGACAAGCACTCTGGCGGTGAACGTCTAAGGAAAGTTACCATTCTTAACAAACTATACTCAATTTTTTTTAATGGGACGCATTTGCACCGACTCGTAGCGGTGCCCTTTTAGCTTGGAAAAGTTTCCTGCTATCTGGTTGGTTAGAATTATCTTGTCCAACCAATCAGCGATCAGGAAACTTTTCCGAACTAAAAGGGCACCCCTGCGAGTCGGTGCAAATCTGCCTCACTGAAAAAAAAATTGACTATACAGTAGTTCATTACTGAACAATCTTTAGAGAAGTATATTTCAAATTAATGTTCATTACTGAACAATCTTTAGAGAAGTATATTTCAAATTAATGTTCATTCCACAACAAATCATATTAAAAGACATTATTGACTAATTATCCAGGGATTTAATTAATTATACTCAATTTTTTTTAATGAGGCGAGTGTGCACCGACTCGCAGCGGAGCCCTTTTAGCTCGGAAAAGTTTCCTGCTCTCTGATTGGTTAGAATTATCTTGTCCAACCAATCAGCGAGGAGGAAACTTTTCCGAGCTAAAAGGGCACCCCTGCGAGCTAGTGCAAATCTGTCTCGCTAAAAAGAATTGACTATAGTTGAACTGTTGAGTCAGGTATGGTCGACTTTCTTGAAATGGGGATTAGAAATACAAACTTAAAGATAATTTATTATAGAAAGTTTTTCTTTTAATCATTTCAATTTCCCTAAGACAAAAATCATAGCAAAGTACGTTTAAGAGATGTGTAGGTTTCCAGATGATTCTGACCTTTATTTTATGGAACATTCGCTATCTATTGGACTTTATAAACCATGGAGATCTGATGTCCTTAGCACGAAGATCACCTCCATTTAATGATTTATAGTTACCAAATACTAAAATTCTTCTGTCTGTTTCATTAACCAATCCAGTAATATTCTTCTAAGTCATTCTAGATATCTGCACATCTTCAAAAAAGAAATGTAGACTGAAGCACGGTTTACACGCTACGATAAATTGTAGCGATTTATTGTAATGAAAAGGTTGTTACAATTTGTCGTTACGTGTAAACAGGAGATCGTAGCGATTCATTGGAGTTGGAATTGGATTTAGTGATTGGTGCCAGCAGGCT
>NC_090733.1:146940430-146950430 GCF_036898095.1 Palaemon carinicauda
TTACTGAGGGCAGAAGCTGAATAGGAGATCACACTATATTCATTAAAAATAGATTATCCTTTCACGCTTGAAGGGCTCAAACCGAAACGAACGTTATTAGTTCAATCTATCGTAGTTTGTATTTAAAAAGGTCATTTATAATGATTACGATTGAAGTATTGTAACGATATTGTTACGTTTGACATTTGAGATTTATCACGTGCTTACCTGATTTTACTCTCAGATATATGATAATATTTAAAAGGAAAATAAGTTAAAGAATTAAGATAGGTTGTTAAAAAATTGTCTTGTAAATATGCAACGAAATCATACAAATTTGATTTTCGAATTTTGTTAAATATAAACGTGAAAAAATTAAGATAAGGAACCTCAAGAGAATTAGAGATGTGGCAAAGCATAGAAAGTAGAAATAGAGGAACTTCAAATACTGATCACGGATGCAAATAGTAATGTTTTCAATTGTCAGTTGAAAAATAACATCGGCATTTAGTTTATAAATGGAAACTCTTTTCAGATTCATTTGCTGTGTCGTTATGGTAATTCATAATTAACTGGTAATTGTGTTAATTGTCTTACGTTTATAAAGACTTTCGAGTAATCACTCTACGGCTATTGTGAAGTATGGCAATATTGTGCAAGGTCCATATATGTTTAGACCTTGATATTGTGGGGTTATTTTAACTGATAGGAAAGATGGGTGTAAGAAGATATCAGTTAGTTAGCTAGCTATTCACGGTTAGAATAGTTTGGAATCTTAACTATCATTAAGAGTTATATGAAGCGTGATTAACCATGATTTTATTATATGAAGGTACATTTTGCTTATTATTAAGTTTTATATTTATTATTTTACATTATATTTACATAGTGAATTCTCCTAATTGTATTTTCCACAAGGACATTTCTTATTAGTATAATGGTTGAGGTCTTGAACGTAATATGAAAACACACTTCACCACCACCGTGTTATTGGGACAGTTTCTTTCCTCTGATTGTGTTTCCTCCGTTAATTACCTCCACCAACGAAGTTGGGAGAAGGTTATGTTTTCGCCGTTGTTTGTATGTTTGTTTGTTTGTGAACAACTTCCGGGCCACAATTTTACTCATGGAGTATAGTGAAGCTTTCAGGGATTAATTGTTATGTTAAGACATGGAAGTGATTCAGTTTTAAAAGTCCTAAGTCAAAGGTCAAAGTCAAGAAATAGGTTGCAGTGGTGGAGGTCTGCGCTCTACCGAGTACCCCTCTAGTTCTCCAGTGTATTGAGTTAGTTTACTCCATATTTTGGGGGCCAATCTGTATATCCTCTGATTACTTGGTTTTACCTTTTATTTATTTATCTTTTATTCATGTATTTGTTTATCTTATTGTATTTTATTATTTTTCTTATCTTTTAATATTGGATTTTTTTATTCTTTATATCTTTTATTATTGGATTTTTTTATTTCTTATCTTTTATTGTATTTTTTCTTTATATCTTTCATTATTGCATTTTTTATCTTTTATTATTGAATTTTTACTTTTCTTTCTTTTATTGTATTTATTTATATGTTCTAAATTCAAGACTGCACCGGTTTGATTCTTTCTCAATGTGGACCTGAATATTATTTTATTTATTTTTTTTTTTTGGGGGGGGGGGGCGGGGGTGAGTGTTATAATGCCTCGACTGTATATCGGAAGCCGGTACTAAACACGTTCGTATTGTTGGCTATTCCATTACTGGTTTTATTAAGCTCATTAGAAATGTATTTTAATATTTGTTTTCATATTCCTAAACCTTTTTAGCGTTTTATTTTGCGTTATTGTTATTGTTATTGTTATTATTATTGTTATTGTTATCTTTGTTATCACGAATACCGTTTACAGATAAGTGTCAACCAATGTCTATCTTATTTTTCTTCCTCTTGCTTATTTTTTTTTAAATTTTTATAGTTTATATATGAAAAATCTAATTTAATGTGGTTACAGTTCTTAAAATATTTTATTTTGATCGTTTATTACTTCTCTGGTAGTTTATTTATTTCCTTGTTACCTTTCGTCATTGGGCTATTTTTTTTCCCTGCTGGAGCCCTTGGGCTTGTAGCATCTTGCTTTTCCAACTAGGATTATATCTTAGCTTGTAGTAGTAATAATAATAATAATAATAATAAAAATTAAAAATATGATAATAAAAAATAATGATGATAACGATAACGATAACATTAACATCAGAATAGGCCTACGAGCCCCAATCAGTAAAGACAAGACTTAATAAAAACAAAATATGAATGACAGTTAATATTAGCATCCATTATAGATTAAGCCTACATACTAAGAAAAGAGAAAGCATCATTTAAATTCATCTCTGTCATTTTTCATAACCCATTTACATAAAAATTAAGAAAATATAGTAAAATTAAATGAGGAACACATTAACAACTTAAGATATGCCTATGACATAGTTCTGGTTAGTGAATCATGGGAGGAATTGCAGAAGATACAAGATTTAAATAGAAAAAGCAGATATGCAGGACTATAAAATATACTCTTATATATATACATACACACACACACATATATATATATATATATATATATATATATATATATATATATATGTCACCCAGAGTTTTTTTATTTCTTTATTTCATTGGAGCGCGAATTACTTAGAGACTAGCGTGAACAATTGTCTATAGGAACTCGGTAAATAATGATGAAGTAAAAAATAATTAAATAAACTTGCAAAGTGATTGACAAGTCAAATTCCAGGTACCGTCATCGTGACTGAATGAATATAAAAAGCTATTTAGATTCAATGCCTTATTTCGTAGATATACCGTTGTATATAGAAATAAATGAATACACTTAATTCATCATGAACTTATAAGTAAAGTATCGTGAAAATATAAACTAAACATTAGTTATGGATTAAAGTAAAGGAAAATAATAATAATAATAATAATAATAATAATAATAATAATAATAATAATAATAATAATAATAATAATAATAATAATAATAATTTTAAAATCAATAATAATAATAATAAATAATTTTAAAATCAATAATAATAATAATAATAATAATAATAATAATAATAATAATAATAATAAGTAAAGTATTATGAAAATATAAACTAAACATTAGTATGTATTAAAGTAAAGGAAAATTATAATTTTCAATTAATTCTTGACGTTTCATGAATATTGTTTTCCCCCAAGAAGTCCTCCATATTGTCCCTTTTACTATTGATAACACATAATTTCACCCAAGCAAGATATAAAGTATATCTTCGTGTACCATTAACTTCAAGTATTCCCAGGGGCCTTCTTTTCGCACCATTAACTGTTAATACTCTGTTATCAACCCAATAGCGCCACGTACGTGAGTTATATACGTCATTAGAGATTTGTTTTTTACGTCTGTCATTTTTCTTTGAGGCCCCGAAGAGGGGCGTCCGTAAAAGGCGCCTTGCTTGATAGAAAAGTGATCTTGAACCAATTTAGTAACCTTCGGTTTAGCAAGAACCGGTTTAACGTAGTACTCTTAAGAAGAAGAAGAAGAAGAAGAAGAAGGAGGAGAAATAACAATAATGATAATAAAGCGAAGAAGAAGAACAAATAATAAAGCGAAAAAGAAGAACGAGTAATGATAAAGCGAAGAAGAACAAATAATAAAGAGAAGAAGAAGATGAAGAAATAATAATGATAAGCGAAGAAGAAGAACAAGATGAAGAAGAACAAGTAATAAAGCGAAGAAGAAGAAGAAGGCGGAGGAGGAGGAGGAGGAGGAGGAGGAGGAGAAATAACAATAATGATAATAAAGCGAAGAAGAACAAACAGTAAAGCGAAGAAGAAGAAGAAGAAGAAGAAGAAGAAGAAGAAGAAGAAGAAGAAGAAGAAGAAGAAGAAGGAGGAGGAGGAGGAGAAATAACAATAATGATAATAAAGCGAAGAAGAATAACAAATAATATAGAGACAAAGAAGAAGAAGAAGAAAATGAAAAAATAATAATGATTAAGAGAAGAAGAAGAAGAAGAGATAATAAAGAGAAGAAGAACAACAACAGCAACAAATAATAAAGCGAAGAAGAAGAAGAAGAAGAAGATTATGATGATGAAATAGTAATAACAAAGCGAAGAAGCAGAACAAGATTAAAAAGAACCAATAATAAAGCGAAGAATTAGAAGAAGAAGAAAAAGAAGAAATAATCATAATAAAGCGAAGAAGAAGAAGAAGAAAGAAATTGAGTCCATTTTGTGGCGAGGTGAAGCAGGGGGGGAGGGGACGAGTCATTTTCTGCGTAAAAAACGCAGACGTCTGGAAAATATTACGACGTGACCTCGGGTTGCGAACATCAAATGCTCTCTAGATTAATAATGATGACTTGCTTTCTTGCATTAAAGCAATGCACTGTCTATGGGTAATTCTGTAATGATTTTGACCGATCAAACTTTATAATTGTGCATAATCATATTTATATTAAGTCATATGCCAGTGATCTTTTGGTTCGATTTTCTTTGGTTGAAATAAGTGTTAATTTACCCTAAAGTCTAGACATTAACATCCAAGTTGATAAATAGATCCAAGTAGAAACTCAATTAAGCAGTTAATAGTTATCTCTGTTTCCAACTTCATTTTATAAAGAAATGTTCTTGAAATTCCATTGATAAAAGTATACATTTTATATGAAAAGAAAGGTTAGTAGAGAGAGAGAGAGAGAGAGAGAGAGAGAGAGAGAGAGAGAGAGAGAGAGAGAGATAGGAAGGTAAATCTGCCTTCTGTAAAGAGAAAGTCCTGTATTTTAGAGAGAGAGAGAGAGAGAGAGAGAGAGAGAGAGAGAGAGAGAGAGAGAGAGAGAAGACAATCATATATTGAACAATAATGAGAAAAAAATAACTAGAAAGTGTTAGAGAAGGAAAATACAGCTGCAGTAGAGAGAGAGAGAGAGAGAGAATCTAAGATTGAGAAAAGGAAGACAGCTGAGAGAGAGAGAGAGAGAGAGAGAGAGAGAGAGAGAGAGAGAGAGAGAGAGAATCAGAGATGATAGGTCAATGGTTCATTGATCGAATATGAACCAGTTTTCCAAGCTTCCAAAACAGAACACTGATGCCTTTTTTTTTATGCTAACGCGGTTCCTACTTGAATGTCAAAAAAGTAGATCAGGGCCAATGGCGTCGCATTATTACGAAGTTATTATCGATTCAAGAATGAGTTTACGAACTGAATATTAGATGTGATCAGGATATTTAATCCTGCAGGAAGAAACACTTGAGAGATATTCACAACTTTCATACAGGAGCGAGACGTGAGTTGAACTTGACTGATAAGTGAAGTAAACAAGAGAATGAGTTCGTTTGTCTCCTAGAATTTTCTAAAAGACACTAGGACCTGCATGACTTATTAAACTAATATTGGCCATAACAAGAGGTGTACGATCAAAGATTCTTCTTATATAGCTATTTATACGCCACTTAAAAACGCGTGTCGGCCTATTGGAAACGTCCCTGTCAGGTGATCTGATGGGCAAGGGTTCGAGTGGCGCTCAAGCTTGATAGTTTCTTGTAGTATCTGTAGCCTGAACATCCAGTGAGCCAAAAATGGGGTTGGGGGTTTGGGGAAGCTATAGGTCTACTGTTGAGTCATTAGCAGCCATTCTCTGGCCTTCCCTGACCTAGCTTAAGTGGAGCGGGGTCTTGATCGCTGATCATATGGATATATGGTTAGTCTCTAGGGCAATGTCACTGTCCCTTGCCTTTGCGATTCACAAGCGGTCTTTGAAATCTTTTAAAGGATTCAGGATACATTGGAAGATAGTCATGCTTTCTGACGCTGCATAGACACTTACCAGACTGACTGATCTTACATTGTAGAATTACTTTTAACATATCCACAGCGTTCATGCAATGGTGTTCTTTAGGCGTGTCCCACATGACTACAATATCTCTTTTAAGAAATTGAAACTGGTCAAAAGAAGAAGGGAGTGAAGGAAATTGATTAGGATGGGTTGAATCACTCGTATAAGCTTTGATTGAACAGACAGACTGAAACTGCAGATGAAGGGAAAACAAATAAGCCATTACCTTCTGCCATATGCCCAATTTTTAGCCTTATTACTTACTTTACTATACTTTAAGGGCTGCTTATCTGATCCTGTACAGCAGGGGAACCCTACTCTCCCTAGGACCTCCGCGGTCGTTATATGATGTTCATTCTGAAGCATTTAAAATTTCACAATGCATATTGCTCGCTAACTGTTTGATTATCACTATCGAAGCACTTGCTGAATAAGGAAGTCTTCAGTTTCCTCTTGAAAGCATTAAAATCTTCAATTACTCGTATGTCTCGTGGGAGCTTATGGTATAGTCTCGAGGCCGCATATTTAAAGGCTCTAGAGCCTACAGTAGACATATATCTAGGTTCTAATAGTTTGAAACCTCCATTCCTACTTCTTTCCTTCCATCTTGCTGTCAAAACTTTTTAGAATTTTTGTTGCATAGTGCAAATATGTGGTTTTCTGTCAGTTGCCTTTTTTAGTTGAATGATCTGCCTGGTCCACTGTGGTTAGCCATACCGTTTAAGATCCCAAAATGGTTACAGGAGGTCCTCAACTTACAAACTTAATTGGGAGCTTTTGAAGAATAGTGGTCCCACTTAACCCTTTTGAAGAATAGGAGTCCCAGTTTGGACCTTATGAAGAATATGGGTCCCAGTTTGGGCCTTTTGAATATTAACGGTCCCAGTTGGGACCAGGTGAATATAATGAGGAAAATGAAACCACTATTAATGAAAAAATACTCTATTTTGTAAGTAAAAAATACGTAAACATAAAATATATAACAAATTAAAAAGTATGGAGCATTAAAAGCAACAGTTTATTGGGAGACTTTGTATATCAGCGGCCAGTTCGTCACACGATTAAAAATAGGCATCAACTAACCTAATCTTTCGCCCCCTGACCTAACCTACAAGCCGTGTCCTTACCTACTTAAGATGCTGTGTAATTCGAATTGTTTTCAAGTCCAATTATGTTAAATTTCGGCCTAGGGTAGGCCTAACCTAAAGACCATGCCTATGATTTCCAACTGCAAATATCAACAAATAGTTGGGTTTTATATGAAATAGATATCAGATAATTACGAATGTTGTTTAGCTTGAATGATATAATAATGTTTCATTACAGTATTTCTTCATCTTATTTTTTTTATTTGCATTTGGATTTGTTTTTGTATCTCAGAGTGCCTTGTAAGTCGAGAGTGCCTCGTAAGTCGAGAGTGCCTCGTAAGTCGAGAGTGCCTTGTAAGTCGAGAGTGCCGTGTAAGTCGAGAGTGCCTTGTAAGTCGAGAGTGCCTTGTAAGTCGAGAGTGCCTTGTAAGTCGAGAGTGCCGTGTAAGTCGAGAGTGCCTTGTAAGTCGAGAGTGCCTTGTAAGTCGAGAGTGCCTTGTAAGTCGAGAGTCGAGAGTGCCTTGTAAGTCGAGAGTGCCTTGTAAGTCGAGAGTGCCTTGTAAGTCGAGAGTGCCGTGTAAGTCGAGAGTGCCTTGTAAGTCGAGAGTGCCGTGTAAGTCGAAAGTGCCTTGTAAGTTGAGAGTGCCTTGTAAGTCGAGAGTGCCGTGTAAGTCGAGAGTGCCGTGTAAGTCGAGAGTGCCGTGTAAGTCGAGAGTGCCTTGTAAGTCGAGAGTGCCGTGTAAGTCGAGAGTGCCGTGTAAGTCGAGAGTGCCTTGTAAGTCGAGAGTGCCGTGTAAGTCGAGAGGGCCGTGTAAGTCGAGAGTGCCTTGTAAGTCGAAAGTGCCTTGTAAGTCGAGAGTGCCTTGTAAGTCGAGAGTGCCGTGTAAGTCGAGAGTGCCGTGTAAGTCGAGAGTGCCGTGTAAGTCGAGAGTGCCGTGTAAGTCGAGAGTGCCGTGTAAGTCGAGAGTGCCTTGTAAGTCGAGAGTGCCGTGTAAGTCGAGAGGGCCGTGTAAGTCGAGAGGGCCGTGTAAGTCGAGAGGGCCGTGTAAGTCGAGAGTGCCGTGTAAGTCGAGAGTGCCTTGTAAGTCGAGAGTGCCTTGTAAGTCGAGAGTGCCTTGTAAGTCGAGAGTGCCTTGTAAGTCGAGAGTGCCTTGTAAGTCGAGAGTGCCTTGTAAGTCGAGAGTGCCTTGTAAGTCGAGAGTGCCGTGTAAGTCGAGAGTGCCTTGTAAGTCGAGAGTGCCGTGTAAGTCGAGAGTGCCTTGTAAGTCGAGAGTGCCGTGTAAGTCGAGAGTGCCTTGTAAGTCGAGAGTGCCGTGTAAGTCGAGAGGGCCGTGTAAGTCGAGAGTGCCTTGTAAGTCGAGAGTGCCTTGTAAGTCGAGAGTGCCTTGTAAGTCGAGAGTGCCGTGTAAGTCGAGAGTGCCTTGTAAGTCGAGAGTGCCTTGTAAGTCGAGAGTGCCGTGTAAGTCGAGAGTGCCTTGTAAGTCGAGAGTCGAGAGTGCCTTGTAAGTCGAAAGTGCCTTGTAAGTCGAGAGTGCCTTGTAAGTCGAGAGTGCCTTGTAAGTCGAGAGTGCCATGTAAGTCGAGAGTGCCATGTAAGTCGAGAGTGCCTTGTAAGTCGAAAGTGCCTTGTAAGTCGAGAGTGCCGTGTAAGTCGAGAGTGCCTTGTAAGTCGAGAGTGCCGTGTAAGTCGAGAGTGCCGTGTAAGTCGAGAGTGCCTTGTAAGTCAAAAGTGCCTTGTAAGTCGAAAGTGCCTTGTAAGTCGAAAGTGCCTTGTAAGTCGAGAGTGCCTTGTAAGTTGAGAGTGCCTTGTAAGTCGAGAGTGCCTTGTAAGTCGAGAGTGCCTTGTAAGTCGAGAGTCGAGAGTGCCTTGTAAGTCGAAAGTGCCTTGTAAGTCGAGAGTGCCTTGTAAGTCGAGAGTGCCTTGTAAGTCGAGAGTGCCTTGTAAGTCGAGAGTGCCTTGTAAGTCGAGAGTGCCTTGTAAGTCGAGAGTGCCGTGTAAGTCGAGAGTGCCGTGTAAGTCGAGAGTGCCGTGTAAGTCGAGAGTGCCTTGTAAGTCGAGAGTGCCGTGTAAGTCGAGAGTGCCGTGTAAGTCGAGAGTGCCTTGTAAGTCGAGAGTGCCTTGTAAGTCGAGAGTGCCTGTAAGTCGAATGTGCGTAAGTTGAGGACCCTCTGTATATAAGTAAAGGAACGGATAAGTTTGAGAAAATAGAACTGAAATATAGATAAAGGAGCAAGTAAGTAATGGCCTAATTCTAGACAATGTAAACATTCAAACTTTTGGTAACAAAACTATTCAAATTCAGAAATTGATAAATGAGAAATATTTCCTTTAAGAAGACACTGAAGACTTTCTTGTTGTCAAAGTGTTTCGATCATGTGGATTTGACAGTAAACATAAATTATGCAGTGTAATGATACGCAAAATACTTAAGAATGTATACGATAAACTGACCGTGTAGGGCCTCTAGTGAGCAGGGTTCACCTGCGTGATAGGACCAGGAAAGCAGCCCATAAAATAAAGTAAGCAGGACTCTCTCTCTCTCTCTCTCTCTCTCTCTCTCTCTCTCTCTCTCTCTCTCTCTCTCTCTCTCTCTCAACGTCAGGATATTTTACGCCGCTAGTAATTCATCGCAAAATTTGCAAAGGGAAAACCATGCCTAAATTCTCCTATTGGCTAGTGAGAAGAAAATGGGGCGTAAATCTTATTTTTTTTTTTACTTTTTCGATCACTGCAAAATTCCTCTGCTTGGTCGGATACATTTTTTTTGTCAAAGAATCTGCTTTTATTTTTTTTTTTCAGAAATGGCTCGTTAATTTTTATTTATTGTCATCATAATATGATTTTTTTAGAGAAACTATTTAGTATTCTATTATAATATTATATATGCACACACAGCTACTAATATATATGAAATTTTTAAGGAAGCTATTGAGTATTCTATTCTAAGATTATATATGTACACGCAGCAACTCATCCACACACACACACACACACACACACATATATATATATATATATATATATATATATATATATATATATGTATATATATATGTATATATATATGTATGTATATGT
>NC_090733.1:146957930-146960430 GCF_036898095.1 Palaemon carinicauda
ATAACCTCAGTTTTTGTGTTGCTTTTAACCTCCTTTTTTGTGTTGATTATAACTTCCATTTTTGTGTTGCTTTTAAGCTCCATTTTTTGTTTTCATTGTCCATTTTTGTGTTGCTTTTAACCTCTCTTTTTTT
The DNA here is from genome assembly GCF_036898095.1 of Palaemon carinicauda. Classification (NCBI taxonomy): domain Eukaryota; kingdom Metazoa; phylum Arthropoda; class Malacostraca; order Decapoda; family Palaemonidae; genus Palaemon; species Palaemon carinicauda. Next base: position 146,958,064 of record NC_090733.1, read on the forward strand.
CTTTGCTTTTAACCTCCATTTTGTGATGCTTTTAACCTTCATTTTCATGTTGCTAAAACCTTCCTTTTTTCTTTTAACCTCACTTTTTGTGTTGCTTTTAGCTTCCCTTTTGTGTCTTTTTAGCCTCCTTTTTATAATGCTTTAAACCTCCATTTTTTCTTTTAACATCACATTTTGTCTGCTTTTAACTTCTCTTTTGTGTTGTTTTAACTTCCATTTTTGTGTTGATTTTAACCTCATTTTTTGTTCTGTCTTTAACCTCCATTTCATGTTGCATTTAACCTTCATTTTTGTGTTGTTTTTAACCTCCATTCCTGCTTTGCTTTTAACACCCATTTTGTGTTGCTTATAACCTCAATTTTTACATTGCTTTTAACCTCCAATTTTTGTACTATTGTATGTTGGTCACAGCAATTTGGTTCGTTTTTTCGTCATTATCGTTGATTCTATTTGTTTATCTTTTAACTTGTATAATCATCAATTTAATTTTCCTGGCTTTTAACAATTACTAACCCATTTTAGAATATAAATATATAATTGCTCGAAATTAGCATTCTGAGTAAGTCTTTTCTTTTAACTGTTACGCAATTTTGGCTCTTTTCCATCCTCCATGACTAATATTGCAAGAGAGTTCTAGTTTCCTTTCAGGTTTTTGCACTCTTGTTACAGTCCAAGTGTCCTTTTAAAGCTAAGCAGGATGCATAACCTTGCTTTCAATTTTCAGATGCTTGCATGCAATTCTCTCTCTCTCTCTCTCTCTCTCTCTCTCTCTCTCTCTCTCTCTCTCTCTCTCTCTCTCTCTCTCTCTCTCTCTCTAAGCTGACTGCATTATGAAGTCTTAATATAATTTTTCTATTATGATAATGGAAAGTATTTGAATTAGGTAACTTTTTCAGCAAGTTTTACTTGAATCTGCATGATAGTTTATTGCCCCTTTAAGAAAAAAAAATTATTAAGCAATGGAAGTTTAATAAGGAGAGCCCACTTCAGTGATCGAGGTTAACTAGTTTAGACTGCTTGAGAAAAATGGGAAACTTTGAAAAAAAAAAAAAAAATTAGCGTTGAAAAAAAAAATTAGCGTTGAAAAAAAAAAATTAGCGTTGAAAAAAAAATTAGCGTTATGAACAATAGATAATAAGAATAGAAATGCAATTTATATAAACCACATTACGAGACGAATAAATGTATGAAGTTATATATTATATTAATCTTACCATTGAATTTACTTCGGTTGAAATCTAAATCTGGACTATTATGGAAAAGCATGAATTTAATGAAAATCTTCTTCTTCATCTTCTTCTTTGCCTGCATCTTTTCACACTATTATGTGGGGTCGATGTTTCTGGCCAGCGTTCTCCATCTACCTCTGTCCCACACCTCATCACCGGTTAATCCCTTTCGAAGGTCATCCTTGATACAGTCCATCCACCTTGGCTTTGGTCTCCCTCCCTGTACTTCCATTTCCATCACTCTCCTCCCAATATACTGTTCATCTCTTCTCATGACATGACCATACCACCTCAGTCTACATTCTTGGATCTTATCTGATAGTTTTCTAACTCTTGTAATACCCTTAATTACCTCATTCCATATCTTATCTTTTCTTGTCACCCCACACATCCATCTCAACATTCTCATCTCTGCCACATCCAGTTTCTTCTCTTCTGTCTTCAAATAATCATTACTTTATTTTGGTAGTTTAAACTCAATCTTAGTAGGTCTGTACAAGACAAATAATGTCCTATTTAGCTTTTTTTTTCTTTTTTTTTTTTTTGTCTTTTTGCTTATATCTCGATAAGAGGAAAAGACAAGAAAATTTCTAGCTTGACCTAAGAATCAAAACAAATTATTAGTCTCTTTTCATAACTTATGTATGAAAGATCTTTTTTAATGTTGCTACTGTTCTTAAATATTTCGTTTTGATTTTTTCATTATTGCTTATATAGATTATTTATTTCCTTATTTCCTTTTCTCACTGAGCTATTTTTCCATGTTGGATCCCTTGAGCTTATAGCATGTTTTTTTCCAGCTAGGATTGTAGCTTAGCCAATAATAATAATAATAATAATAATAATAATAATAATAATAATAATAATAATAATAATAAATTATTATATAATTGCATAACATCAAGTGAGAAATTTTCACACAGCAATAACATTATTTCAATTTACGAGAATATACACTAAAAACTGTATTCGCCAGTTTTCTTATTATAATCTCCAGTTGATCTATAGGCCAAGTTCCTTTCATTGGCTTACTTGGGAAGCGCAACCTTTGGCCCATGAGTTTCTAATCTATATATAGCGTCTATCGTTGCCTAGTCATCTTCCAGCGTAGGATGGTTCGTTGTTTACGAGGTCCTGG
>NC_090733.1:146972930-147097930 GCF_036898095.1 Palaemon carinicauda
AGCTGGATATTTGAATTCCCCCCACAGAAGGAAATCCCTGAAAGAGAATTTCAAGGGAAGATGAAAACAGACGAGTCCCAATAGTTGCCAGTTTCGTGGATAAAAAAAATTTCAAACTTAAAAATTAATTATTTTGACAATATCGGTGAACAGTGCTTATCTCATAACTGATAACTACCAGTGCCCTCTATTGGAAACGCCCCTAACTACGTATTTTGTAGGTCGAGAGTGCGCTCTCCGCTCAAGATTTAATGTTTCGTGTAGTGTCCGCAACCTCACCGTCCTTGTGAGAGCTAGGTCTACCTGTTGTGTCACCAATAGTCATTGCCTGTCCCTCCCTGGTCCTAGCTTGGTTGGAGGGGGGCCCATGGTAGCTGGTCATAGGTGGGTCAGGCTCTAAAACCGTGTTTTATCCCTAGCCTCCTGAAATGTCCGGAACCTCGCCGTCCTTGTCTGTCCCCTCCCTGTTCCTAGCTTGGGGTGGAGAGGGGCATGGAAGCTGGTCATAGGTGAGTCAGGCTCTAAAACCGTGTTTTATCCCTAGCCTCCTGAAATGTCCGGAACCTCGCCGTCCCTGTGAGAGCTAAATCTACCTGTTTTGTCAATTAGTCATTGTCTGTCCCTCCCTGGTCCTAGCTTGGTGGGAGAGGGGCATGGAAGCTGGTCATAGTTGTGGTCAGGCTCTAAAACCGTGTTTTATCCCTAGCCTCCTGAAGTGTCCGGAACCTCCTTGGTTCTAGCATGGGGGAGAGGGGGGCATAGGAGCTGATCATAGGTATGGTCGGACTCAAATACTGTTCTGTTCATAGCCTCTGTCGCTCACTATTAACCTTTAATAAACCCAATTTTGGCAGCCCTTGCAATGTTGACATCTTTTGTATTTTCTAGAATTTATTCTAACTTTCACAGTATATTGATGAAGGGCAAAATGAGCGAATGCGACATCGGTTGTTTTCAGACTTTTAAAAAGTGTTTGTCGACCGTTAATATTTAATTTTTATATCATGTAGCCTGGGGCCATTCTTGCACGCCATTTCATCAGATTCCTTTTTTGAATAACTATTAAGAAAAACCAGTTTTACATCCAAGATATATATTCAATAGAAGTGCATATTAATTCTCTCTCTCTCTCTCTCTCTCTCTCTCTCTCTCTCTCTCTCTCTCTCTCTCTCTCAAAGCGACAGACTTACACTATCAAAACGTTTTTTTAATGATAGGTTTCGCGTAATTTTCTGGTTTGTGGTCTCTATAAAAAGCTCTTTTAACGGCGCAAAGAGAATATAATCACAATGGCATTGATCGAAATATAGAAAACAAAATCGAATGTCGCCCCGAAAAGATTAATAATAAATAGACACAGATAACTATTCAGCCATTTTAAACAAGGCCAAATGGGGGTCTCAGCTAATGTAAGCTTAAACAAGGTCATTTTGTGTAATAAGGTTTTCCGCTGAGTCAAATGTCAGCGCTAAGTGATAGGTACAACCACTTCTCTTTTAGAGAAGGGGAAAAATAGGAAAGCTTTAGTATATAAATATGCTTGTTTGAAGAGTTTTAAGTATTTTTGAAGAAAAAAAAAATGTGTTGGGGGTTGGATGTTAAGTAATTGAAACATGTGCCCTCGTACACAACCTGAATTAAAGTAAGCATTATTTTTATTTTGTTCTTAGAATTCTCCGGGAGTTCGTTAATATTTCTAACAAATTTATATTTTCGGTTTTTATTCATTAGTCATTATTTCAGATTTTACCGATTCGTTATTTCAGGTTTTACCGATTCGTTATTTCAGGTTTTTTAAGCATTTTTACACATTCATTATTTAAGGTTTCTTGGTCATTTTCATTAATTAAGGTTTCTTGGTCATTTTTCAACATTTAAGTTTTTAATTATTCATCATTTCAGGATTCTAATCATTATTCATCATTTTCGGTTTCTTTGTCATTATTCATTTTAGGTTTCCTTGTCATTATTCATTCCAGGTTTCTTGGTCATTATATATTTATTTAAAGTTTTGAGTCATTATTCATCAATAAAGTTATTAGTCGTCATTATTCATCATTTCAGATTTTTAATCATTATTCACCATTTCAGGTTTCTTGGTCATTATTCATCATTTAAGTTTTTAGTCATTATTCATTATTTCAGTTTTCTTGGTCACTAAACATTTACTGAAGGTTTTGAGTCATTATTAGTCATTTCAGGTTTCTTAGTCATTATTCATCATTTAAGTTTTTAAGTTATTATTCATTATTTCACGGTTCTTGATCATTATACATTTATTTACCATTTCAGGTTTCTTGGTCATTTTTCATCATCTAAGGTTGTTAGTCATTATTCATCATTTCAGGTTTCTTGGTCATTATTCATTATTTCAGGTTTCTTGGTCATTATTCATCATTTCAGGTTTCTTGGTCATTATTCATCATTTCAGGTTTCTTGGTCATTATTCATCATTTCAGGTTTTGAGTCATGATTCATCATTTCAGGTTTCTTGGTCATTATTCATCATTTCAGGTTTCTTGGTCATTATTCATTATTTCAGGTTTTGAGTCATGATTCATCATTTCAGGTTTCTTGGTCAATATTTATTATTACAGGTTTTGAGTCATGATTCATCATTTCAGGTTTCTTGGTCATTATTCATCATTTCAGGTTTCTTGGTCATTATTCATTATTTCAGGTTTCTTGGTCATTATTCATCATTTCAGGTTTCTTGGTCATTATTCATTATTTCAGGTTTCTTGGTCATTATTCATCATTTCAGGTTTCTTGGCCATTATTCATTATTTCAGGTTTCTTGGTCATCATTCATTATTTCAGGTTTCTTGGTCATTATTCATTATTTCAGGTTTTGAGTCATGATTCATCATTTCAAGTTTCTTGGTCATTATTCATCATTTCAGGTTTCTTGGTCATTATTCATTATTTCAGGTTTCTTGGTCATTATTCATCATTTCAGTTTTCTTGGTCATTATTCATTATTTCAGGTTTCTTGGTCATTATTCATTATTTCAGGTTTCTTGGTCATTATTCATTATTTCAGGTTTCTTGGTCATTATTCATCATTTCAGGTTTCTTGGTCATTATTCATCATTTCAGGTTTCTTGGTCATTATTCATCATTTCAGGTTTCTTGGTCATTATTCATCATTTCAGTTTTCTTGGTCATTATTCATTATTTCAGGTTTCTTGGTCATTATTCATCATTTCAGGTTTCTTGGTCATTATTCATCATTTCAGTTTTCTTGGTCATTATTCATTATTTCAGGTTTCTTGGTCATTATTCATTATTTCAGGTTTCTTGGTCATTATTCATTATTTCAGTTTTCTTGGTCATTATTCATCATTTCAGGTTTCTTGGTCATTATTCATCATTTCAGGTTTCTTGGTCATTATTCATTATTTCAGGTTTCTTGATCATTATTCATCATTTCAGGTTTCTTTGTCATTATTCATTATTTCAGGTTTCTTGGTCATTATTCATTATTTCAGGTTTCTTGATCATTATTCATCATTTCAGGTTTCTTGGTCATTATTCATCATTTAAAGTTTTGAGTCATTATTCACCATTTCAGGTTTCTTGGTCATTATTCACCATTTCAGGTTTCTTGGTCATTATTCATCATTTCAGGTTTCTTGGTCATTATTCATCATTTAAAGTTTTGAGTCATTATTCATCATTTAAAGTTTAGTCATTATTCATCATTTCAGGTTTCTTGATCATTATTCATCATTTAAAGTTGTTAGTCATTATTCATCATTTAAAGTTGTTAGTCATTATTCATCATTTCAGGTTTCTTGGTCATTATTCATCATTTAAAGTTGTTAGTCATTATTCATCATTTAAAGTTTAGTCATTATTCATCATTTCAGGTTTCTTGGTCATTATTCCTCATTTAAAGTTGTTAGTCATTATTCATCATTTCAGGTTTCTTGGTCATTATTCATCATTTAAAGTTGTTAGTCATTATTCATCATTTAAAGTTTAGTCATTATTCATCATTTCAGGTTTCTTGGTCATTATTCATCATTTAAAGTTGTTAGTCATTATTCATCATTTCAGGTTTCTTGGTCATTATTCATCATTTAAAGTTGTTAGTCATTATTCATCATTTCAGGTTTCTTGGTCATTATTCATTATTTAAAGTTGTTAGTCATTATTCATCATTTCAGGTTTCTTGGTCATTATTCATCATTTAAAGTTTTGAGTCATTATTCACCATTTCAGGTTTCTTGATCATTATTCATCATTTAAAGTTGTTAGTCATTATTCATCATTTCAGGTTTCTTGGTCATTATTCATCATGTAAAGTTGTTAGTCATTATTCATCATTTCAGGTTTCTTGGTCATTATTCATCATTTAAAGTTGTTAGTCATTATTCATCATTTCAGGTTTCTTGGTCATTATTCATTATTTCAGGTTTCTTGGTCATTATTCATCATTTCAGGTTTCTTGGTCATTATTCATCATTTAAGGTTTTGAGTCATTATTCACCATTTCAGGTTTCTTGATCATTATTCATCATTTAAAGTTGTTAGTCATTATTCATCATTTAAAGTTTAGTCATTATTCATCATTTCAGGTTTCTTGGTCATTATTCCTCATTTAAAGTTGTTAGTCATTATTCATCATTTCAGGTTTCTTGGTCATTATTCATCATTTAAAGTTGTTAGTCATTATTCATCATTTAAAGTTTAGTCATTATTCATCATTTCAGGTTTCTTGGTCATTATTCATCATTTAAAGTTGTTAGTCATTATTCATCATTTCAGGTTTCTTGGTCATTATTCATCATTTAAAGTTGTTAGTCATTATTCATCATTTCAGGTTTCTTGGTCATTATTCATTATTTAAAGTTGTTAGTCATTATTCATCATTTCAGGTTTCTTGGTCATTATTCATCATTTAAAGTTTTGAGTCATTATTCACCATTTCAGGTTTCTTGATCATTATTCATCATTTAAAGTTGTTAGTCATTATTCATCATTTAAAGTTGTTAGTCATTATTCATCATTTCAGGTTTCTTGGTCATTATTCATCATTTAAAGTTGTTAGTCATTATTCATCATTTCAGGTTTCTTGGTCATTATTCATCATTTAAAGTTGTTAGTCATTATTCATCATTTCAGGTTTCTTGGTCATTATTCATTATTTCAGGTTTCTTGGTCATTATTCATCATTTCAGGTTTCTTGGTCATTATTCATCATTTAAGGTTTTGAGTCATTATTCACCATTTCAGGTTTCTTGATCATTATTCATCATTTAAGGTTTTGAGTCATTATTCACCATTTCAGGTTTCTTGATCATTATTCATCATTTAAGGTTTTGAGTCATTATTCACCATTTCAGGTTTCTTGATCATTATTCATCATTTAAGGTTTTGAGTCATTATTCACCATTTCAGGTTTCTTGATCATTATTCATCTTTTAAAGTTTTGAGTCATTATTCACCATTTCAGGGTTCTTGATCATTATTCACCATTTCAGGTTTCTTGATCATTATTCATCATTTCAGGTTTCTTGATCATTATTCATCATTTAAAGTTGTTAGTCATTATTCACCATTTCAGGTTTCTTGATCATTATTCATCATTTAAGGTTTTGAGTCATTATTCACCATTTCAGGTTTCTTGATCATTATTCATCATTTAAGGTTTAGAGTCATTATTCACCATTTCAGGTTTCTTGGTCATTATTCCTCATTTCAGGTTTCTTGGTCATTATTCATCTTTTAAAGTTTTGAGTCATTATTCACCATTTCAGGTTTCTTGATCATTATTCATCATTTAAAGTTGTTAGTCATTATTCACCATTTCAGGTTTCTTGATCATTATTCATCATTTAAGGTTTTGAGTCATTATTCACCATTTCAGGTTTCTTGATCATTATTCATCATTTAAAGTTGTTAGTCATTATTCACCATTTCAGGTTTCTTGGTCATTATTCACCATTTCAGGATTCTTGGTCATTATTCATCTTTTAAAGTTTTGAGTCATTATTCACCATTTCAGGTTTCTTGATCATTATTCATCATTTAAAGTTGTTAGTCATTATTCATCATTTCAGGTTTCTTGGTCATTATTCATCATTTCAGGTTTCTTGGTCATTATTCATCTTTTAAAGTTTTGAGTCATTATTCACCATTTCAGGTTTCTTGATCATTATTCATCATTTAAAGTTGTTAGTCATTATTCACCATTTCAGGTTTCTTGATCATTATTCATCATTTAAAGTTGTTAGTCATTATTCACCATTTCAGGTTTCTTGATCATTATTCATCATTTAAAGTTGTTAGTCATTATTCATCATTTCAGGTTTCTTGATCATTATCCATCATTTAAAGTTGTTAGTCATTATTCACCATTTCAGGTTTCTTGATCATTATTCATCATTTAAAGTTGTTAGTCATTATTCACCATTTCAGGTTTCTTGATCATTATTCATCATTTAAAGTTGTTAGTCATTATTCACCATTTCAGGTTTCTTGATCATTATTCATCATTTAAAGTTGTTAGTCATTATTCATCATTTCAGGTTTCTTGGTCATTATTTATCTTTTAAAGTTTTGAGTCATTATTCACCATTTCAGGTTTCTTGATCATTATTCATCATTTAAAGTTGTTAGTCATTATTCACCATTTCAGGTTTCTTGATCATTATTCATCATTTAAAGTTGTTAGTCATTATTCACCATTTCAGGTTTCTTGATCATTATTCATCATTTAAAGTTGTTAGTCATTATTCACCATTTCAGGTTTCTTGATCATTATTCATCATTTAAAGTTGTTAGTCATTATTCACCATTTCAGGTTTCTTGATCATTATCCATCATTTAAAGTTGTTAGTCATTATTCATCATTTCAGGTTTCTTGGTCATTATTCACCATTTCAGGATTCTTGGTCATTATTCATTATTTCAGGTTTCATGGTCATTTTTCATTATTTCCGGTTTTTTGGTCATTATTCATCATTTCAGGTTTCTTGGTCATTATTCATCTTTTAAAGTTTTGAGTCATTATTCACCATTTCAGGTTTCTTGGTCATTATTCATCATTTAAAGTTGTTAGTCATTATTCATCATTTAAAGTTTTGAGTCATTATTCACCATTTCAGGTTTCTTGGTCATTATTCATCATTTAAAGTTGTTAGTCATTATTCATCTTTTAAGGTTTCTTGGTCATTATTCATCATTTCAGGTTTTGAGTCATTATTCACCATTTCAGGTTTCTTGGTCATTATTCATCATTTAAGGTTTTGAGTCATTATTCACCATTTCAGGTTTCTTGGTCATTATTCATCATTTAAAGTTGTTAGTCATTATTCATCATTTCAGGTTTCTTGGTCATTATTCATCATTTTAAGGTTTTGAGTCATTATTCACCATTTCAGGTTTCTTGATCATTATTCATCATTTAAAGTTGTTAGTCATTATTCACCATTTCAGGTTTCTTGATCATTATTCATCATTTAAAGTTGTTAGTCATTATTCATCATTTCAGGTTTCTTGGTCATTATTCATCTTTTAAAGTTTTGAGTCATTATTCACCATTTCAGGTTTCTTGGTCATTATTCATCATTTAAAGTTGTTAGTCATTATTCATCATTTCAGGTTTCTTGGTCATTATTCATCTTTTAAAGTTTTGAGTCATTATTCACCATTTCAGGTTTCTTGATCATTATTCATCATTTAAAGTTGTTAGTCATTATTCACCATTTCAGGTTTCTTGATCATTATTCATCATTTAAAGTTGTTAGTCATTATTCATCATTTCAGGTTTCTTGGTCATTATTCATCATTTAAGTTTTGAGTCATTATTCACCATTTCAGGTTTCTTGATCATTATTCATCATTTAAAGTTGTTAGTCATTATTCATCATTTCAGGTTTCTTGGTCATTATTCATCATTTAAAGTTTTGAGTCATTATTCATCATTTCAGGTTTCTTGGTCATTATTCATCATTTCAGGTTTCTTGGTCATTATTCATCATTTCAGGTTTCTTGAGTCATTATTCATCATTTCAGGTTTCTTGGTCATTATTCATCATTTCAGGTTTCTTGGTCATTATTCATCATTTAAAGTTTTGAGTCATTATTCATCATTTCAGGTTTCTTGATCATTATTCATCATTTAAAGTTGTTAGTCATTATTCATCATTTCAGGTTTCTTGGTCATTATTCATCATTTAAAGTTGTTAGTCATTATTCATCATTTCAGGTTTCTTGGTCATTATTCATTATTTCAGGTTTCTTGGTCATTATTCATCATTTCAGGTTTCTTGGTCATTATTCATTATTTCAGGTTTCATGGTATTTTTCATTATTTCCGGTTTCTTGGTCATTATTCATCATTTCAGGTTTCTTGGTCATTATTCATCTTTTAAAGTTTTGAGTCATTATTCACCATTTCAGGTTTCTTGATCATTATTCATCATTTAAAGTTTTGAGTCATTATTCACCATTTCAGGTTTCTTGATCATTATTCATCATTTAAAGTTTTGAGTCATTATTCACCATTTCAGGTTTCTTGGTCATTATTCATCATTTCAGGTTTCTTGGTCATTATTCATTATTTCAGGTTTCTTGGTCATTATTCATCATTTCAGGTTTCTTGGTCATTATTCATTATTTCAGGTTTCTTGGTCATTATTCATCATTTCAGGTTTCTTGGTCATTATTCATTATTTCAGGTTTCTTGGTCATTATTCATCATTTCAGGTTTCTTGGTCATTATTCATTATTTCAGGTTTCTTGGTCATTATTCATCATTTCAGGTTTCTTGGTCATTATTCATTATTTCAGGTTTCTTGGTCATTATTCATCATTTCAGGTTTCTTGGTCATTATTCATTATTTCAGGTTTCTTGGTCATTATTCATCATTTCAGGTTTCTTGGTCATTATTCATTATTTCAGGTTTCTTGGTCATTATTCATCATTTCAGGTTTCTTGGTCATTATTCATCATTTCAGGTTTCTTGGTCATTATTCATTATTTCAGGTTTCTTGGTCATTATTCATCATTTAAAGTTTTGAATCATTATTCACATTTCAGGTTTCTTGGTCATTATTCATCATTTAAAGTTTTAGTCATTATTCATCATTTCAGGTTTCTTGGTCATTATTCATTATTTCAGGTTTCTTGGTCATTATTCATCATTTCAGGTTTCTTGGTCATTATTCATTATTTCAGGTTTCTTGATCATTATTCATCATTTAAAGTTTTGAGTCATTATTCACCATTTCAGGTTTCTTGGTCATTATTCATCATTTAAAGTTTTAGTCATTATTCATCATTTCAGGTTTCTTGGTCATTATTCATTATTTCAGGTTTCTTGGTCATTATTCATCATTTCAGGTTTCTTGGTCATTATTCATTATTTCAGGTTTCTTGGTCATTATTCATCATTTCAGGTTTCTTGGTCATTATTCATTATTTCAGGTTTCTTGGTCATTATTCATCATTTCAGGTTTCTTGGTCATTATTCATTATTTCAGGTTTCTTGGTCATTATTCATTATTTCAGGTTTCTTGGTCATTATTCATTATTTCAGGTTTCTTGGTCATTCTTCATTATTTCAGGTTTCTTGGTCATTATTCATCATTTCAGGTTTCTTGGTCATTATTCATTATTTCAGGTTTCTTGGTCATTATTCATTATTTCCGGTTTCTTGGTCATTATTCATCATTTCAGGTTTCTTGGTCATTATTCATCTTTTAAAGTTTTGAGTCATTATTCACCATTTCAGGTTTCTTGATCATTATTCATCATTTAAAGTTTTGAGTCATTATTCACCATTTCAGGTTTCTTGATCATTATTCATCATTTAAAGTTGTTAGTCATTATTCACCATTTCAGGTTTCTTGGTCATTATTCATCATTTAAAGTTGTTAGTCATTATTCATCATTTCAGGTTTCTTGGTCATTATTCATTATTTCAGGTTTCTTGGTCATTATTCATCATTTAAAGTTTTGAGTCATTATTCATCATTTCAGGTTTCTTGGTCATTATTCACCATTTCAGGTTTCTTGATCATTATTCATCATTTAAAGTTGTTAGTCATTATTCACCATTTCAGGTTTCTTGGTCATTATTCATCATTTAAAGTTGTTAGTCATTATTCATCATTTCAGGTTTCTTGGTCATTATTCATTATTTCAGGTTTCTTGGTCATTATTCATCATTTAAAGTTTTGAGTCATTATTCATCATTTCAGGTTTCTTGTCATTATTCATCATTTAAGTTTTTAAGTCATTGTTCATTATTTCAGGGCTCTTGGTCATTATACATTTATTTACCATTTTAGGTTTCTTGATCATTATTCATCATCTAAGGTTTAGTCATTATTCATTATTTCAGGTTTCTTGATCATTATTCATCATTTAAGGTTTTAGTCATTATTCACCATTTCAGGTTTCTTGGTCATTATTCATCATTTCAGGTTTTGAGTCATTATTCATCATTTCAGGTTTCTTGGTCATTATTCATCATTTCAGGTTTCTTGGTCATTATTCATCATTTAAAGTTTTGAGTCATTATTCATCATTTCAGGTTTCTTGGTCATTATTCACCATTTTAGGTTTCTTTGTCTTCATTCATCATTTTATGGTTCTTTTATACTTTAATTTTGGGGGGTTTTGTAAATGAAGTTGCTGTGAAGCACGTTGTCACTATATTTTTTTTTCAGAAAGAAAAACTTTAGATTGGTTATGATAGTGTTTATGTATAAATCTCTCTCTCTCTCTCTCTCTCTCTCTCTCTCTCTCTCTCTCTCTCTCTCTCTCTCTCTCTCTCTCTCTCATAAAAGGAAACGAAGTACGATTAAAAATTTTATAACCTCTAAGAAATTAGCGATTGCCTTTTTTCGTTTCTTCGTATAAGAGTAATGATTGTTAACCTTCTCTCTAATGAGTGACGATTTTTCCGAGCTATTTCACACAAGAGAAATTGCATTCTTCACCCAAACCCCAAAATGAAAATTGCAGAAATATTCTCTATTAATTTATATTTTTCAATCTATTTCTTTTAGATAAATGCGCCACATCGAAAAGATATAAAAAATATCAGATTCTCGATAGTGAATAGATATATACACAATAGATAATTACCAAACGAATATACCATGAATATGCAAGTTTTCTTGAGACTTTCCCCGGAAATTATCATTAATTTTGTTATAAATTTAGACAAATGTTTTAGTACAGAAATCAACAAAACTTTAATACGATTATTTACATTTTCCCGGTTTTTTAATGTTGTAAATTAGAATCAATTTCTTTTAATGTTGTAAACTGGAATATCATTCAATTTCAGATCATCGATGTGAAATGAATACAGCAGAAAATTATGTAAAATAAAGAATACTTAATCACGTTCATATTCCATAGTAAGATTACGAACATTCACGAACTTGTCTATTGCAATTCATATAAATTCTTATGAATTTATTCGATTACGTAGAATTTATGACCACCTAGTTCTATATAGAGCAAAAACCAGATTCGCTGAATAATTATATCAATAAAAGTAAAAACTCCTTAGGGTGTCGCAACTAGGTCACCGTTGCAAGCAACAAAAAATTTAACCAGCATTTTCAATGGCATCGTCTGACCTAAGTTCTTCCTCGAAGTCTGCGAAATTTTTTTTTGCATCAAAGTCACGACGTAGACTTGAGGAAAAACTAGCTCTTGCTTCCACCTGGCGGCGAATTAGCGAAGCTCTTGCTTCCACCTGGCGGCGAATTAGCGAAGCTCTTGCTTCCACCTGGCGGTGAATTGACGAAGCTCTGTTCCAGAAGAGATCATAGCAACAAGTGGAAGCTCTGTGCGGGTATAGTGCCTTCAGTTCACCTCACGTGGTGTACTGTAGACAATAACAGTGTCCCTTCTTCTCATAACTGCACCCACTTTAAGGTTTAAAGGCGGGTCATGAATGGCAGAGCCAAGGGACAGCGACATTGCCCTATCAAGCAGGACAATGCCAGCTTAGAGTCCTAAGCACCCAAGCCCTCTCTCCACCCAACCTAGGACCAGGGAGGGCCAGACAATAGCTGCTGATGACTCAAAAGAAAGACTTGTAGACTACCCCAAACCGCCCATCCTTAGCTCACAAGGATGGTGAGGTTACAGCGACCAAAGGAACTAACGAGTTTGAACTGGACTCGAACTCCAGTCTGGCGATCACCAGTCAGGGATGTTACCACATACTTTTCCCCCGTTTACTTCATCTACGTTCCATAAAAAATATTTCCAATTTGCCGTAAAATTTCTTTCAAATTAAATTAATGTTGCAACAGCAGCGTTTTCACCCAATTTGGGATATAACATCGAATGGCCTCCCAGACCCAACGCTGGGTCATACAGCCATCGTTCCATAAATCAATGAATCGATGAATGAAGACTTGAGAACATTCACTAAGAAAATGAATGAACGACTCTTCCATTACAAGTCGAACGGTTCGCCCGTGGCTCGGATTACCATTCGAAAGGTCACTTGTTTCACAGGTCTGTCTATTACAAAAGCAGTTACAAAATCCTTTTAACAATGGCACTCGTCGTCAGGTCGAAGAACGGAGGCCTCATTATGCCAAATAATTCTTGCGTGGAAGTGTTCGCGCTCTTAAAGTTGCGATGTTTTCGCGCAATGTCGCTCTTGTTGCAAACAATATACATACGTAGACTAATATTCAAAGGTCATCAGTCAGTAGCCTTCTCTCTCTCTCTCTCTCTCTCTCTCTCTCTCTCTCTCTCTCTCTCTCTCTCTCTCTCTCTCTCTCGTTGAACTTTAATTATGAAAATTACTAGTGATGAAAAACCTTATTATCACTTAAGCCTAAACATATTTTGTAATTTAATTTCTAAAGGGGAAGAACGAATAGAATGAATGGAAAACAAACAAAACCAGAGAGAGAGAGAGAGAGAGAGAGAGAGAGAGAGAGAGAGAGAGAGAGAGAGAGAGAGAGAGAGAGAAGCTACAATGAGTAATCTAGAATCGTGTGTCTATAAATTTGTCCTTAATACTATTATTGAGGCCCATTGCGTCAATGGCCGTAGGAGATGATGATTATGATGAATATCAAGATTATCTTAAGAGTTGGCTTGTCAACTAGCCTACATAAGATTCGAACCTAGACCTGTATTTAGAGAACTAATAGGTTTTACCCTGTTTGTACCAAAACTTGTCTCCAAAGCAAAACTTGAATGAAATTGGTCTTTTCCTTTTGATAGTTTCTAATAGGAAAACTAATAGATATTTTGATAATCTTTAAATATTGTTTCCTGGAAATGAAAATACTGGGGAGGTTACTGTTGTGGTTGGGCACCACGGAGTGGGCTGGGGTGGGGGGAGTGTGGGGGGTCTTGGCCGGACGTCTCTGGAGATAGTACTGGAACTGAAACCAGGTAAATTTAATCTATTACCTGGAAAGGGTAATTCGCTTTGTTTTAATTCTAGAGTTTAACAACAAATTAGCTTGTCGTTCTTTCAGGTGTCATTAACAAAAACGTACTTCGATTTTTGCTTTTTCTTTCATAGTTACTAGCTTTTTTATCGTACAAATCATTTTGTTTTCTTATTTATATACTACCTTGTTAGTAAAAAATCAAAGCATTATACAAAGATGGATATTTATTACATAAAAACTTTTTTTTAATCTCAATTTTTTTATAAATGCAGATATCAGATAAACATTAAATAGTGATTACCTGTCTTTCCTGTCAGACCAGTATGTAAATGTACGAAGGAATAAGAATACTCGATAGATACTATAATAGTAATAAAGTGTATACTGTTAAGTAACCCACAGTTACCCGCATCAATTTCCTTAGCGGTTACGTAACGTGTGAGAGTACACACACAACACCAGGTTTATTGTTTTCCCCGACGATTTACTTGCTATGCTCGACACGGCGAAAGTGAAATATAAATCGGAGACCTCCAGTAAATTACCGACCTTGAAGTAAAAGTCAACAATACGGCGCTATGTTTTTTTTTTTTTTTTTTTTTTTTTTTTTTTTTTTTTTTTTTTTTTTTTTTTTTTTTTTACGAATCCGTA
The DNA here is from genome assembly GCF_036898095.1 of Palaemon carinicauda. NCBI lineage: Eukaryota > Metazoa > Arthropoda > Malacostraca > Decapoda > Palaemonidae > Palaemon > Palaemon carinicauda. The sequence continues at coordinate 146,986,983 of NC_090733.1, forward strand.
AAAGTACGAGCATCGTTTTAACTCTGATAATATGTCTACGTCACACAGTTTGGGTTCAGAAACAATAGGACGTTCATATGCTGGTATGCCATTTTTTAAGAAGAATGATTTCCTCTTAATTAATTCGACTATACAATTACATGGAAATGCCGCGTACCATTTGTTGCCAATGCAAAAATCAGTCTAATTGCTTATGCATTACTTATTACGTATCGATTTCATTACAATCTTAATCGAGTAAAATATTTCTAGTTATTAATATCTGAATAGTAATCAAAATATATAATGAGACCTATCCATTAACTATAAGTATATATGAAATAAACTCTACGATACTGTGCTCCATTTGCTGTCAATGAAAGTGCTTATGCAGTAACTTACTACAGTACACTGTCTTGGGTTCGAGTTCTCTTGCTTGAGGGTACAATCGGGGACACTATTCTATCTGATTTTTCTTCCCCTTTTCTTGTTAAAGTTTTATAGTTCATATAGGAAATATTTATTTTAAAATTGTTACTGTTCTTAAAATATTTTATTTTTCCTTGTTTCCTTTCCTCACTGGGCTTTTTTCCCTGTTGCAGCCCTTGGGCTTATACCATCCTGCTTTTCCAATGAGCGTTGTAGCTAAGCAAGAAATAATAATAATAATAATAGATTGATATGCATGGTTGTGTTGTGAAAAACATCCTGTAAACATTCAAAACAATTAATGGCTATGTTTTTTTCTGATAGATTCTTAACATAGCAAATCCCAATCTCGTTCTAGATAAGTCACTCATTGTGATGAATATACAACATAACATAATCCGCTTCGTGATCTCAGCTCGCTCGTGCGAGACAAACAAACTTGTTTGGTTGAGTGGTCAGGAAAGAAGAGACAGAGAATACAATCTTCCTTGTATACGATCACTCGATCAGATTTGAACATTTTAGAAAGGGTCTGAACACTTGGACATGTTAGAAAGGGTCTGAACACTTGGACATGTTAGTAAGGGTCTGAACACTTGGACATGTTAGAAAGGGTCTGAACGCTAGGCCATTCTAGAAAGGGTCTGAATATTTATTAATTTTTTAAAGGGTCTGAACACGTAGACATTTTAGAAAGGGTCTGAACGTTTGGACATTTTAGAAAGGGTCTGAACGTTTGGACATCTTAGAAAGGGTCTGAACGCTTGGACGTTTTAGAAAGGGCCTGAACGCTTGACCATTCTAGAAAGGGTCTGAATACTTGGACATTTTAGAAAGGGTCTGAACATTTGGACATTTTAGAAAGGGTCTGAACACTTGGACATTTTAGAAAGCGTCTGAATTAACACTTGGACATTTTAGAAAGAGTCTGAATGCTTGGGCATTTTAGAAAGGGCCTGAAAACATGGTCATTTTAGAAAGGGTCTGAATATTTGGTAATTTTTAAAGGGTCTGATCACTTGGACATTTTAAAAAGGGTCTGAAAACATGGTCATTTTAGAGAGGGTCTGAATATTTGGTCATTTTAAAAGGCTCTCAACACTTGGACATTTTAGAAAGGGTCTCAACACTTGGACATTTTAGAAAGGGTCTGAACGCTTGGACATTTAAGAAAGGTTCTGAACACTTAGTCATTTTAGAAAGGGTCTGAACACTCGGATGTTTTATAAAGGGTCTAAACCCTTTGACGTTTTAGAAAGGATCTAAATACTTGGACGTTTTAGAAAGGGTCTGAATACTTGGACATTTTAGAACGGGTCTGGACACTGAACTTTTCAATGTTACATACGAAGAAAAAACAGAGAAACCTATTTGAACGTTGTTACTGGTCTTGAAGATATTTTTTATTTTTTATCTAATACTTCTCGTCTACAGTTTATTGTTTGGTCCATTTGTCTGAAAATTACTCATTTGATAACTAAATTAATATAAAATATCAAACCCATTCTATATGGTTGGATTTTTTTTAACTATGATGACATGGCTAACTACTCCGATTTCGCAAAAAAAAATTCTTATAAGAACTTTACCTTGTATTCCACTCTTACCTACCATTAGACTAAAGTATTACCTTTTTCCCCAATTACTCTTTTCTAGACGCTTTTTTGCAATCGTTTGCTATATTTAGATCTGTATTATGCCCCTGGAGCTAATTTCACTCAATGACCGAGACTGTCATTTTAGCTCTGTGTTTTGTCTCAGAAATCACATTTACGATTTCACTGATAAGGTAATTTCGTAAGAAAAAAGGTAAAAATACGAAATGACATATTTGGTATTGACCGATCCTACAAGAAGAAGAAGAAGAATTAATAATGATAAAGCAAAGAAGAAGAAATATTAATAAAGAGAAGAAGAAGAAGAAGAAGAAATAATAATAATAAAGCGAAGAAGAAGAAATATTAATAAAGAGAAGAAGAAGAAGAAGAAGATATAATAATAATAAAGCGAAGAAGAAGAATAAGAACAACAACAACAAGACGAATTTGAAGAACAGGACGGATTAGAAGATCAAAACGAAGTAGAAGAACAAGACAAAGAACAAGAACAAGACAAAAAACAAAAATAAGGAGAAGAAGAAGAAGAAGAAATAAGCTGGGGAAAAAACCGACCTTGGATATCTTAACATATCGCGGTACACTCAACTTTCACTATAATGACGGCGAAATCTACGTGAGGCGGTGACCCACTCACACACACCGTTAGGTAGGTTCAAGGCTCGCTGGCGTCTGGCTTCTTTTATTATTATTATCTTACAACTTTTCATCTTTTCAAACCAACAGCGATCGGTAACGCTTTCCCGATAAGTTCCGCCGCTTTCGGTGTTGGCGACTCATCGGCTTTGTTTGTAACTTATACAGTCTATTTGTTTGGTTGCGCTAGTCCAAACAGCTTGGAAACAAATGACTAACTTTCGAGATTTCTGTACAGGTAAAGTCAATATGGCTTGAGGAGAAAGCAAAACGAGTGTATTTATGGTTACGTGATTCATGAATCTGGTAAATAAGAAGCATTATATGCATTTCGTAGGTTGCATATCGATGCATAATGACATAGTTCGCTAAAGACGTAACAGGGGGAGATTTTAGAAATCTTAAGCAGTTAGTTTTGTGTGCGTTGGCGAAATTTTGTTTTGAGAGAGAGAGAGAGAGAGAGAGAGAGAGAGAGAGAGAGAGGAGAGAGAGAGAGAGAGAGAGAGAGACTCGTGGTAACCTAGTATCACAGAATAAACTATGGTACCCTTTTCAAGTGAGATGCTATCTAAAATTAATTTGACTTCATCAGGTAACTTAGATTAATTGATCATCCTTATCTTGATATCTTGTTGATTTCATCTCTTGAATGTAAAATTTCCCTGTAAATATTATTTGGTTAATCTCTTTACATTCTGACAGTGCTACCATGTATATATATATATATATATATATATATATATATATATATATATATATATATATATATATATATATATATATATATATATATTACTTTTTTGCGGGCCTTGCTTAAGGGCATTACCAGACTTCTAACTAGTATGTCTCTCCCTGTCCCTTTGGGTAGGGGGAGAGGAGTAGTCATACCCAGGTTAGAGGGGGTGCCCTAAGAGGGTTGAATCTGTGTCCGTGTGTACAGCCGCCGTCATTTTTTTACGAGTAGCCTACACTAGTATATATATATATATATATATATATATATATATATATATATATATATATATATATATATATATATATATATATATACAGAAGTAGTAAAAGGGTGAAAGTATGAATTAGAATGTTTAATTTAGAAGCAATAGGAGACAAGAAATGAAGGCTTTGTGGTGGTGATGTGGTAATGTCCCTGACTGGTGAACGCCAGATTGGGTTCGAGTCCCATTTCTTTGATCACTGCAACCTCACCATCCTTGTGAGATAAGTTTGTCGGGTTTGCGGGAGCCTATAGGCCTAACTGCTGAGTCATCAGCAGCCATTGCCTGGCCCTCCTTGATCCTAGCTTTGGTGGAGAGGGTGCTTGGACGCTGATCATATGATATATGGTCACTGTAGGGCACGTTCTGCTTGATAGGACAATGTCACCGTCCCTTGCCTCTGCCATTCATGAGCAGCGTTTAAACCTTTAAAAGGTTGGATTGATGGTATGGAAGATGATTAGAAAGGAAGGGCTTCTCTCTCTCTCTCTCTCTCTCTCTCTCTCTCTCTCTCTCCTCTCTCTCTCTCTCTCTCTCTCTCTCTCTCTCTCTCTCTCTCTCTCTCTCTCTCGTTTATAGATACAAACTCTAACTTTCCATTACCAACGTACGCACGTATCACTATTGTATCTAATCTTCTGGAGCTTTGTGCACGAACGAATTTACCTTCATCTAACCGTGAAACTGAGAACTAGTTAGTGCGCATAAATGGCAATTATATCAGTCTAAGTTTAATCAAGGAAATGAGTCTGTTCTCGTCACAAAAGTTACACGAGAAGCTTGAAAGTTAAGGAGACCTGCTGTGTGCCATACGTTGACTTGGAGAAACTCCAAAATATCGGTCTTGAATCAATTCAAGGTTATTACTTGTTTCTTTGAGCTGTTTTGATGTTATTGATTTTTTTTCAGATATTTGATTTCAATTGTTCATTATGCCTTATATCTTTTATTTATTTCCTTATTTCCTTTCCTCACTGAGCTACTTTTTTCCCTGTTGGAGCCCTGGGGCTTATAGCATCTTGCATTTCCAACTAGGGTTGTAGCTTAGCTAATAATAATAATAATAATAATAATAATAATAATAATAATAATAATAATAATAATAATAATAATAATAATAAGGATTATGACAACAACAACAATAATAATTAAGTAAAAACGACAGTAGAATATTCTATACTTTGGTGGTCAAGGTGAACTATTCTTTCAATCTAAGTATATTGTGGCTGTTTGGCTCCTAATCACGAATATGAATCTTAAATGGCGATGTTATCATAACCGGTCGTCCAAAATATGAGAGAATTGCTACATATTGCGCAGCCAACAAATCGTGTTGACACAAGAATCGTTACAGATGATTTCAAACTATTGGAACCTAGATATATGTCTACTGTAGGCTCTAGAGCCTTTAAATATACGGCCCCGAGACTATACAATAAACTCCCACGAGACATCCGAATGATTGAGGATATTAAGGCTTTCAAGGCGAAATTGAAGACGTTCTTATTCTGTGAGTGCTTCGATAGTGACGATTTAACAGTAAATGAGCAATACGCGATGTGAAATGGTGAATGCTTTCGAACGATCATAAAATGACTGTGAAGGTCCTGTAGAGAGTAGGGTTCACCCTGCTGTATATGACCGGAAAAGCAGCCCTTAAAGTATAAGTGTATTGTAATTCATTATCAAAACCATAATTTTGCAATTTTCGCAAAGAAATTCCAAAACTCCCTGTTGGTGGTTTAACGGTTATGAATGCAAGATTGCCATGTATTGTAATAAACTTGAATTAGTTATTGCAATCAATGCAAAATTCGGCAAAACACCAAGTTAGACATTTATTGCTCTACATTTACAATGTCTACAATGAAGTTTTAAATGTGCCTATAGTGAGATGTTATTTGGAAATACAGACTCTCTCTCTCTCTCTCTCTCTCTCTCTCTCTCTCTCTCTCTCTCTCTCGTATTTAAACAAACTCCAGCTTTCCATTATCAACGTTAGTCATTTATTGCCTTCTACATTTACAATGTCTACATTGAAGTTTTAAAACCTGTGCCAATGGTGAGTTGATAACTGGAAATACAATCTCTCTCTCTCTCTCTCTCTCTCTCTCTCTCTCTCTCTCGTATAGATACAAACTCCAACTTTCCATGACCAACGTACGCGCATATCACTAATGTATCCAAACTTCTACAACTTCGTGCACAAACGAATTTACCTTTATTCAACCGTGAAACAAAGAATTAATTAGTGCGCATAAATGGCGTAACAATACCATTACATTGCAAACAAACGCTACAGTTTAACTGTGCTGTAAAAACGAGAAACCACTTATTCCTTAGTGGAATGAGGTTTTCCGTAACTCCTCTCCCTGTCCATACAGTTCTGTACAAAGAGGAAATAAACAGTTGAAATATATATTTCTTTATAGTTTCTATCTACAAGACTTTGGGAAATATGACAAAATTCTCTGTTGTATCCTGAAAATGTAGTTGTTACATAGAAACAAAGATTATAACGATATTTGTAAATATTTTTAATTCCTTTTCCCAAATCATGAGGATTGACAATATACTCAAAATGCATTATGCGTTTAGGATTCTGTGAAAGAAACGGGAACAAATAAGAATAGAGTTTTAATAATACGTTAATTTGTATATGGAACAAAATATGCTATAAATTTATCAGGAAGTGTCAAGTTTTTTTTCGTTTGTCTCCGAAAAAATACAATATGTAACGTATAGTGTTTATGAAAAAATGAGGATAAGACCCGTTTCATACAAATAATATTCGTTTTTATTAATAGAATTGTGTTATAAGAACTAATTTCCATTGTGAACGAAGGTCTAAAGAATTTTTTTTTCGTGCAAAACTAGACTTAATAAGAAATATCTTAATCGTTATTCAAATTGATATTGAATAGACATTATAAGCCTATGAGATTATGCTATTGAATACCTTACACAACGCGTATTTATAATGAGAAACTCTTATATTAGAATTATAATGAAACTAAATGAAAGCCAAACAAAACAAAAAACCACATCGACTGAAATTCTCACAATTGTTTATGCAACCAAATAATAAACTTTATGGGACGTAGCAGAATTTGAAAGCTTTTTTTTTTTTCTTTCTTTTTTTTTTTAACCCAAACACAACAGGTATATATTTTTTTTTATGATCTCGTGAGGAAGATTGGCGAGTATCAAATATATTATATTATATTATATATGCTTTCTTGTTTTATTAAGTGCTTCGATAATGTACATAAGACAGTTAAAAGGAATATACTGAATGATATTCTAAATATCTAAGAATAGATACAACAGATTTTGTAGATCCTTTAGTGCGTAATTTCAGTACACTACAGCACTATTATAGATTTTGAAAGCGTTATGTCCAAGGGAAAAATGTAGTTAATTCGATCGCTAAAACGGTATAAATCATCTCGCAAAGGTCTTGAATACTAATGGAGCCATTATCGAACAATTGTACTCTGCTGCAGTGAACGCCACTAACAAAACGTATGGCCTCGTTTCTTATTTTTCAAGGCGGCAATTGCTGTATATACGGTAATTAAACATCTATACAGTACATTGTAATGAGCAATTGCCGGAAAATTTAACCAAGGGACCCTTTTGTCATATAGAACTCGAGATGGCAACATTTAAATTATCTTTTCTTATATAAATAATAAAATTTTTAACATTTAGACTAACTACGTACAGACCCTTCTAGTTGAAACAACCTATTCGAGAACATTGAGATTTATTACTTAACCACAACTGTGCAAATATTCATTGTTCTACTTACGTATCAAGAGATCAGAGCATATCATAATAATGGGTCTATTGCAACACAACCTGGCAAAGTCAAGCGAGTACGGAGAGACAGTTATTGATGTCACGTACGAAGGCTGTTATCGACTTGCGTGGAATTGTACTTATTACCATAGATATTTATGCTTATTACCACAAATTTACCTTTCAAGGTCTTATCTAATGCCTTTGATGGAGAGAACAATTGTGGCCGTAGAAGTTTGAATTAGTATGAATGACGTCAGGATCCCATGGTCTCTTTCATTCACCATTCCATTCATGCAATGAATGAATCGCCACACATGAGAAAATGACGTTTACATTAAACACTTGGATTTGTAAGGCCACACAACGGCTAAGTGTATCTATATTGTTTATCTACGGTATTACACCCTAATTACTGCCTACGGTACACAGGCGTGATGTGCTACTAAGGGCAAATGAGGATTTAGCAAATAGAAGTTGTGTGCATGAATGTTGAAAATGAAAATCTACGTTATCTATATTTTTTTTTCTATACTTCTAACAGTTTCTGCGTAAAGTGATTGTTCAGAAACTTAATTTCGGATAAAATTTTATCTTGTAAACAATTTTTTTCTTTCAGGTCTGGGGATGCATGTAAGGGAGCCATGTTGGCTCTAATATCAGCCTTAGAATTGTCGATTTATATCTCCAGCAAACGCGTATTGTTGAAGAAATAAGGCTGAATAGTCTCCTGTCAAGGTACGAAAATTACTCTCTCTCTCTCTCTCTCTCTCTCTCTCTCTCTCTCTCTCTCTCTCAAGAGTAGGCCTACAATGACTATTTTATCAAAGAATAGCACTTGTATATACTGTAGAATCAATCAATGTAAATCAAATTCAGTTATCAAGTCTCTCTCTCTCTCTCTCTCTCTCTCTCTCTCTCTCTCTCAAAAGTAGGTCTACAATGACTATCTTATCAAAGAATAGCACTTGTATATACTGTAGAATCAATCAATGTAAATCAAATTCAGTTATTAAGTCTCTCTCTCTCTCTCTCTCTCTCTCTCTCTCTCTCTCTCTCTCTCAAAAGTAGGTCTACAATGACTATCTTATCAAAGAATAGCACTTGTATATACTGTAGAATCAATGTAAATCAAATTCAGTTATCAAGTCTCTCTCTCTCTCTCTCTCTCTCTCAAAAGTAGGTCTACAATGACTATCTTATCAAAGAATAGCACTTGTATATACTGTAGAATCAATGTAAATCAAATTCAGTTATCAAGTCTCTCTCTCTCTCTCTCTCTCTCTCTCTCTCTCTCTCTCTCTCAAAAGTAGGTCTACAATGACTATCTTATCAAAGAATAGCACTTGTATATACTGTAGAATCAATGTAAATCAAATTCAGTTATCAAGTCTCTCTCTCTCTCTCTCTCTCTCTCTCTCTCTCTCTCTCAAAAGTAGGTCTACAATGACTATCTTATCAAAGAATAGCACTTGTATATACTGTAGAATCAATCAATGTAAATCAAATTCAGTTATCAAGTCTCTCTCTCTCTCTCTCTCTCTCTCTCTCTCTCTCTCTCAAAAGTAGGTCTACAATGACTATCTTATCAAAGAATAGCACTTGTATATACTGTAGAATCAATCAATGTAAATCAAATTCAGTTATCAAGTCTCTCTCTCTCTCTCTCTCTCTCTCTCTCTCAAAAGTAGGTCTACAATGACTATCTTATCAAAGAATAGCACTTGTATATACTGTAGAATCAATCAATGTAAATCAAATTCAGTTATCAAGTCTCTCTCTCTCTCTCTCTCTCTCTCTCTCTCTCTCAAAAGTAGGTCTACAATGACTATCTTATCAAAGAATAGCACTTGTATATACTGTAGAATCAATCAATGTAAATCAAATTCAGTTATCAAGTCTCTCTCTCTCTCTCTCTCTCTCTCTCTCTCAAAAGTAGGTCTACAATGACTATCTTATCAAAGAATAGCACTTGTATATACTGTAGAATCAATCAATGTAAATCAAATTCAGTTATCAAGTCTCTCTCTCTCTCTCTCTCTCTCTCTCTCTCTCTCTCAAAAGTAGGTCTACAATGACTATCTTATCAAAGAATAGCACTTGTATATACTGTAGAATCAATGTAAATCAAATTCAGTTATCAAGTCTCTCTCTCTCTCTCTCTCTCTCTCTCTCTCTCTCTCAAAAGTAGGTCTACAATGACTATCTTATCAAAGAATAGCACTTGTATATACTGTAGAATCAATGTAAAACAAATTCAGTTATCAAGTCTCTCTCTCTCTCTCTCTCTCTCTCTCTCTCATCTACAATGACTATCTTATCAAAGAATAGCACTTGTATATACTGTAGAATCAATCAATGTAAATCAAATTCAGTTATCAAGTCTCTCTCTCTCTCTCTCTCTCTCTCTCTCTCTCTCTCTCTCTCAAAAGTAGGTCTACAATGACTATCTTATCAAAGAATAGCACTTGTATATACTGTAGAATCAATCAATGTAAATCAAATTCAGTTATCAAGTCTCTCTCTCTCTCTCTCTCTCTCTCTCTCTCAAAAGTAGGTCTACAATGACTATCTTATCAAAGAATAGCACTTGTATATACTGTAGAATCAATGTAAAACAAATTCAGTTATCAAGTCTCTCTCTCTCTCTCTCTCTCTCTCTCTCTCTCTCTCATCTACAATGACTATCTTATCAAAGAATAGCACTTGTATATACTGTAGAATCAATCAATGTAAATCAAATTCAGTTATCAAGTCTCTCTCTCTCTCTCTCTCTCTCTCTCTCTCTCTCTCTCTCAAAAGTAGGTCTACAATGACTATCTTATCAAAGAATAGCACTTGTATATACTGTAGAATCAATGTAAATCAAATTCAGTTATCAAGTGTCTCTCTCTCTCTCTCTCTCTCTCTCTCTCTCTCTCTCTCTCAGAAATTAATTATTTAGAGCATTCATTTATGTCTTAGTCTTCCAATTAGTACTAAAATTAACCTAAATCTCTCTCTCTCTCTCTCTCTCTCTCTCTCTCTCTCTCTCTCAGAAATTAATTATTTAGAGCATTCACCTTTGTCATAGTCTTCCACTTAGCACTAAAATTAACCAAAAACACACACTCACTCTCTCTCTCTCTCTCTCTCTCTCTCTCTCTCTCTCTCTCTCCGAAATTAATGATTTAGAGCATTCATATTTTTTCTTTTAGCCTCCCAATTATCAAAATTAACCCCAAAATCTCAATCTCTCTCTCTCTCTCTGAGGTTATTTTTTTTATTCATTTTTATTTTATAGTCTTCTAATTAGTGAAATTAATCCACATGAATTATTAGCGCATTTGATGCGTTTCTACACAAATCTTGCCTCATCTGATGGCAAAACAGCTGAACGTAAATACTGTTTAAAGTTTAAACTGAAGAGAAAGGAATTGACTTTAGTTGAAAGACAACGTTCTCAGTTGTTGATACATCTAAATAAGAGTAGTGGTTTATTTCGATTAACGTACTTTATTATGGAGAATTACGGCGCAATGAATATATGAAGAAGGATATAGGAAGAAACATATTCTATAGTCAATTCTTCTTAGCGAGGCAGATTTGCACCGATTCGCAGAGGGGCCCTTTTTAGCTCAAAAACGTTTCCTGATCGTTGATTGGTTGGACAAGATAATTATAACCAATCAGGTAGCAGGAAACTTTTTCCGAGCTAAAAGGGCCCTGCTGCGAGTCGATGCAAATGCGCCTCATTAAAAAAAATTGAGTTTAGAGGTTCATCTGTATATCTAGGCCTACTCATGGAAAAAGACCCTGCCTTGCAATCTGTTGGACGGAAGTTCGAGACCCACTTAAGCTTGATAGTTTCTAGTAGTGTCTGCAACCTCCCCATCCTTGTGAGCTAGGGAAGGGGTGGGGGGTTTGGTGAGCCACTAGGTCTAACTGCTGAGTCATCAGCAGCCATTGTCTGGCCTTTCCTGGTCCTAGCTTGGATGGAGTGGAGTCTTGAGCTTGGGTATGATCAAGGTCTAGGAAATTGCCCTGTATTTTGACTTTTGTCATTCATGAGTGTCCTTTTAACTCATATTATTCAGATTATAAGGATACCATCAAAAACACTTCAGTTACCATGTCTATATTTTGTTTTTCATCATTGAGAGATAAACTAGAAGTAATCATTCACGTATTAAAATAGTAATATTATTATTATATGTCACTATTCTTAACTAAAATATCTGTAGAGCTGTTAAAATACTGTACTGCTTTGAGTACTGTATATTGAAAATATTTTTAAAAATTCCAAAAGAAACATTACTGGAACACTGAATTAATCTTCTTCACTAGTCACTATTACCTTTGAAACCAAAGTTCCTCACCTACGGTAATCATGATACATTACCATGTGCTGTGTCATTCTTTTTGGAAGAGGTTCATGATCGCTTTAAAAAAAAATACTCGGTTGAATATCATAAGATCCCTGTTCCTGGCTAAAAGATAATTTTCTATCACTCAAACTAGGTACGGAAAGTTTTCCAAAATTGTCAGTAACGAGGATCTTATTCCGCAGTTTGCGGGTGAAGGGGACAGAGTCGTTTGTGCAGACTACTTCTCTCGTATGTCAAAAAGGTCAGTTTTTTATTTCAAATATCATATGTAATTCCCCTTTATATTGCGCATCGATTAATATTGTGCTGTGATGATGAAACAAATATACTGTTTCTTTACAATGCAGAAAAGTTTGAATATACTGTACACATTTGATTGTTGTATACTATACACATAAACCCTCCATGATCATCTTTTCTTCAACTGCTAACTCTCGGGTATATCACCTATACTGTATTGAGAATTGATGTGTATATGTAATTTTTTCAAACATAATCTCCAAGATGGTAAAACAACCTGAAATTCTTTTGAAATTAAAAAAAAAAAAAAAAAACTGAACCTGATACTTTGATATTGTGCTTATTTCTTCTTTTTCAATTTCAATTTGCTAAGAATAGAAAACAAAGCAAAATTATAAAATCACAAATTTTAAGTAATTTGTATTTTTCATAACAGTACTTACCTCGAACTACTTTCTTAAGAGTATCTGGGAATCTCCTCCCAACCAGAATTTTGTGTAGCCCTATCTTCGTTTTCCCTAGTGGGGTCCCTCTGTGGCGGATGGATACTCACCCTGAGGCGACCCGGGTCAGCGTGCGAGAGCAAGGAGCTTTTGATAACCATAATTTCGAACTCCTGTAAGACACTCGGGGAAGTTTGGGCTGGCAATAACCCGAAAGTAGTTCGAGGTAAGTACTGTTAGGAAAAATACAAATTACTTAAAATTTGTGATTTGTTCCAACACGGAGTACTTACCTTGAACTACTTTCTTAGGAGACTTATACTTTAGGAGGTGGGGGTGAACTTACAGGCCGGGAGACCCAATAGATACCATTCGATTGAACCTAGATAGGAGGCTAGGTTCTAGCTGACAACAAAAACAGGGTAGGAGACTCGGGGAGAACTACGCAAAAAACTTCTAATGCCTATGTAACTTACCTCTATGAAAAACATCTGAACATAGGCGTCTCCAACGATCAACTCAAACATGGGCGGAGGAAAAGGAAAGGGAACAGAGAGGAAGCAGGAAAGGGGGCAGCAAGGAGGAACTTGTGTCGCTTGGAATTACTTCCCATGGGTTTCCCCGGGGCTTCAACCTTAAACCTGTTGGAGCACGGAAATGACTGGGCCGATGGAGGTGTCTAGAGGCTTCCTTGTACAGTCTTTCAGGTAATGGGCCATAAACGTAGACTGTCTGGACCACGTACCCGCTCTCAGAATCTGGCCCACTGCCATGTTCTTGTCGAAGGCCAAGGACGTGCTTAGGCCTCTAATGTCATGGGGGCACGGTTTGCCCGGCACCATGGATCCGTCGCTGTCATAAGCCCTCTTTATGACTTGCCGCAGCCAGAAAGAGATGGTGTTCTTGGAGACCGCCTTCATTACCCGACCCGAGGAAACAAACAGGCTCTTGATCCCCGGCCCAAGCCTGACTGTCCTTTCAAGGTATTTTCTGACTGATCTGACCGGGCACAACGACAAGTCTTCGGGATTGTCTGAACATGGGATTGCTGGGACCGAAAAGCCCTCGAACTTGGGGTCCCAGGAAGCAGGATTTTGAGTCTTGGCTACAAAGTGCGGAAGAAACTTAAAACTTAGGTCTTTCCAACCCTTCGAGTGTGAGACCTCGTATGACAACCCATGGAGCTCACTGACTCGTTTAGCGGAGGACAATGCTAGGAGGAAGACCGTTTTAAGGGTAAGGTCCTTATCATGAATATTCCTGAGCGGTTCGAAGGGTGGCTTAGATACGACCTTAAGGACTCTGGCTACGTCCCATTGCGGTACTCTAGAGGCGCGGGAACATGACTGCTCAAAACTCCTTATGAGCATAGAGATTTGCCGAGAGGCTCTTAGGTCGAGTCCCTTGAGGAGGAAGACTTGGCCCAGCGTGACTTGAACTCCCTTGATAGCTGGGATAGACACCCCTAGGTCGTCTCTCAGGTGAACTAGGAAGTCTGCTACCTTGTGAATAGATGCGTCCAACGGTCTCAGGTTCTGGGAGGCGCACCACTTTGTGAATGTGGCCCATTTCGCCTGGTAGACCATGACCGAGGATCTCCTCAGATAACCAGTCATCCTCGCGGCGGTCTTCGACGAGTATCCGTCCTTCCTCAGCAGATGCTCGATAACCTCCACGCGTGTAGCCGGAGGGACCGAGGGTTTTCGTGGAACTTCCTGAAGTGGGGCTGACGAAGAAGGTCTTCTCTGTCCGGCAGCGGCCACGGCAGGAGAACCACTAACTACTTTAGGTTTGCGAACCCCACTCTCTCCGGCCACCAGGGCACTACCAAAGTCATCTGCAAGTTCTTTGACCGTGTGACTCTGTTAAGGACCTGTCTGAGGGTCCTGAAGGGTGGGAAGGTGTACACGTCGAGTCTGTCCCACGGGTGCTGGAAGGCGTCCTCGAATGCTGCCAACGGGTCCAGCTCTGGAGAACAGAACACGGGGAGCTGGGCGTTGAGCCTCTAGCGAACAGGTCTATCACCGGCGACCCCCCCTTGTGGAGGACTGTCTGGGCCACCTTCGGGTGTAGAGACTATTCTGACCCTACTCCTTGACCTACCCTGCTGAGGCCGTTGGCTAAGACGTTCTTCTTCCCTGGAATGAATCTGGCCGTTAACTCGATGTGCTCTTTCTCGGCCCATTCCAGGATCCTTGCTGTGAGGTCGCACAACTCCCTTGATTTTTGTCCTCCTTGTTTCTTCACGTAGGCTACCACGGTGGCATTGTCGCACATGAGTGCCACTGTGTTCCCTCGGAGATGATGAACGAACTTTATGCATGCTCTCTGGACCGCTAACAGCTCGAGTATGTTTTTGTGTAAGGCCCTCTCCTCCGGGGACCATTTCCCTCTAGCTGTTTTTTTGAGGAGATAGGCTCCCCACCCCTCCTTTGACGCGTCTGTGAAGAACAACATCTCTGGAGGGGAGGTCGCGAATGGCATCCCCTTCAGGGTGTTCGACTTGTCGGACCACCACTTCAGTGTCTCTGGTGACACGTCGATCGTCTTGTGCGTAGATTCTCCCGGGGACCAGAGTTCCTTCAGGCTCCACTGAACCGTTCTTAGTTTGAGTCTTCCCCGAGGGACCAACTTCTCCAATAATACCAGGTGGCCCTCCTTGGTATGTCTGATAGGAAGGGGAGGAGTACCTGATCTAGTTCCTCTAGCCTCTCTGTGGAGGGGAGGGCTTTCCCCAACTTGGAGTCCAGGACCATCCCCAGGTATGTCATCCTGGTGGAGTGGACCACCTGTGATATTTCCATGATGATGGTGATCCCCAAGTCCCTGCAGAACCGTAACAGTTTCGCGCCTTGCTCCTTCAGTGCTGCCTCTGGGGCTGAAAGCAGCAACCAGTCGTCTAGGTAGCGGATCAGGCGGATCCCCTGCTCGTGTGCCCAAGCTGACACTGTGGTAAAGACCCTCGTGAAGACCTGCGGGGCTGTCGACAGGCCGAAGCATAGGGTTCTGAATTGCAGAGACTGGGAACCCCACTTCACCCTGAGAAACTTCCTGCTGGAGGGGTGGACAGGGATCTGAAAGTATGCATCCTTGAGGTCCAGGGACATCATGAAATCCCCTTCCCTCAAGGCTGCCAGCACTGACTTCGGTGTGTCCATCTTGAAGTCCATCTTGCTTATGAACTTGTTGAGGGCCGAGAGGTCGATGACCGGCCTCCAACCCCCTGTCGCCTTCTCCATCAGGAAGAGCCTGCTGTAGAACCCCGGGGATGAGTCCTTGACTAGTTCTAGCGCTCCCTTGTTCAGCATGGCTGACACCTCTTCTTGTAGGGCTGCCTTCTTCAAGGGGTCCTTGGGTGCCAGCCATTCTGCTCATTGATCGGGGATCAGAGGGGGAGGCTCCACCAGGAAGGGAACTCTGTATCCTTCCCTCAGGACTGCCACGGACCACGGATCCGCCCCGTTGTCCCGCCATGCTTGCCAAAAACGTTTGAGGCATACCCTACCTGAGGCTTCAGCAGGAGTAGGGGGCCTCTCTTCCTACTTCCTCCTGGAGGCGTGGCTAGAACGGCCTCTCCTTGAGCCGGAGTAATTCGGTCTAAAGGAGGCCTGAGGAGTAGTACTTCCCCTACGTGGGGGGGGGGTGCAACGCTTGACGCCAGGACGAAGAAGGGGAGTCTCTTCTAGTCTGTGTTGTAGAAGGGTGGGGGCCGTCCGGCGCAACCCTTCTATGAGTGGGACGTCTTACTATAGGGGATCTGGGATCCCCTGTCTTCTTGAGTTTCTGGACCCTCTCCATAGCTTCTTCCACTGCTTTCAGGGGGAAGACGGAGTCACCCCACACCGGCGAGTTCCTTAGACACTTTGCCTCTCGTTCGGGGAGCTTACGGATCGACCTGTTGAGGACCGTGTCTCTCCTCCGCAAGATCCAGTTCGCCGTCTGCGTCAGGGACTGGAAGGTGAGGAACTTCATGGCCTTCCCCCCTGAGCAGATCAGTTCTTGGAGCAGAGTCTGGTTTTCGGGTACCGTCAGGTCGTGGGATAGCTGAAAGCCAACCACGGTGCATGCCCACCAGTCTAACCACAATGTCACGTTCACGATATCCTGTGTCGTATCTTCCATCATGGAAACCTCGGCTGGCGAAAAGCACACTTGGGCAGAGGAGGTCCTGTCTTCTGAGCTGCCCTGGTTGAGGGTGAATATCGCCACTTCCACTGTCCGGGGTCCCAAGTGCCGTCCGTCAGGAACGGAAAACCTTTTCTGGGTCCTTAGCCCCGGCAGTAGCTTGAAGGACCCTTAGGCTCTGAGTGAGTTTACCTGCCCTGCGACGTACTTGTCTACGTGCTCCATCCCCAACTTTACGTCTGGAGCCAACGGGAGGGTCAGTGATGGCTTCCCAAACCCGAGAGCCGAGCTTGTTCTGTCGACGGCTTTGGATCATCCAGGCGGTCATGGCGTCTAATTAGGGCTAGGACTTTCCTATAAGACGACACCTCGTCCGCTGAACACACTCTGACGTCCATCAAGCCTTCCACTACCTGGTCCTCCGTGTCGGGTGCATCGACAAGCACGGATGGATCCATGTGAGAGGCTACGTCCTCTCCTTCCGGCTGATCCAATGGCGCGGATACTTCCGCTACGGGTGGATCCGCCTAGCCGGAGGTAGCCGTCATGGGTCTACCTCCTCCCGGGGAGATCCATGGGGCATGGGTCCCACGGTGAATCACCGGTTGGCCAGGGCGCTTTGTCAGAGCTGCCGTGGCACCGGGGATGCAGGCCATGATACCGGGCCGAAACAGCGGCTCTCTCTGCTGGGCGGATGGAGCTGGTGACTTGGCGGGTAATGGCATGGCGAAGTTGACGTGCGTCAGCGGCTTCGATCGACGGTCAGATTGAGCGGACGACACACGTTGCAAGGGCCCAGGGGCGGCTCCAGAGGCCAACGTGGCAGACACTGGAGCGGCGGAGGCCCTGATCGACCTGCTATGGGGGAAAGACACTCGAGCCCACTTGTCTCCAGACGAGCGCCTCTTCTTCCTCTTCCTCTTGGAGGTCTTCGATCGTTTCCTGGAAGGGCCTGAACGGGAGCGAGACTTCCTCCTACAAGACCTCTTCCGTTTCCTTCTCGCCTCCCGAGGGTCGAAGTCCTCTGAAGACGACGAGTCGGACGACGACGATGAGGAAGAGGAGGAAGAGACGGAAGAAGAGCTAGCTGAGTCCTCCGACAATGATGTAAGGTCTTGGCGTTGTTCCACCGGCGTGAAGGGCTGCATTAAGTCAGGCAAGAGTGTCGACAACGCCACCGGGGGAGTCCGCAGCGCCCTCCTAGACACAAACCAACCATCAAACTCCTCTTCTTGGCGCATCGGTGATCTGAAGGGCGTCCTAGGTGCCGTCCAGACGATGGAATCGTGGTCTGACGAACCTGTAGGCTGCCTCTCTTTGTCTACCTCTCCCTCGGGCGCTGAAGTACCTGAAATGCACTGCCACGATGCAGGGGAAGGAGCCGATCCAGCCTTCCCCCACACCGGGTCTTCAGTCGAGACGGGTCCTGCGGGCACCAGAACCTCGTCTCACGAACACACTCCCACCCCCCCGCAGGCCCCCCACACGCCTGCGAAGCAACAACAGCCCCCACATCAGTTACGTCGGACTCATGGGGCGCGGCAATGGGCCGCTTCCCCCCAACGGACTTACCTCGTCCCCTACTCTGGGTAGGGGAAGGTGACGGGGAACCTCTCTCCGACGGAGCAGCAGGTGACGCCAAAGGTGATGCGGCGCTAGCCTTCTTAGGGGACTTCTTCGGTGCCTTCTTCTTCTTGGTGGCGTACAAGGCCCACTGGATCTCTGGCCAGGTCACGCACTCTGGACATGTGGAAGACGGGGAACAACACTACCCCTGCACGAGGTGCACAACGAATGTGGGTCTACCTTTGGCTTCGACAGCCACGCACCATAAGACTTACCGGCCTTAGGCCCGGGGCAATGGCGTTGAGATTCTATAAGGAAGCAATAAAACACCAAGCAACACAAGAACACCTGGAAAGGAGGTGAATGAAAGGGCAAAAGGGAATGGGTATAACACGCGGTAACCACGTGGTAACACTAAGGGTCGGATGGGATGTGAGAGTGCGGCCAGATGTGAACTACGCCGCGACCAGAAGTTTACTTGCGACCGAGACCTAGCTCCTTGCTCTCGCACGCTGACCCGGATCACCTCAGGGCGAGTATCCATCCGCCAAAGAGGGACCCCATTAGGGAAAACGAAGATAAGGGAAACTACACAAAATTCTGGTCGGTTGGGGGGAAGAGTACCAGATATTCCTAAGAAAGTAGTTCGAGGTAAGTACTCCGTGTTGGAACAAATAACACTTACAATATTCAAAGAAACCTTGAACCTTGTGTGTACCTAGTTAAATTATAAATATCTTCATAAATTTAAAATTTGACAACAAAAATATAAATTAGGTAACATTAAACATATTAAAATGCTCTGCTTGTCATAAAATCATATAGTCTAATGCAAAGATGGTCATGCAATGTTACTTTTAACCAATAACCCATAACTCTTTATGCTTGCATACCAATGCACTTTGAACATGCAATGTCTTCAAATTGGTTTCATGCATTGACAGTTTATACCCTTAATTGTAAAAGCATAAAGGTTTATCCAGTTCCACAGTCTCAGAGCTTTCCATTCCTCCCGTAGGATTATTTAAACATCCACGCTATTTTAAATAAATGACAATTATGATAAATATTTGATGTATTCAGACCACCATGAAAAGACTATTTCTGTTACTGCTTACCCATACCAACTGAAGAAAGTTTTGGTGCTTCGTTATTGAAACTAACATCATAGAATAACTCCAAAAGTTTATTCTAGTTGTTGTCCAGTAATAGTCCATAAAATACCTACACAGGTACAATTAAAAAAAAAAAAAAAAAAAAAAAAAAAAATTCATCAGACAACATATGAAACCAATGTATGGCAAAACATCCGACCCTATCAAGAAGTGGGTTTTTGTGAAAACCTTTCATTTTTTGTAATGTACTCTTTTTGGTCTCCTTGAGATGACTATTAATCAAGTACAGTACTTGTTACTCCAAAAGCTGCAAAGATATGAAATGGCACCCCTTCTAATGATCTGATAGTTTTGATTAGCAATGACCCTTAATGAAGATACAAAATATCAATACCGTACAGCAATTACTAATGTATTGTCATAAATTACTGTCACTTAAATCAGACAGGCCCGTAGGATTTGTTCTTCAAGCGAGGTACAGTAAAACTAGAGTAAACAAAGTTAGGGAAACTTAGCAAATAGTTGGGTGATAAATCTCTCCTTAAGAAAGTCCTCAACTTATAAACTTAATACTGAACGTTCTAAGAAGCTGTTTGTCAAGTAGAATTTTGTTAAATTTTGGCATAGGGTTAGGCTTCACCTAACTCATGTTTATGATTTTCAAATCCTTTTTAAAAGTCAACAATTAGTCCCACTTCATATTGCAAATGTTGTCTTGCTTACTGCATTAAATTATAGACTTTAGTTTAATTACAGTATTTCATTATTAACTTTTGATACAATATCTGAGATTTGTGATTTCAGCTGGAATTGTTTGCATCTCTGAATGGTTGAAAGTTGAGGACCTTTCTATTGGGAGTAGTACTGTATAAAGGCAATATTATCCATTACTGTTATAAATTACTATCATCTCCTGTAATAGGGGTAGCCCAAAGGATTGGTCTTTCAACGTAGGAAAAATCTAAAGCAAACAAAGCCGAAGAAGCTAAACAATTAGCAAAGTCAGTGAAAATTGATGAAAAGTCGGAGGAGAGTAAAACATCCGAGGGCTGAAGGAACATCGCAAATGTTGGTACTACCCAAAGTGTACCATACAAGATACTGCGCAGGCAGTTAACATTCCTTTCCCTTGAGGTAAACCATCAATATTACACTTAGTCAAAATTACTCGAAGCCTGGAAAAGACCACTTCTGTCTCATTTGATAGTCAAAATTACTCGAAGCCTGGAAAAGACCACTTCTGTCTCATTTGATCCTGCCTCTCTTGATCCTATTCTATACATTTCCAGGATATTAAAATTTCCAGCACTAAAAATGTAAACCACCAAATCTTTATTTTATATATTCATTCAAGGCTAGCACCAATATTTACACTACTAAAGACAACAGGTATATTCATTAGTGAATCTGTTAACTATTATTTAGACTTAATTTGTTACCATACTAGCTTAACAGGACCAAAGAATTTTGGTAATTTGATTGGCCTAAAATATTGATTCTAAGAATATTTGCAATTTAAGTACCTGTTAAGGAAGATGAAGGAATTTTTATTTTTATAACTACCAGTGATGGTGTAAAATTTTATCTAAGGCCTACCATTTATATACAGCAGTAAAGGTATTCAATGAAGATATTGTAACCGTGCACTATACTGTATACATTTTCAGAAGCCTCTTGCACAGAATTTTTACATCTTCAATTTTGACAGGAATCAGTACACTGTGACTGTACTGTATTCCTTATCTAAAAAAAAAATTCCCTGGTAGAATAATTGATGAGGGGCTACTACTTGCTTAACTTAATAATTAATAATTAACTTTGAACGTATATTGTTAGATTCATTTCGCCAAATACTCGTACAAAATTTTGAAAATCTTAATGGATAGAATTTCAGATATATGAAGTAAATTCTTATACCTCATCAGTAAATAAAATAATTATATCCTTTCACTTTACACAATACAAAGGGCTATCTATAAGATTAATTCCCCATAAGATTGTGATGCCAAACGATAAGACAGAACTATAACTAATTACAATCCTACATATGCATAAACAGCCCATCCCTATTATGACATCTTTTTATTTACTAAATACCTAATTATTAAAATATAACTTATAATAAATTAGTTTGCTTTATTCTATTTTCCCTCTATAAACATCTACAGTACTGTAGTTTCATCACCTCCACTATATCTTTCATCCACAGGTTAAGGTGTTTGACGTGCTGTTTGGATACCAAAAATCAAAGTACAGTACTGTACACTTAATCCCTCCTAAGCAAATCTTCAACTATTATCTGTTCACCCTATGCAAGAAATGATCAATTACTGCAGACAAGAGAGGATACTGATATTTCACCAGTTATCAAATTACAGCCCACTTTTAGTTCTTTGCTTGGTCCTGGGATCACACCCAAGGTAAGGATAAGTCTTTTACATATTCTAAGTTATTAGGAGCTTACAGTTTTATCGCTGACTTTTTCAATTACTTAATACGTATCATTTGCAGTATTGGAAATGATAAAAAAATCCATGTTTCAATATGCTTGATGCTGATGTTCAAATACTCTTTACATATTTCTTATAATTTCATAAAAGTTTAAGAAGTAATTTTTTGGGGAAAAATTGAAATGTGATCAAGTGAAAGCAAGCTAATAAGTTTCAATAATTTAAGAATATTTTATAGAAATACCATTTAAAAGATAGGATTGGATTTATAAAATTTAGGCCAAATACTCGAACGATTAAGGTCACTCAGCGCTGTTATTAATTTAGTAACATTAAAAGAAATTTCAATAAAATATATTCACAGTATCTATAACCAAGTTATAGCTTTAACTCCAAAACTATTTGGCTTTTCATGGTCCCTAACCTGCATCAATTAACAAAGCTTTGCTATTAGAAGAGACTCTATCTAAGGTAAGCAGCTCTTCTAGGAGGAGGACACTCCGAAATCAAACCATTGTTCTCTAGTCTTGGGTAGTGCCATAACCTCTGTACTATGGTCTTCCACTGCCTTGGGTTAGAGTTCTCTTGCTTGAGGGTACACTCAAGCGCACACTTATCTTATTTCTCTTCCTCTTGTTTTGTTAAAGTTTTTATATTTTATATAGATATTTATTTTAATGTTACTGTTCTTAAAATATTTTTTCCTTTTTTCCTTTCCTCACTGGGCTATTTTCCTTGTTGGAGCCCATGGGTTTATAGCATCCTGCTTTCCCAACTAGGGTTGTAGCTTAGCAAGTAGTAATAATGATAATAATATCCATATCCCTACATATTGAGATGACAGTAACAGAAATTCTACAATAAATTTCACAGCCCTATATATCATGTTAACCAATTTCCATTACTATCAATCATACCATTATGTTAAACTAAGTCATTCAAGTAAAATTGAACACATAATTGTCCTTCATGTTCCTCTCAAGGACATTATTATTACCTAGATTCTACCAAAACTCCAATTATCATTAATGCACTTTATAAATTTAGTAAAAACTTGATTTGTAAACAATGCAATCACAATGCAATTAAAATACAGTATTAGTCTAAAAGACAAGCTTGAGGTACATGGTTTGATCAAATATCTTATATGCACATGAATTTGCATGTAATTCATTTACAATAAAAATATCACAAGAGGGAGAAAAATTACGACCCTCGCTATTGCAACTACCCCAGTTTTTGCTCTTGTATATTATACTACGATAGTTTTAAAACAATCTTGTGAACACATTTTTCATAGGTTTCCTATTTCAAATCAAGGAAGTTGATCTTACTCATAGACACGGTCAGTAATACAGAACGGAAGTACTAAACAAAAATATAAGTTTACTAAATGACTTGTTCTCAAGCCTAGAACCTGTATATCCCATTTTATTACCCCAAATTTATCATCACCATTATCAATAATTTTATATCAGAACTTTACCATTGATGAAAGTTTTAATTTCAATGTTTTCTACTGTGAACTATTCCATAGGTTATTAATAACACCATAATTCTGTATGATAATTGATAACGGTATTTTTCTAGTTCACCACTTTAATTACATGCAATATCGTGAACGCGACCCTAACACATGAGACCTACAACGAGAATACAAACTGATTCTCAGTTTCTGACCTTGAGCATAATCATCAGGGCATAGTTGCTCTATGCAACTGTGTTTCAGCTGGAAAGTCTAGACTCATTGACTTTTCAATGACTACTTTGAAAGCCTGTGACCAGCAAAACAATTGGAAACTGTAAATTCAAAGACATTTATGATTCTCAAGTCTTTCTTGAGGATGGAAACAAACACCTATAGTCCATTTCTTTTAGCGATGCATATTTGCACCGACTCGCAGCGGTGCCCTTTAAGCTCGGAAAAGTTTCGTGATCGCTGATTGGTTGGAATTATCTCGTCCAACCAATCAGCGATCCGGAAACTTTGCCAAGCTAAAAGGGCACAGCTGCGAGTCAGTGCAAATATGCATCGCTAAAAGAAATGGACTACAGTAATAAGTGTTCAGAATCTTCCTACCAGCAAAGAATTTTGGTCTGGATACTCAAGTCAAAATACTTCTTCCTAAATGCTCATGTTGCAGTTCTTGCCTCCATATTGGTGTGATACCTTGTGGGGTAACTTCTTCATGGTATTAGTTTAGCATTACATCTTACCAGTATGAAATGCTTGATCAGTTTACTCAAATTTGGATAGTGTATCAACAAAAACAAATTTTACTGCTTGAGTAAATCTGGTCTGAATTATAAAAATCAAATATTTTATGCTAATCCTATCCTATCTAAATTGTATACAGTAATTATAAGTGTAATTAGTAATACTAAGCAATCAAATAAATTAATGTTCCTTCGATGATGCTTAGACCAGAGGGTTCTGAAGTTTATCGTTTCTCTTTTATATTATACTAAAGAAAAGAAATACCTAGATAAAATATACAAAATTAATTCTTGAATATTTAAAATTCCATCTATATAAATTAAACTGACAACATACTATACATTATATGTGTATAGTAGTATATATTTTATTAGCTTTCAATGGCAAAATCTTATACTTTTCACCCTGAACTCTCTTGACCTAACAAATCTGAGGAACAGGAATGCTTAAGTAAAACATAAAATGGTCAAACGCAATTTACAGGGGAAAATTTTATCCACTATAAAGAGGAAATCTATGGGGACATACCAATACCATACCCTATAAAAAAAAGCTCCTATACTGATTTGCGTTGTCTCAAGTGAAAAAAAATTATCTTGAAGGCTGACTAGATTATTATATGATGCTGTACACTCAAGAGGGTTTTTAGTATTATGCCTAAATAACAGTGTATATGAACATTGTAAAATTTAGAGAATTGTGTGAAATTCTTTAAAAAAAATTTGAAATTTAGACAATTGTGTGAAATTCTTTAAAAAAAAAAAAAAGATACAAGAAACTATTCCCTGTTAGTGTGCGTGGTCTACTCATCCTTATTATGTTGGTCAATTTCCTCTAATTGAAACTTTAGTCAAATATATGCAATGAAAAAGAGTCCTTGACAGTCTGCAATTGTCAAAATTTTTCCATCCACCATAAAAAAAAAAAAATAAAATATAAATTTGAAGCAATGTCATTTGTGACTTTAATTTTACCCATAAAACATTTTGCACAGATAATGCACATCATTAAAATGTACACCCAATCATAAATTGTGTATCATATGTGCATGTATGGACGGACTGTTCATTTGATATATACCTGTGTACCAGTGAACTAGCTCTACAATATTTTTGCAGCTTAGTATGTACTATTACACATATGCAATATACCTAAATGCTTCATACGTGTGTAAACATACTACTGATAGAAAATCATGTTTGAGTATGATTTATCTCATATTTAAGATCAAATTCTACCATAAATGTGTAGAAACAATCAGTAAGCCTTTTCATGCAAAGGTATTCTTATATAAGGCTATTTTCTTTTACTTTATAGTAATAAGTACAGCAGAAACAAAGGTTTCCCCAATGAATAAATAGTCTCTTACAGTATCATTAATTATGCCTATAATTGAAGGGTACCATTTCTCCAGGCTAAATTTGCATGCTGTTAATACCATGACCTCCACCAGTGAAAAGGCTTTTAAGCATTAGCATTTTGTGTGTTACGTTGCCCTGTGATGCCCCTAAACCAGTTACGAAGTTCTACAGAGGTGACAGTGAGATAGTTTGCTTCTTCATCTACACTTTCACCAACACCAACATTCCCTTCTGCAAGCAACGGACGAGAATCAATGCCCTTACGTTGTTTGCCCACAGCCTTCTTCTTTTTGCGGTTAACTACACCATCGGCTTCGTCCATCATCTTTACAATCTGTAAAAAATAAAATTATACTTTGGTAAAGGAAAATCAATTCTAGTGTTACTAGAAAATATTGAGCAATTTATCATACCCCACTACTTTCTTCAGAGAAATTAGCACTGCATTATGCTCTTCAGTAGTGTTAAAAGCTATACAGTAGTTGAAAAAAAGTTTTCTTGAAACCTTAAAACAGTGTTATCTTTTTGTTAAAATATTTTGAAATGAATTTTATGAGGATTAACTAACCTGCGCTTGATCTGAAGCATCCATTGGTATCACAGAAATATCACGAACTGCTCTGAATTTACCACAGTTATTAATGTGTTCATTCTCTAAACGGAAGAAATTCCAAATAAACCGCCTGAAAGAAGAATTAAGTAGGTATGGAAAATGTGTTTAAAATCAATACATGAGAAGTCTGTCAACAGAAAAGTCTAGCTGATCAAATAGTATTTTTATAACTTCGTTATATGTTGATCATATAGTTTTTTTTTTTTTTAAGCTTTGTTATATGTTAAGGATAAGATATAGGAAAAACATATAGTTAAACAAAATATTTCTCTGGATCATTTAATTTTGTCACTATAGCTTATTAAAATAAAACCTTAAATTTACCCGACCAAAAATTTGCAATTTCAGAACCAAATTAAAAATCTAGGCATCCAACAGCCTACATAGAAGGGATATCAGATATTTCTATTACCACTGTATTTTTATTAAACAAGGTTTCTATTCTACAATTTTTCCCATGACAATGTAATTACTGCACGCTGTAACAATGTTGTCAATTACCTTGTGTTCACTTACTCGTACCTACACTCGGCTCCCTCCATCTCACCTTGGATCTTCTATAACACAAGTAAGTAGCAAATCTTTCATATTTGTTTGATTTAAGTTGTATCCTAATTTTGGAAATAACTGTACAACTGAATTTTAAAGATAATTTGTATTTTAAATCACTTGAAATACATGAACTTAACCAGTTAAAGACCAAATTATTTCACAGCACTGTGCTGCAAATAAATTACTCCTAAATAATCCTAATACCTGTTTTAGCAAATTACCATATTAAAGTCAGTGTTCTAACTAAGTAACAAAGATTACAACCACTTGTACATTATAAATTTAGAATAGTATTAAAACTCTGAGCTGCAATGAAATAATTTCAAAATGTTTATAGTACTCACCTGAACACTTCCAGTGGAGCAAGAATGGAGATGACAATTTCACTGTTGCTTGGGTTGACAATTCGCAGTTCCGAGAGGACGAGAGAAAATGTCCAACTAAATCTTAATATAAAATCTTCTATGATACCAAAATAATAGTAGTACTGAAAAAGGAAAATGTTGATAAATTACTTTACTGTTGAGCTAAATTATAAATATTGCATTCATACATAGAAATAAAATATTTTCCACTGCAAACCCAGTACTCAAGAGCAGCCTACTTGTGAGGCAAATGAACATAAAGGCACACCATTCCACTGTAAAAAAAAAAAAAAAAAATGAAATAAGATGACTGAATTTCATTGGCACATGACCATACATTCCTTTGGATCCTTGATATTCCACTACATCTATTTCTCTCCCAAATGATCAACAGTTCCAAGATATTCACAATTTTGAAACCCTTAAGAATCGCTATGTGCTATTTCCACTTTGGATAACATCCATGTTCTTTCTTCCTAATTACATTTTCTTTTCTTCCAGTGGGTGAAAACATAAAGGAGACTAATAAGATTAGTAGGGCAATTTTATCTTATAGGATTAAAAGCTGCATTTCCCTTTTAATACCACAAATTTTAAAAACAATCTGTATTTTTCCTAGCTATACAAATCTGAGTCTTTAAATGGGTTAATACTAGGTCTCGTTTTCTACGACCAGGCAATCAAAAAGGAAAAAGGGAGGTTTGATTGCATCATAATAGGTTGCTGGGAAACCTCAGTACATAGCAGCGCTATGCTTCGTTCCCTCTCTTCTGGTTAAAAACTTGAAGGAAGGTTGATACGGGACTTTTGATTAACCCTTTTACCCCCAAAGGACGTACTGGTACGTTTCACAAAAGCCATCCCTTTACCCCCATGGACATACCGGTACGTCCTCGCAAAAAAATGCTATAAAATTTTTTTTTTTCATATTTTTGATAATTTTTTGAGAAAATACAGGCATTTTCCAAGAGAATGAGACCAACCTGACCTCTCTATGACAAAAATTAAGGCTGTTAGAGCAATTTAAAAAAAATATAATGCAAAATGTGCTGGGAAATAAAATAACCCCCTGGGGGTTAAGGGTTGGAAATTTCCAAATAGCCTGGGGGTAAAAAGGTTAAAAGACTCCGGTTTGTATTGCTTGAAAAAATAGAAATAGTTTTAAAATTTTTTTGTTTATTCCTATGCGGATACAGATTTCCGAGTCATTTGAATGGGAGTCTTCCTGATATGAGGCAGAAGTCACCATTAAGAGGTACAGTATACCCTCCCTCTCTGAGAGTTACAATGACTAATAAGCAAGAGCTAAAGTCAAAAGTGGATTAAGTAGGGGATTAGTCATATATAACTGAAAAAACATGGCTTTCTTACTTGCATTATGGTGAATTCCAAGTGAAGGCTTCGGGTCCATCTATGATCACCCTCTGCCTTGATCCACATTTCATACCCTTACAGAGTAACTGATGCCTTTGACAACAGATAGGTGTCAGGTAAGAGCGTTAGATTAGACTATTTGTTGAACTGCACCAGTAAGGCCTAAGAGAAAGTACCCAAGGACCTATGAGTACAATCTCTTAGGTAGGATGGTCCGTAAAAGTATTTTGCCTCTTCCAGACACTAGCTTTGAGGACTTGGGCTACCACGTGGTTTCTGCAGAACGCTAGGGTTTCAGCAAGACCACGGCTATTATGTGCTTTAGGGGGCCCCTGGCGATGCTTCCCCTTAGGATCTATATGCTCTCATGATCGTTTCCCTTAGCCAAAAGGAAAGTATGTACTTGGACATTTTCTTTAGGGAAAGACCTGTGCTCACAAACAAATTAGCAATTTTGGATCTAAGGTACGATGTTCTGTTCAAATATTTAAGGATTGCTCTTATGGGACAGAGTAAAGGGCTTCCGGGTCACCAGTTACCTCTTTCTTCTTCTTCTTCTTCTTTGTCTACATCTTTTCCCACTTCTATGTGGGGTCGATGTTTCTGGTCAGCGTTCTCCATCTACCTCTGTCCCACACCTCATCACCGGTTAATCCCTTTGATAAAAGGTCATCCTTGATAAAGTCCACCCACCTTCGCTTTGGTCTCCCTCTCCTTCTCGTTCCCTGTAACTACATTTCCATCCCTCTCTTTGCAAGACAAAATCATGGAAGAGTCAAATCTGATGTCATTCTCTACCGGATTTTGGGTCTTGACCACAAATTCGGGAACAAATGATAATGATAATTCTTTCCACCCTCTGGAATGTGACATAAGGTAAGATAGGCCATGTAACTAACTCTCTTGGCTGAAGTTAAGGCAATGAGAAAGACAGTCTTCAGGGTAAGATCCCTTTCCAAGGCTTTATAAAAAGCTTATAGGGGGCTTTTTTCAAAGACCTAAGAACCTTTGTCACATCCCAGGAAAGGAGTTTGAGTTCTAGCGGAGGACAAGTCTGCTCGAAACTCCTGATGAGAACTGAGAGTTCCCATGTAGAGGAGAGTACAAGTCCATTCAGTTTGAAAACTTAGGTCATGAATCAAAGCCAAGTGGTAATCTTTTACTGCAGTAATTGAAAGGGGTTTCTCATTCTTCAGGAACACCAAAATGTCAGCAATAAGGGAAATAGTGGTCATTAGTGAAGCAGTATTCTCCTTAAGACACCAATTACAGACGAATTTCCACTTGGCTTGGTAGACAGATGCAGATGACTGTCAGAGGTACTGTATAAAGTTGTTTTACAGTTGCTCCCAAAAAACCTCTCTTACGGAGATGTTGAATAGTCTCCAGCCGTGAAGCGACAGGCAATGTATGTACTGCTTCGTGGAACTTTCTTGTGTGGTTGATGTAGCAGGTTTGGCCATTCTGGAAGTTCTCTTGGAACTTCTTTGAGAAGTTCCAGCAGGTCTGGATACCACTCTGCTCTTGGCCATTTTGGGGCTAATAACATTACTCTGACTCCTTACAATGTTTGGACTCTGTTAATGATCTGACAAATCAGAATGAACGGTGGGAACGCATAAAAGTCTAGCTGATCCCATGTGTCCTGGGAGGCATCTTCCATTACTGCAGCTTGATCTGGGACTGGTGAGCAATACAATAGGAGTTGGTGGTTCAGGTGAGTGACAAACATGTCCAGAGATGGGGAACCCCACAAAATCAAGTCTCTTAGCCACTAGAGGAAGCAAAGACCATTTGGAACCAACGTCGTCCTTGCTTGACTTAGACGGTCCGCAATGATGTTCCTCTTCCCATGGATAAACCTCGTCGAGAAGGAGATTGCATTGGTCTAACCCCACCTGTGTATCTCTACTGTGAGCTGGCAAAGCAAGAGAGAGGCAGCACCTCCTTGTTTGGAGATGTAGATCACTACTGTGGAGTTGTCGCTCATCAGCACCAATCAGTGACCTCTGAGATTCTGCAAATTGAAGTACCACTAGTTGCGTCACTTTCATTTCCAAGAAATTGCTATGAAAAGTCTTGTCCTTTTCTGCCAATAGGCCTCAGATTTGTTCCCTTCCTAGGTAATAGCCCCACCATTGGCAAGAAGCATAAAAGAATAGAAGATATTGTGAGGGGAGGAACCTAAAGGGGGATGGGGATTCCCACTAACAGGTTTTCCTCTCTGTCACCAATGGAGGCTTGTCACAACCTCATGGGCCACCGACAGTAGGGTTACAATGTGATTGGATGTCTGAGACCACTGGGTCTTCTCAGCCCACTGCACTGAGCGAAGACGCATTTTCCCAACGGGGACTAGTTTCCCCATTAAGAAGAGGAGTCCTAGGAGCCTCTGCAAGAGTGGGCAAGAAGTGATTTCCCCCTTCTAGAAAGATTTTTGCTATCTTCCTGAATCTTTGGATCCTGCTGGCAGAAGGAAAATCTCTGGCTTCAACCAGATTTATATCCATGCCTAAGAAATTGATGTACAGTATCATTTATTCAAGAAATGCTTCAATATCACAGACAACACCAATCTCACCCTTCGGGAATTTTGGAAGGAACATTTCAACATCGTACATTGTTTGAAAATTATTGATGATGCATGGCAAGGTGTCACAAGACGAACTCTTAATTCAGCGTGGAAGAAATTGTGGCCAGCTTCCGTCGCTGAGAGGGACTTTGAAGGGTTCGATACGACAGACCCTAATGACCCCGAACCTGTTATGATGGATGAAATCGTGTCTCTTGGGAAGTCCATGGGGCTGGAGGTAGACGAGGAAGACGTGAGCAACCTTGTCGAGGAGCATCAGGAAGAGCTCACGACTCAGGAATTGATCGAGCTCCAAGAGATGCAACATTCGGAGGTGTTGCAGGAGCTCAGTAGCGAGGAGGAGGTGGAAGACAAGGGCCACCTTTCTACGGCAGAAATCAAAGGCATGTTAGCGAAGTGGCAGGAGTTTTCTAATTTTATGGAAAAGAGGCACCCGGATAAGTTGGCAAGTGGTCGTGCGTTAACCTTGTGACAACACTTGTGTGCGTCATTTTCGCAACATTTTGAAGGGGAGACAAAAGCAAACACCCCTAGATAGGTTCCTTTAAAAAAGGCCGTTAAAAAGTGCCGGTGAAAAAGAGGCAAAAAGAGCCAAGCCGGAAGAAGAAAAGTAAAAAAGTGAAAATTAAACAAAATGTAGAATTAAGTTTAGTGTAACGTAAGATTAACATTTTATTTTCAAGTGTGTGTACAGTAAGCTAATTTCATTTAAGTTAAATTTAAAGTTGAATTTAAAGTTAACGTTATGTTGCGTACCAAACGTGTTGCAGTCAAGTCTCTCTCCTCCCCATCCTCTCTCCCTCCTCATCCTCCGCACACACCGCCGTTGGCCGCTACCGTCTGTCTCGAAGGTAAGAACTCCATAATAATGTTACATTTCATAACCAGTTCATAGCTATTTGTTATTTTGTTAGTGTAGGATGTTGATTACAACCATTAAAAATGGAGTTTTTATGATAAAACAAAGTTTTATGAATACTTACCTGGCAGCTATATATATATAGGGAAGTCTCTGACTGCGGCAGAATTTAATCGAAATCCCGGCAACCGCCTTGTGGTGGTTGTGTGGTTAGATGGTTAACGACCCTTACAGGGTGGTACTTGGAATCATTCCCGTTTTCTGTTCCTCAGATTATCTTTGCCCAACCTGTCTCCTGAGGGGAGGTGGGTGGGCTTTAAAATATATATATAACTGCCAGGTAAGTATTCATAAAACTTTGTTTTATCATAAAAACTCCATTTTTATGAATAGTACTTACCTGGCAGTTATATATATATATAGCTGATTCACACATTTGGAGGAGGGAAACAGACAGAAAAATATAGTTGGGGAAACAACAAAAGAGTTGTAGGAGAACAAACACCTTGATTCCTTACCTGCTAAGGTAGCTGACTTCAAAGGTAACTGCCTCTAGAGTCGCTTTCCCTTAGGAGTGTTCAGCCAGGGTTAGACCTGCTACGCTGCAAACAACTCAATCGAGTCTGCCAAAGGGGTAGGACCAACAACTTGACTAGACTTCAGAAACTACCTTCCCATATAATAAAAACCTGCAACCTTACTAAAGATAACCACCTAACCTTGCAGAAATAGATATAAACTATCTATCTGGACTGAGGGAACCGTACCACAAGACGAGGACCTCAGACAACCATAAAAAACACAAACCCATATACAAGTACATAAACTAAGGTTGAGTGGGGGTAGTAACTCCTTTGCCTAATACAGAAGCCGCAGCTACGTATGGGCCCAAGGTATAACACTTGTCATAGTCCACTCTTACCTCTCTGAGGTAATGAGAAGCGAAGACAGAGTTGCTCCTCCAGAACGTTGCGTACATGATCTGCCTAACTGACATATTTTTCCGGTATGCCAGTGAAGCAGCAATGGCCCTTACTTCGTGAGCCCGTACTTTTAACAGGGCGAAGTTTTCTTCCTCACAAAAGAGGTGGGCTTCCCTAATAGTTTCCCTCAGGAAAAAGGACAAAGCATTCTTTGACAGGGGTTTTTGAGGATCCTTCACCAAACACCATAAGGAGTTGGAAGCACCCCTCACATTCTTAGTGTGGGCCAAATAAGCCTTGAGAACCCTAACTGGGCAGAGGAGGCTTTCCTGTTCCTGACCCACTAGATTCGTGAGGTTAGGGACTTCAAAAGTCCTGGGCCAGGGTTTCGAAGGGTTCTCATTCTTGGCGAGAAAGTCGAACCTCAAGGCACAGACTGCTCCATTTAGGGTGAAGCCTACACGCTTCTTGATTGCCTGGACCTCGCTGATCCTCCTGGAAGTCGCTAGAGTCAAAAGGAAAAGGGTTTTCTTAGTCACATCTCGCAGAGAGGCTTGCGAGATAGGCTCAAACTTCCTGGAGCACAAAAACTCAAGCACCACATCCAGGTTCCAAGAAGGGGGTCTTAAGTGCACCTGCTTCGTTGTCTCAAAAGACCTAATGAGGTCCTGCAAGTCCTTATTCTGAGATAACTCTAAGCCTCTATGCCTAAAGATGGTTGAGAGCATGCTCCTGTATCCTTTAATGGTAGATACAGCCAGCTTAGCATCCTGCCTGAGGTACAAAAGAAAGTCTGCAATCTGGCTTAGAGAGGTAGAGGACGAGGAAACCTTGCGCCTCCTGCACCAAGCTCTAAAGGTCTCCCACTTTGACTGGTAGACTCTTTGTGAAGAGATCCTCCTTGCTCTGGCAATAGCTTTCGCCGCTTGTGCCGAAAAGCCTCGAGATCTAACGAGCTTCTCGACAGTCTGAAGGCAGTCAGATTGAGAGCCAGGGGGTTTTATTGAAATCTCTCGAAGTGGGGTTGTCTGAGAAGATCTGGACTTGCCGGGAGTCTTCTTGGAAAGTCCATCAGCAACCCTACCACTAAGGTGAACCATTCCCTCGCAGGCCAGAATGGAGCCACTAGGATCATTCGTCTCGAAGCGAGGAGAGCGAATTTCCTGACAACCAGATTGATGATCTTGAATGGGGGAAAGGCATACATGTCCAGCCCCATCCAATCCATTAAGAAGGCGCCCACTGCAACAGCTTCCTCGTCCGGGACTAGGGAGCAGTAGTTGGGGATCCTCTTGTTTAGACCGGAGGCGAAAAGGTCTATTACAGGTCTGCCCCACAACTTCCAGAGGCTCCGACAGACATGCGGGTTGAGAGTCCACTCTGTGGGAAGGACTTGTCCCTCCTGCTGAGCATGTCTGCCCTTGAACAAACCTTGTCAACAGCTGGGTCTCGTTCTCATTCGCCCAAAGGAGAAGCTCTCTCGCAGTTGAGAACAGAGAGAGGGAGTGAGTTCCCCCTTGCTTCCTTATGTACGCGAGAGCTGTGGTGTTGTCGGAATTGATCTCCACAGTCTTTCCTGACACCGAGGTTTTGAAGGCCTTGAGCCCTAACAACTGATCTGACTCCCTTCCCAAATACCTGACACTTCTTTGTTCCCTAGTGTTGCTCCCCAGCCTGACTCGGACGCGTCTGAGAATAACACTAGGTCGGGGTTCTTCTTGAACAAGGAGATCCCTTTTCCCAACAGACCTGGGTCCAGCCACCACATCAAAAGATCCTTGATCTTTGACGGAATGGGAAAAGAAAAAGTGTCCTCCTGGATTTTTCTGTTCCAAACCTTTGCGAGGAAGTGTTGCAGAGGCCTTAGGTGCAGTCTCCCTAACGGGACAAACTGCTCCAGGGAGGATAGAGTTCCCAGCAGAATCATCCACTCCTTCGCTGAGCATTCCTGCTTCTTCAAAAAGTCTTTGACTTTGTCCAGGCACCTGGTCTGCCTCTCCTGGGAGGGAGAAGCCTGAAAAAGAACTGAATTCAGAACTATCCCAAAATAGAGAATAGTCTGATTCGGCTCGATCTGAGACTTCCCCCAGTTGACGATGAGTCCCAGGTCCTGAGTCATCGTATGAGTCTTCATTAGGTCCTCCAGACATTTCTCTTTCGACTGTGACCAGATCAGCCAGTCGTCTAGATAGAAGGAGACCCCTATCCCCTCCTGGTGTAACCAGCCTGCCACATTCGCCATTAGTCTGGTGAAAACTTGGGGAGCTGTGCTGAGACTGAAGCAAAGTGCCCTGAATTGGAAGCACTTGCCCTGGAACACAAACCTCAGATATCTCCTTGAAGACGGATGAATGGGGACGTGAAAATAAGCGTCCTGCAGGTCGAGAGATACCATCCAGTCGCCTGGACGAACTGCAGCCAGCACTGACTGAGTCGTCTCCCTGGAGAACTTTGTTTTCTCCACAAAGGCGTTCAGAGAGCTGACATCTAGGACTGGTCTCCATCCACCCGAGTTCTTGGGAACCAGAAACAGGCGATTGTAAAAGCCTGCGGAGGCGAGGTCTTGAACCGGCTCTATTGCTCCCTTGACCAACATCTGCTTGACTAGCTCCAGAAGAGCCTCTCGTTTCCCCGCATCGGTGTACTGAGCCACCAAGGCTAGGGGAGTGTCTGAGAGAGGTGGTTTCTTTAAAAAGGGGATCTTGTAACCTTCCTTGACGACTGAGAGGGACCAGGTGTTCACCCCTCTCCTTTTCCAAGACTGCCAAAAACGAGACAGTCTTGCCCCTACTGGTGTCTGGAGGACTTCCATCTCATTTTTTGGACCGGGGCCTAAACGCACCCCTGCTGGTCCTTGGCCCTGACTCTTCTCTTCTCCCCCTAAAATCCGCTCTCGAGGAGATCCTGCCCCGAAAGGGCTGTTGAAACTTCTTCTCTTCCTTCTTCAGAGGAGCAGGAGCAACAGGTAAGGTCTTCCTAGCCAACCGAGACAAAAGGTCCTGAGTAGCCTTCTGAGCCAGAGAAAGGGAGATATCTCTGACCAGAGCTTCAGGAAAAAGATGACGTGAAAAAGGGGCGTAAAGCAGCTCCGACTTCTGGGCAACAGTCACAGATCTAGAGGTGAAGGAGTACAAAAGGGCCCTCTTCTTTAAGACCCCTGCTGAGAAAACGGAAGCCAATTCATTCGTTCCATCCCTTAGAGCTTTGTCCATGCAGGACATGATACTCGTCAGGTCCTTCGTGTCCTCCAGGAGTTCAGACTTCCTTGCCAGAGTCCCGAGAGACCAGTCCAGGAAGCTGAAAACCTCGAAAACCCTGAAAATCACCTTGACGAGGTGATCAAGCTCCGACATGGACCACATCACCTTGGCAGAGTTTAAAGCATGCCTTCTTGCCGAGTCCACAAGAGCCGAGAAGTCACCTTGGGAGGAGGCAGGCACTCCTAACCCCAAAGGTTCCCCTGTCTCATACCACATACCGGCCTTGGAAGCGAGCCGAGACGGTGGAAAAGAAAAGGTGGTCTTGACAGCTTGTCTCCGTTCCTTCATCATTGCAATCATCCACCTTAGCGAGAGCTTTCCTGGCCAAAATTGAAAGTTTCATTTTGATGAAGGCCGAAGACTTAGTAGCTTCTTCCTGGAAAGCTACTAAGAATAACAGGGGCCGAAGGTTGAAATTCCTCCGCATAAAGTTCCAAAAGAGAGCAAGAAAGAACCTTATAATCACTAGAAGAGTCGGCAGGTTTTTCTTCCTCTTCCAAAATATCTTCGAGGTCCTGCTCAAGGATAACATCCTGAAGAGTTGGGCTGCCAGCAGTCTGGCACTGAGAGCTGTTTGAATCCTGGCGCCGAGCGCCGCTAACATCCAGTCGGCGAGAAGCGGTATCGTCACGATGACGAGAAGCGGTATCGTCACGATGACGAGAAGCGGTATCGTCACGATGACGAGAAGCAGTATCATCACGATGACGAGAAACGGAATCGTCCTGAAGATGCAGGCTGCCTTCGCCTTGAAAATGCAGACTGCATTCATCCTGTTTCCTAAGAAACGAGGCACTAACGTCCTGGCGTTTCGAAAGAGAAACGGAATCGTCACGGCGCCGAGAACGAGAGGCAGTATCGTCCTGGCGCCGGGAGAGGGAGGAAGGAAATTCCTGGCAGCGTGCCGATGAAGAGGGTGTGCGTTGTCATACGGCCGACGAAGTGCGCAGAGGTTTCTTGGGAGAGATACTAAGATCTCTCTTAGAAGAAGATCTCTTAACAGGCAAAGAGACGTCCTTACGTCTGACAGACTGAGAAGGGTGGCTGAAAGCTTGAACTAACGATGAAAGTTGTTCCTGCATAACAACCATGAAAGCTTTAGCAACCTCCGCTGGCTCTCGCGGTGCCGAAGACGGCAGTTGTCGTATGGCTTGACTGGGAGCGCTGGCAGAAGAAGTAGGGAGTTTAGCAGGATTAACTGGGCTAAGGACTCTCTGTTTCGCCCTCTTAACAGGAACAACATCGAAATCGTCTTCCGAAGGATCAGGATCTCGGCTACTCGAACCGGGAGAGGGAGAGCCAGACTGCACATCCCGGTTCCACCCTCTCTTCATTGGTCTTGATTCGTAACGCCAATTACGTCTGGGAGAACGATCAGGCGAAGACAAAAACGTATCCGACACGCCTTTTCTACGGCGGTCAAGAGCAGCCTGGGAGATCGCAACAGGACTGTCTTGAGGCGACGACTAACCGAGGATAAGCACCTCTCACCCCCTTACGGCTTTCGACGTACCTTCTCCCTTGGTCCTCGGAGCTTGGTAGAGGTCTAGACCTAGGGGTATGACAGATTCGATCAGTCGCCACCTCCACTGCACTTTCACAAGCACTAATTTCACTTACACCCTTACCTTTTAAAGACCTCCAATTGTGCTTTAATGGCCTCTAATTCAGCAGCTAATTTAGCATACCCAGGGTCATCCGTAGACACAGATCCTGTAGAAGGGGCAGGAGTTACTACATTCGGGGAAGGAATAACTTCCAAAGAGGTTACAAGCAAAGGGTCAATAGATAAATCTAAGCTAGGCTCACTAGCAGACTTTGACTTTGATTTAGCTCTTCTAACTCTATCAACCTCAAGTTTGCGCACATAGCGCTTCATAGCTAACCAATTATCATCACTTAAAACCTCGCATTCCTTGCACCTATTATCTAGAGCACATTCAAACCCCCTACAACCCATACAGATAGAGTGAGGGTCAACCGACACTTTCGGCAACCTCACCTTGCAAATATCATTCGCACAAATACGAAAATGAATTTTTTCACTCATGATAAGTAAGGAAAAAAGACAAAAAACAAAAAACAAACACGATTGCCAATTCCCAACACAGTGTACTTCACCAAAAACGAAGTCCAAAAAAGTGATGAAGGAAAAGCGATCCGAAAAACCTCTAAATGGCGGACCAACGATGTTGTCGATCCGGCCGGCAGAGATAATCTGAGGAACAGAAAACGGGAATGATTCCAAGTACCACCCTGTAAGGGTTGTTAACCATCTAACCACACAACCACCACAAGGCGGTTGCCGGGATTTTCGATTAAATTCTGCCGCAGTCGGAGACTCAGCTATATATATATAACTTCCAGGTAAGTACTATTCATAAAAACATGTTTTTCCTCTGTAATATACTGTTTTTAGGGTTTTTTTAAGAGGGTGGGAACGGATTAATTTGTTTTTAGTCATTTTATATGGAAAAAACTCATCTGAAATACGAAAAAATTGAAATACGAGCTCGGTCCCAAAATGGATTAAACTCTTACCTCAAGGTATTACTGTTGTAGTTTTTTTTTTATATAAAAGAAGTACTGTACATGCCTCCTGAAAAAAATCAACAGTACAATAAGGAAAGCAACAACAACAGTACGGTAGGAAAAGTCTGGTGTACAGCAGCAGAGAAAATGTTTCTTATAGTAGCCATCAATGCAGATGGTAGAAGCCATGGTGGAAGCAGCAACACCAGAGCAATTAGTATTGCAGTAATAGAAACTGCAGAAGAAGGGATAACAACAGTTTCAGTCAGCAGCACAATTACTGGAAGAGTTTCATAGAATAGAAATAAAGGTATGAAGCACTGATGATTGTACTTGTGGTACATTAACAACACTGGTAAGATCCAGAAATCAGTATAGCAAGAAATGAAGTGGCAACAAGAGCTATCATTGTTGGTACAGCAGGAACAGTAGCAGAAAGATACCTCCTAGGAAGAGCCATCACATCAATTAACAGATTTTGACGTAGGAAAAATCTATTTTGGGGCTCGAGCCATGTCGTCCTGATGGAAGGTCCCTTCGGCAGCTTCCTACTGTATAATATTTCTGCGAGTGATATTACCAGAGAATTACCGTCAGGTATCACAGGGTTCTAACCCCCGGATCGACTATCTGAAGATATCGTGTATAACCAGGGACATATCCGTAGATAACCATAGATATATGCACCCCCAACGGACTTTACCCAGTCTAGTCAACTAGGGGGAAGGATAAGAGAGGAGCCGTTACATATCACCTCCCCCTATGGTGCCACCCGTTTGTCTCTGATGACTCATTCCTTTGTTCACAGGGTATTCCTACTTACGTTGTTTTTTCGTTGTGCGCCCTTTATCAGCACTAAACCATATAATCTTCTTTCAACCGAAAGGCCCTCCCTCCTCCCAAGCATTATCAGTAAAAACACTTTACAGAATGATTTCATCACCTACACTAGAACAACACTACTATGGTCAACTGATCTTCTTTCTTCTGTGGTTAGAATCATGTGCCTCTGGTTTGCATTACCTCATTTATGCCACTATTTTTCAATCATTCCTAATGTCTACACAAGGTTTTTGCTTGCAAAGAAATGTATTAAAAACTTAGAACAGAAAAAAACTGGTTTGGCTTTAAAAAAAAATAACTTTGACAATGGAATAACCATTCAAAAGTCCCTTAAGTTTTCAAAAATCACCTTTACACTATTTAAATATTGTATAATTTTCATTGTGAGACTAAAATTATATATACCTTTCTAAATTTATAACTATACATATAAAAACACATCATTATAATATTAAATTATATTCAATAACTTAAATGTATTATGGAACACTTACGGGAGAGGAATAAACTAACTCCTCTCTTAGGAATTTGAATTCTCCAGCATTCTTGTCGAAGACACCAAAATCCATGACTGTATCCCACCAGTAGACAAAACATGAGCTGAACAACATTGAGAAGACCAGCATGTAGAAGAAAGGATTATTGATACTATCCTCATATTGTCCTGCAAAGATGTGGTACTTTTACTTTCAGAAATTAGTTTTAATCCAGTATCAGTACAATAATTACTCTATAAAGCCTATTTTACTTACAAAATGTTTGTTTTTAGCAAATATACCATCTTTCATTTTGTTTACCGGAAATGAAAGGCAAATCTTCTATAGTTATTTAAAGATTTTATTACATGGGATGAATTAATAATAAACTAAAAATAATCAACATTAAAATTAAGTTACTATTATGGAATGAATTACTAATAAATTGTAATGCATATTCAACATTAAAATAACTTCTCTTACCTTTATATAAAGTGGTTAAGGAGGAAAATGTTACCACAAAGAATGTGGTTGAATACTTGAAAGCATTGACAAGATGAGGAAACATTTCTTTTGTATCTCTGTAACGTCTGAGGCACTGTGCAAAACGCCACCACGCAGGAAGGCAAGCTACAATATTCCTTAAAACGGCTGTCTTTTCAATACACACGTTGTCTACTGATGAAAAAAAAAAGAAATATTTAAATTACACACTGACATAGCACAATAATAAATATAACTGTAAAATCAGGTAACCTATTATCACATTTTAACCCTTTTACCCCCAAAAGGACGTACAGGTACGTTTCACAAAACTCATCCCTTTATCCCCATGGACGTACCAGTACGTCCTTGCAAAATACTGTTATTAACATTTTTTTTTTTATATTTTTTATAATTTTTTGAGAAACATGATATTTTAATTATAAAATAAATTTTTTAATATACTTAACCGGTGAATATATAATAGCTGACGTCTCCGGCGGCTCGACAGAAAAAACACAAAAACTCGCGAGCGATCGCTATGAAGGTTGCGGGTGTGCCCACCAGCGCCAACTATCGGCCAGATACCGCATATACATGTAAACAGCTCCAATTCTTCTCATCCCGCTGGGTCTCTATCGGGGAGGAAGGGGGGGCCTTTAATTTATATATTCACCGGGTAAGTATATTCAAAAATTTATTCTATAATTAAAATATCATTTTTAAATATTTAACTTAGCCGGTGAATATATAATAGCTGATTCACACCCATGGTGGTGGGTAGAGACCAGAATTAATAAAGTTTACAGCGTACATGCTTAGAGTTTTTGACAGTTATATCATAACAAAACCCAAATATATATAGGTACCTGGTAAGGAAGTTGACTTAGACAATTACTCTGCCTTGTTAGTCTGTCTTCCTCACGAAGCCCAGCGATCCTCTTAGGATGCTGAAAGACTCCCAGGAGCTGAAGTATCAAGGGCTGCAACCCATACAACAGGACCTCATCAAACCCCTAATCTGGGCGCTCTCAAGAAATGACATTTGACCACCCGCCAAATCAACCAGGATGCGAAAGGCTTCTTAGCCTTCCGTACAACCCAAAAACAAGATTAAAAACATTTCAAGAGACAGATTAAAAGGATAATTTGAATTAAGGGAATGCAGTGGTAGAACCCTTACCCACTACTGCACTCGCTGTAACGAATGGACCCAGTGTGTAGCAGTCCTCATAAAGAGTCTGGACATCTTTTAAGTAAAATGACGGGAATACCGACTTGCTTCTCCAAACGGTCGCGTCCATAATACTTCGCAGAGATCTGTTTTGCTTTAAGGCCACAGAAGTTGCTATAGCTCTTACTTCATGCGTCTTAACCTTAAACAAGCAACGCTCTTTTTCACTCAAGTGAGAATGAGCCTCTCGGATTAAAAATCTAATAAAACATGACAAAGCATTCTTTAACATAGGCAATGAAGGCTTTTTAACTGAGCACCACAAAGCCTTAGATCCACCTCGTAAGGATTTAGTCCGAGCTAAATAAAACTTCAGAGCTCTAACTGGACACAGCACTCTTTCAAGCTCGTTGCCTACGATCTCTGACAGGCAAGGTATATCAAATGACTTAGGCCAAGGACGAGAAGGCAGTTCATTTTTGGCCAAGAAAACCAAGCTGAAGTGAACATGTGGCTTTATCTGTAGAAAAGCCGATGTTCATACTGAAGGCATGGATCTCACTGACCCTTTTAGCCGAAGCCAAGCACACTAAGAAAAGTGTCTTGAGGGTGAGATCCTTCAGGGAGGCTGAATGTAATGGCTCAAACCTGTCGGACATTAGGAACCTTAGGACCACGTCTAGGTTCCATCCAGGAGTTGCCATACGACACTCCTTAGAGGTCTCGAAGGACTTAAGGAGATCTTGGAGATCTTGATTATTGGACAGATCTAAGCCTCTATGTCTGAACACAGACGCCAACATGCTCCTGTAGCCCTTAATAGTGGGCGCTGAGAGGGAGCGAACATTTCTCGGATGAAGGAGAAAGTCTGCAATTTGGGCTACAGAGGTACTGGAAGAGGAAATGGATGATGACTTGCACCAGTCTCTAAAGACTTCCCACTTCGACTGATAGACCTTGATGGTAGATGCTCTCCTAGCTCTCGCAATCGTTCTGGCTGCCTCCTTCGAAAATCCTCTAGCTCTTGAGAGTCTTTCGATAGTCTGAAGGCAGTCAGACGAAGCGCGGGGAGGCTTTGCTGAAGACTCCTTACGTGGCTGCCGTAAGAGATCCATCCTTAAAGGTAGACTCCTTGGAACGTCTACCAGCCATTGAAGTACCTCTGTTACTCACTCTCTCGTGGGCCAGAGTGGAGCAACCAATGTCAACCTGGTCCCTTCGTAAGAGGTGAACTTCTGCAGCACCTTGTCTAGGACCTTGAAAGGAGGAAAGGCATAAACGTCCAGGTGAGACCAGTCCAGCAGGAAAGCTTCTATGTGAGCTGCCTCTGGATCTGGAACTGGAAAGCAGTAAGTCGAGAGCCTCTTTGTCAGAGAGAGTA
Source organism: Palaemon carinicauda (assembly GCF_036898095.1). Lineage (NCBI taxonomy): Eukaryota > Metazoa > Arthropoda > Malacostraca > Decapoda > Palaemonidae > Palaemon > Palaemon carinicauda. The sequence continues at coordinate 147,029,758 of NC_090733.1, forward strand.
GCAAAAAGATCTATGGTGGGTAGACCCCATGTCATCCATAGCTTCTCGCACACAGTCTTATGCAACGTCCACTCCATGGAGAAGACTTGTCCTCTTCTGCTGAGGCCGTCCGCCAAGACATTCATTTCTGCACAAATCTCGCCAAAGGAGAGATGTTACTGCCTTAAAAGGAGTTCCTTTTGATCCGTGGATCAAAAAACCGAGCCTTCCAGACTGTCCAGTGGAGCTCCCTAACCCAAATCCGCTGCATCTGAAAACAACACATGGTTTGGGTTCTTGATCGCGATGAAAGAGTTCCCACGAGGCTAGTTCAAACTCTTACAGAGCAACTGTTTTTCTCTTGCAAGTGAAGGACTTTTAACAGAGCTTGTTCCATTCTTGCGGGAGACGAAAAGGGTCGAAAAATTATACACAGCATCTCCATTCCCAAAAAAAGAATAGTCTGGGATGGGATACAGTAAGTTACGACTTTTCTACGTTCACTATGAGACCTAGCTCCTTGGTTAGGTCTAATGTCCATTAGAGGCTCTCCAGACAGCGATATAATGACGAACGCCCTGATTAGCCAGTCGTCAAAATAAAGGGAGGCTCTGAATCCTCAAAAAATGTAGAAAGCTTGCTACATTTTGCAAGGGCCTTGTAAAAACAAGAGGAGCAGGAATGAGGTCGGAGTACAGTGCTCGACAGTGGTACATTACTTTTCCGTCCACAAACCTCAGAAGTAGTTGAAAGTTTGAATGAATCGGGATGTGGAAGTATGCATCCTGAAGGTCGAGAGAGACCATCCAGTCGCCTTCCATTAATGCTGTCACGACAGCTTGGTAGACTTCATCGTGAAGTTTGTCTTGACAATGAACACATTGAGCGCACTTGCCTCTTACGTACTCCTGCAGTGAACGTGGCTGCCAGATCATTGGAGCCATCCCTGATAGACTTGTTCCCGCAGAGAACGTGGCTGTCAGATTATTGGAGCCATCCCTGATAGCCTTGTTTATGCATGACATAATTGTACAGCAAAACTTCAAACGCTCGAAAAAACTCCTAACAGGAGATGGTCTAGCTCTGAAGCCGACCATAAAATCTTTGAGCGTCTCATGGCCAGGCGCCAGGGAGAGTCTATGAGGTTTGAGAAGTCTATCTGGGCAGAGGCAGGAACTCCCAAGCCGAGAACTTCTCCCGTGTCATACCAGACGCTCGCTCTATAAGCCAGTTTAAAAGGAGGGAAAGCAAAGGCTGTCTCCCCCAAACTCCTCCTGGTGATCAACCAGTCGCCTAGCAAACGTAAAGCTCTCTTAGAAGAGCGAGAGAGCACTAGCTTAGAAAACAACGGCTTCGAAGTAGCTAGGCCTAGTGTAAACTCTGACGTTTAGGCGAACGAGGAGCAGCAGTTACAAAATGAACCGGACAAAGATCCTTAAAAATCAGCATGATTTATTTAAAGACCATAGAGGGCTGAGCAGCTTTAGGATCCTCTCCGTCTGACAGAGTCCACAAGGGAATATCAGTAGGAGGGGGATCAGCAACTTCCTCATCTGAAGGAACCTCGTCCGACAACTGCCGAGTCTCAAGCAAGGGAGAGACCTGCCGTGGTGGCAATGCTTGACAAGCAGAGTCCACACGCAAAGGAGCATCAGTAGCAGTCAAGGACGATACGTCATGTAACTGCTTAAAGGACTGACCAGCAACAACAACAGGTGCGGGAGGACGCTCGACGTCAACTCGAGACTGCCTTGACTGCCTAGACTGAGCAGTCAAAACAACTCTTGACTGCGGTGCTTGACGCTCAACGTCAAGACAATTCAACTTCGCTGGTTGGCGAACGTCCTGAACGTCAACAAGAGCAAGCGGCAGCGGCTGAACTTCCACAAGCGGCTGAGAGTCAACACGGGACTGCATCGAGTGAGGCTCTACAAAACATGATTGACGTGACTTTGTAACGTCAATGTCAACAGGACGAGCAAAGGCTCGTTTGGGCGGCTGACGGCAGGATCTCGATCAGCTAAGCGGCGAGGATCATCGTGAACCTGCTCAGCAGAATAGTTCTCCATAAAAGCGGCAAGCTTATTCTGCATGTCTTGCAGTACAACCCATTTAGGATCAACGGGAATGGGTGCGGTAAGAGACGAGGGTAACGTCTGTGACTGCAAAACCTTGCCTACAATAAGACTCTCGGAGCCTGTGTTACGCTTTTGTTTAGGCGGCGAGCAGTCTTCCGATGACTGCATAGGGTCAGAGCTGTCCCAGTGGCTACAACCAGGACGCTGGACCTGTCCTGAAGGGACTGACTTTCGCTTTAAGGGCCTCGAAACCTTGCTCCACGATTTCTTACGCGAAAAGCCTTCGGATGACGAGGAGAAAATCGTCTCGCTCGTCTTATGGTAGGGGCGGTCTTGATGAGACACGCCTGAAACCATAGAGGGAACGTCTGTTCGCTGATCAAGGCCTCTCGAACCCATAAGTCGTACGACATTACTTCTCCCTGGGGCTTGGGAGCTTGCAAGAGGTCTCGGACTAGGCGAACGACAGGCACGAACAGACGAACCCTCGGTCGCAACACTGATAACACTTTGCGCAATTATCACTTTATCACTACGATTTTCTGTTTTGCACTTACTTCACTGAAATCGAATTTTTCAACAATTCACATTAGGCATGAATAAAACTGATTTCTACCTGAAGCACGCAATGCTACCCTACATCAAAAGGTTATAATTGCGAAATAAGTCGTATAATGTAAGCACATTAATACAAGCAAAAAACAGTAAACATATATTAAGATAAAAAGATCAGTGACTGGGGAGGAGACTAAACACTAGTTCATTCAAAACTACGTTTTCAATCTCTCACCGTACAGTGCCTTGGGACGAGAATAAAAACTAAAAACGTTTTATCCTTTCTCCCCGTACAGAGACTTGGGACGAGAGTAAAAAACTGACTCGAGAACAACGTTACTCGCTTGGGACGAGAATAAAGATCGGAACGTTCTCTCTTCCTCTCTCTCTCTCCGTCTCTCTCTCTCTCTCTCTCTCTCTCTCTCTCTCTCTCTCTCTCTCTCTCTCTCTCTCTCTCTCTCTCTGATTTCACACCGAAGAGAAAAGCCCACTCACCTTTCGTCAATAAACAGGTTATTTGACCAAAGGAAAAAACTGAAAGGACTAAGAAAATGAAAATTAACAAGTTCCTTTAAATTAGTATTTAAAACATTTAAGTTTGAAAGAAGAATGAACAAAACGTCAGAATCGATTTACTCTTTCTGCAAAGTGAAACCGTGATTCTCTCTCTCTCTATCGTAACGATAGAGCGCAAACTGCGTAGCATAAATAAACCAAACGTTAGTTCATCTTTGAAACAGTACGAAGACTGTTCAAAGAAAATCTTTCATAAAATATCTACTAAAAAATATTCATTTAATAAGTTTTAAATCATTTGCTCTGTAAAAGTTATTTACGATTGAAAGGGCTCAACGTTGTTTAACTTCGGTTTCCAAGTTAGGACCGCCTACACACGGATTAGGGGAGGAATAGGTAAGGTCGCATATAAACAAATCATTAAAATTCATCTTGATGTATATTATAAATGGAAAGCTAATCGAAGAGGCCTAATTAAGTCGGTTGAGATATAAAATATATAGAGGAAAATCTATAATTAACAACAACAATTTATAATGTGATAAGATAATTGCTAAAAGCCTAAAACACACTTCCGTACTAAGGGAAGGGTCGGCCATTTTTAAAAGTCAAAGAAAGTCCAAAAAACAATCCAAAGTCATCAACAATTAAATCTATCCAAAAAAGAGTTCAAGATTTAAGTTGAAGATAAAACACCTGCACTGCGAAAGCTCAAACCAAAAGGAAGTACTTCACCAAGACTGTTGAAAAACTCCAGGTTAACAGCGAGTAATGGTACGTCTTGTCGATCAGACCGACATTGAAGAATTGGGTCTGTTTACATGTATATGAGGTATCTGGCCGATAGTTGGTGCTAGTGGGCACACCCGCAACCTTCATAGCGATCGCTCGCGAGTTTTTGTGTTTTTCTGTCGAACCGCTGGAGGCTCAGCTATTATATATTCACCGGCTAAGTTAAATATTTAAAATTAGCACGTTAAATGAAAGGGAAGTTGAAAAGCAAGATTCTAGCTGGGTCCCCTTGCCCAGTATAAATCAAGGGGTGGTGCCCAGAGCTCCGTTCTCTTGACCTGTTCCTTAGGTTTTTGGGTATTCCAACGTTGTATATTTGTTGTGTAGTGAACGTCGGGTTGTGGTCGGCATTTGGACACTAGGCAGTTTGGGTGCTACCTTTTGGCCACAGTTCGCAAACCACTACAATGAAACCCAGTTTTTTTTTACTTAAGTCTCTGACAATGGGACATCAAGAGCTGGGAGATTAATTGTCTGCTTGCCCATAATCCATAAGGTTCACTAATTCCGAACAGAATCCTATCTATTTAATCCTAGGAGCTAAACGTGGATTTAATCTCACTCAAGTCCAGGTATCTTGCTAACCGACATCACTAGTGGTCCGATATTTAGGGGTTTCAGTGTTTGCAAAAAGTAAGGACCCACCGCCGAATCATTTGTCCGGCAAGTATTATTTTGGTTAAATAAGACTTACAGTTCCACACCTGGTCATCCTACTGATGGAGATGAGCTTCTTAACTGGAAATGATGAAAAGTTGCTCGTAGGTAAAGAAACGAAAGTTGAGGAGTCTATCTAAGGATGAAGTAAGACATTTTTGGATTCAACATCATCTGGGATTTATGGAATCAGGGCCACGAGGTCCGGTGCTAGGGGGAGGAGAGGCCATTCAATGCCAAGGTGTGACTAGGGGACAGACCCAAAGCTGTACTGTACAGGTACTATAAACAAAAGACAAGAGAGGTTGGACAACAAGATAGAAGAAAGAAAGTAGCAATGGAGGTACAGTGAACCCTCGCTACTTCGCGGTTCGACCATCGCGGATTCACCACTTCGCGGATTTTTTTCATAACCCATATATATATACATATTGGTAATAACAAAATCAACATACTGTACTGAATAATCAATATAATCGATGCAAAAACTAACCTATACACAGATGTGTACAGTAAATGCGTTTGTTTCTTCATTATGATCAGAGAAACATAAACAAAACATTGGTTGCCATTTTTTATCGTGCTTTTTGGCGTGTTTAGGAAACGCATGATATAAAATCGCCTTTAATATTTGTGCCTGTTTTAGTTTAGGGTACTGTAGTACATGCATTAAGTGTTCTGTACATTAAAGGGTAGTTTGTTAACAGTACTACGTACAAGGGGGGTACTGTAGTACATGCATTAAGTGTTCTGTACATTAAAGGGTAGTTTGTTAACAGTACTACGTACAAGGGAAGGTTTTAAAAGTCTGAATATACATGTTAAATAAATACGTAAATATGGTGTCACTACTTCGCGGATTTTCACCTATCGCGGCCAGGTCTGGAACCTATCTACTGCGATAAATGAGGGTTCACTGTAAAGTAAAAGGCTATATTTTAGGTGCAGCTAGGGCCTGACAGGACACTACAAGACCCTTTAGTAATGCTTACTGTGCAACACAGGGGGTGCACTACTGGCACTAACTATGCATAAAATATCATCTTGTTCAATTTTCGTTCAAACAATGAGAACGAATTGGTCTTTTTGCTGCAACTCAAGGCTAAAGATCTTGTAAACCTGCAACAACCCTTTGCCAAACAATACCTCATCTTGCTAAGCAAAGGGCTCTTCAAAGAAGTCTTTGCTCTTTAGGTACTTTACATAGTAAATCTCTTCCAGGTCTTTGTCAAACTTAGCTCTCAGACTGGGGTAAAATGACCCATGTAAATTATGGAAAGGAACAAAATTGGGTGAAATAAGTGGCAATCACAACTGCCTCTCATACACCTACTTAGAAAGCAAGAACTTTCAGCAAGTTAAATAAAAACAGGAGATACATTACCTTAGTTTAACTTATTATTTGGCCCTAGATACATTTGCCCAAATGGTAATCAGAGCTTTGAAAAAAAATTGTCAGATTTGTTACCTATATTGATTAAATCTTTAAAAAAATATTAATATTAAATTTTGAACCCACCTCCTTCTGTAGTATACCAGTTGATACCATGCATGTAGAAACACAAAGAATACTCAAAGTCTTTTAAAACTTGAACAAGTGTGTTTAACTGATCAGCGAGCCAGAAATCAGCAAACTGCACAAAAACAAATGGTGCGCAAACAACTCGGCCCTGCAAGAGAAATAGGATCATGGAGTATCTACAATAAAAAAACATATTACATAAAAATTAATAGAAAGACATAGTACTAAATACACAAAATGTGCTAACGATGTTAGATGAAGTCACAGCTACTTGATGAATAAAGAAATCAGGTTTTAAGCGAATAATCACTTTTCAACAGTTAAGGGCTTTACCACACTGTACATCTTGATCTAAAAACAAAAACCTTTTTCTCTAAACTCTTATATTGTGAATCTGCATTCAGTGTACTCTCATTCTATCAAAATTATTAAAAACCTTGATTCAACTCTGATGTATCCATGTAAGATGTGAGAAAGCATACACTACAACATTATACATTGGAATGTATTAACTTATCAGAATTCAGAAATGATAGTTTCAACAATGGAAGAGATCACTTATGTTATTTCTTAAATATGACAAATTCGGAGGTAATTTGTACTTTTCCTAACAATACAAACCTTAGCTATTTACAGGGGAAGGACAAGCCATTAGTATTTAGCGAGGGTTAACTACCCATCCGCTAGTTAGCAGGGGGCAGGGGAGGCGTACCTAGCTACACCCTAAACTCACACACCTGTGACTGAGCTTCACTTTGCTTGGAGGTAGGACTTCGATGGGGAACAGGGTTGGCGAGCAAGTATTGATAAATAGCTAAGGTTTGTATCGTTAGGAAAAATACAAATTACCTCTTAATTTGTCATTTGTTCTGTACCTGGAATACAAACCCAACGCTATTTAAAGGGGTGACACCCATTAAGAGGGTGGATGTCCCTGCCAATCTGGCTTTTTGGCATTACCTGGGGTATTCCCTATTATGCAGAGTTTCGTGCAAAAATAAGGAGACCCTAACACCTCCCTAAACCTGCTAAGCATGGTCTGCAGCCTACACAAGCTGTGTGTGGTGATATACTAGCAATGTGATATTCAAGGTAATGGTCATTCCGAGTCTTGTAGAAAATAACTAAAGAGACCGAGACATTCCCAATACCACCTCGCCATAGTATGGGGAGGTAACAGTATTAAAACTACTAGGTTACACAAGGGAGTAATTATTTACCTGCAGAAGTTTGAGGTCAGCTTGTGGAGAGGATCCAGGAAGCTGATTTCCCAAAGAGAGGGGAGGATGAAGAAAGGCAAAGAGCTAGAAATTCCTTTTCATTCTCTCAGACTAAAACCTGGGTAAACAATGCCCTCAATCTTCTGCTACTTGTCCAATAAGGAGCTTGAGGTACTAAACCAGATGTTGTGCAGCAACCACAGGACCGATAGAAAACATATCAAGGTTTCAGTGTGTCACGTCTTGCAGGTAGTGGGCGGTGAACGTAGTTTGGCATTTCCACACACCCACTTGCAATACCTGCATCAAAGAGTTCTTTCTGAAGGCCAGGGACATAGCTAACCCCTTGACACAATGAGCTCTGGGACGACGTGTTGGAGGAGAGTTGGGATTCAGGGCAAAGTCAATGACCCTGCGAATCCATGAGGAGACTGTGTTTTTCGTGACCCTCCTCTTGTTTCTGCCCGTGCTAATGAAGAGCGAGGGCACTCTCGGCCGAGCTGTTGCTGTTCTCTTGAGGTAGCGCCTCGAACACCTTACTGCACATAAGAACAGATGATCTGGGTCGTCAATTATAGAGCAGAGACTCATTATCCAGGAGGAGTCAAATTTAGGGTCCGAAACCCCAGGATTCTGAGTCTTTGCAACAAACTCAGGGATGAAGCTGAAGCTTACCTCTCTCCATCCCCTTCAATGAGCGACGTCATATGAGAGACCATGAAGCTTACTAACTAGTTTAGCTGAGGCCAAGGTGATTAGGAACACCATCTTCCAAGTCAGGTGGTGATCTATTGCCTGGCGTAACGATTCGTGCGGAGTTCCTTTTAAGGAACGAAGAACTTGAACCACATTCCATGGGGGAGATTTCACTTCCAAACTGAAGAGAGGTAAGTTCATAATTTCATATGAGGAGGGAAAGTTTAAGCAATGAGGAAATATCCATTCCTTTCAGTTTAAAGGCGAGACTCATGGCTGAGTGATAGCCTTCAACTGCTGAAACTGAAAGGCGCATTCTTCCCACAAATACGCGAGAAACTCCACCATTGCTGGAATTGTGGCATCAAGCGGATTGAGACCCCTTCCACGACACCAACCACAGAAGACGTTCCACTTCGCCTGGTAGACTGAAGCTGATGACCTTCGCAGGTATCCCGACATCCTTTTCGCAACCTGTTGCAAAAATCCTCACTGAATGAGGAGATGCTGGATAGTCTCCAGGCATGAAGACGTAACGAAGCAACTGCCTTGTGGTAGATGTTGACATGTGATTGTCTGAATAGATTGTGTCGTGGAGGAAGTTCTCTTGGGGGCTGCGTCAGGAGCAGCAGAAGGTCTGGGAACCATTCCGCGTGATGCCATAGCGGAGCTATGAGGGTCATTGAAAGATTGATAGATGTTCTGGTCTTGTTGAGTACTCTTCTCATCAGACAAAACGGTGGGAATGTGTATACGTCGATGTTGTCCCACCGTTGTTAGAATGCATCTTGCCAGAGAGCCTTGGTATCTGGGACTGAGGAACAGTACAATGGGAGTCTGAAGTTCAGGGCCATTGCAAATAGGTCCACAGTCGGAGAACCCCACAAAGTCAGGCCTTTGTTGGCTACTAGATGATCCAAAAATCATTCAGAATCCATTTTCTGCAATGCTCTGCTCAGATTGTCAGCGAGCACATCCCTCCAGCCTGGAATGAAGCGAGCTGATAGTGAGATCGAGTGGACTTCAGCTCATCTCGGTATCTCTACTGCTAGATGGGATAGGATAGGGGCTCCAAAAAGTGCCTTCTTGCTTCTTGAATCATTATATCTTAATAAGTTCACACTCGCAGCAAATTTTTTTATGTTGAACAGGCTTACATAAGTCCTTTTATAGTTTATATATAAAATATCTGTTTTAGTGTTGTTAATGTTTTTAAAATATTTCATTTTAATTTTTCATTACTTCTTACATCGTTTATTTATTTCCTTATTTTCTTTCCTCACTGGGCTATTTTTCCCTGTTGAAGCACTTGGGCTTTTAGCATCTTGCTTTTCCAACTAAAGTTGTAGCTTTGCTAGTAATAATAATAATACTGTACTACATTGGACCCTTCTCTCTGGTTACGGTTCATTTTCCCTTTTGCCTACATACACACTGAATAGTCTGGCCTATTCTTTACATATTCTCCTCTGTCCTCATACACCTGACAACACAGATTACCAAATAATGCTTCTTCACTCAAGGGGTTACTGCACTGTAATTGTTCAGTGGCCACTTTTCTCTTGGTAAGGGTAGAAGAGACTCTTTAGCTATGGTAAGCAGCTCTTCTAGGAGAAGGACACTCCAAAATCAAACCATTGTTCTCTAGTCTTGGGTAGTGCCATAACCTCTGTACCATGGTCTTCCACTGCCTTGGTTTAGAGTTCTCTTGCTTGAGGGTACACTCAAGCACACTCTTCTATCTTATTTTTTTCCTATTGTTTTGTTAAAGTTTTTATAGTTTATACAGGAAATATTTATTTTAATGTTGTTACTCTTCCTGAAATATTTTATTTTTCTTTTTTCCTTTCCTCACTGAGCTATTTTCCCTGTTGGGGCCTCTGGGCCTATAGCATCCTGCTTTTCCAACTAGGGTTGTAGCTTAGCAAGTAATAATAATAATAATAATGTTGTCACTCATCACCAACACCAAATGACCCACCAGGAACTGGTGAAACTCTTTAGGGCCAGAAATACGGCCTTCATCTCTATAAGATTTATGTGAAAGTACTATTCGGACTCTACCCAAAGGCCTGAGGCCGTGTGATGCAGCATGTGGGCCACCACCTTCTTTTGATGCGTCTGAAAACAGCATCAAATCGGGAGGAGGGACGAAAAGATCGACACCCTTCAGCAGATTCTCGTCTGACAGCCACCATCCAAGGTCCGTATTTTCCTCTGATCCCATGGGAATCAGAGTGTCCAGGGAATTGAACACCTGATTCCAGTTGGACTTCAGATCGCACTGGAGAGATCGAATCCTGAGGTGACCGTTGGGAAATAGACGGGCCAAGGATGATAGTTGTCTGAGGAGACATCGCCACTTCTGGGATGGGAGTTCTTCTCGTCTGAGGAAAGGCCTCGAGAATTTCCTCAGCCTTGCTATCCTGTCATCTGATGGAAAGGCTTTGTGTTGTTTAGTGTCTAATACCCTGCCCAGGTATACCAGTCTTTGAGAGGGAAGCAGGGAAAACTTCTCAGGGTTTAACATGATCCCCAGTTCTTGACAAAGCCTCAGAAGTTTGGTGCTGAAGAAGGGTTGCTACCTAGTTTGCTAGGATCAGCCAGTTGTCCAGGTAACAAAAGAGACGGATACCGAGCCTGTGAGCCCAAGATGACACTAGGGCAAACACTCTTGTGAAGACCTGAGGTGCTGTGGAAAGGCCAAAACACAGCACCTTGAACTGGTATATTTTGTGGTCAATGTTGAATCTAAGATACTTCCTTGAGGATGAATGGATTGGGATCTGTAAGTAAGCATCCTTTTGATCCAGTGTACACATGAAGTCCTGTGGCCTTATCACTAGTCTGACCATGTCTGCCATCTCCATGATGAACGAAATCTGTGTGACAAACTTGTTCAGAGCTGAGAGATCGATGACTGGTCTCCAGACACCTTTTTCACAAGAAAGAGTCGACTGAAGAAGCCTGGGGAATCGTTGAGGACCTCCTGGAGAGCGCCCTTCTCCAACATGGTCTGGACTGTGGACCGAAGGGCCTGTCCCTTTGCTGATCCCATTGCAAAGGAGCTCACAAGCACTGGATTCTTGGTCAGTGGAGGGAGAGATGAAATGATCAGGACGCGATACCCTGAACGAATAATGGAGATCGTTCAAGGTTCGGCCCCAAGCTGCATTCACCTGGTCCAGCAGCTTTGTAGGCATCCCCCCACTGGTGGACAAGCAGGGGGATGGCCTATCCTAACATTTGTGGCTTTTACCGCCACCTCTCTGATGTTTTCCCCCATAATTGGACTTGTTGCCTTTCTGGTCCTTGACAGGAAAGGGCTTCTTAGATACCTTCGTATTTGTATCCACTGCCGTTTTATTAGATGATGGTTTTGTTTGGCTGGTCTTTGGAGGGGCTGGAGGTCTGTAGGCGCATGATGTTAGGGTCCTATGAAGGACGGAGTCCGTGTTGAACTTTCTCCACCTCTCCGCAGCCTGCTTGATGTCACTTGGCTCAAAAAGGAGGAAACCCTCCATAGAGGAGTTTTGGAGCCTAACGATCTCATCATTAGGGACCAGCTGGTGGAATCTCTCAGCACCGCATCCCTTTCGTTTCAGGATGGTGTTACCCCACAGGGTCACTACCTGGTAGGCCAGAAACTTAACATTTTGGGTGCCAGAGAGAAGGAAGGTCTCCTAAGCTTTCCTGGTACGTTCTTTAGAGAAACCCTTGGTCCGTACCAGGATCCCCACGGATCCCAACCAAAGATCCAGCCACGGAGTAGCCTGCATGGCGTACTTCGCGACCTTCTCTTCGTTCAAGATCTCTGACACTGAGAGCCTCTCTAGAGAGACTCACTTGCTCAGTCCTTCAAGGGATTAATGGAGAGACGTGGTCGAGTAAGTTTCATCCATGATATCTTAATACCTCCTCCGGTTGACACCAGAAGATGGGAGGAGTTTAGTGGACGAGGTAGAGCGATAAGACTCAGAGAGGGTAGAAGGCTGGGAGGCGATATTACGCCAAATACCCTTTAACCCCCGGGACCAGGGTAAAACTGCACTGGTCTTCAGAGCCTTTTTGGGTGCCTAAGACACAGTCTAGGACCTTGTCTTTGCCTTCTTACGGGGCCATCTCTGGATCCAGTTACCCCGTTGAGGACCCTCGTAATGGTCAGAACCTGCCAAAAGGCATGCTCCGACTCTCTCTGGTCTCCGTCTGAAGCTCAGCTGGCAGCGAGAAGATCATCATCCACCAAGGAGGTCTTGCCTCAGGGTGGGTTGCAGTCATCAACAGGAAGGCTGACTTGGCCCCTGGACCCCTCTGAGGGTCTCTTGAGTCTTGGAGGAGGATTTTGGTATTGTCTTGGAGTCTTTAGGCACTTTTCTTGGCAGAAACAGATGTTTTAAAGGTTTAAAGGCTGCTCATGAATGGCAGGGGGGGGGGGGGCAAGGGACAGTGACACTGCCCTATCAAGTTGGACAATGCCCTAGAGACTGACCATATACACATATGATCAGCACCCTAGCTTCTCTCCACCCAAGCTAGGACCCAGGAGGGGTAGGCAGTGGCTGCTGATGACTTAGCAGATAGACCTTAGTCCTTAGCATACAAGGATGGTAAGGTTGCAGCGACCAAATAAACTACTGAGTATGTGCAGGCTCTAACCCCAGTCTGGCGTTCACCATCAAGAGACATTACCACATAGGCCACCACAACCCACGGCAGAAGGTCTGGGAGTAGCGACCACAGAAAGGAGAGAAAAAAAGGAGCTGGAGGCGAGACGGTGTTCTCCTCCTCGGGTCTTTCCATTAGTGACGAGAGGGCAGAGTACAAAACTGGCTCTTCCCTCTGGGAGCCTTTCGATACAATGAGTGAGGCACTGGTGGGCAGAGGCGACGATGGATCCATAGGGGGAGCCTCTACCCTTGGAGCCCTGACTGGAGTCAGTTTGACCCTTAACCCATTAACGCCTGACCTACTATATTTAGTAGTACAATTGCTAGGACAAATTACACCCCAATTTTTCATGTTTTTCTTATTGTTTTGCATTTTCCTGAGTTCTTTTCAATCTAATCAATAATATAAACAGGAGTTTTTCTTTGAAGTATCCATATTTTTCGACTTTTTGACAAAATACCAAAGATATGTAGAATGTTTTTATATATTCACATTTTTAATCTGAGCTCATGGTTACACAAGTTCATTAAACATCTTTATACTGATACATATCATGACACTGAAGACCATGAATCAATTCATATATCAGAAATGGAGATAGCAATTGAAGCATAAATATTACAGGCTATTTTCCATTACCTACTATATATAGTAGGTCAGGCAGATATGAAGCCAAAATATGGACCGGACAGGAAAAATCTTAGAAAAGTATCACCCTAAAGCAAATTGGTTGTTTCTTCGTTAGAATAAACTGCTTGTTCGCTATTTTCTGGTCCTTGGATGCACACCTCGTCCCTGGTGAAGTGACTTTCCAGCTAACAATGCCTCGGTAGTTTCAAATTTTCAGTTCCCTGTTACTATCCAAGCATTCTTATACTCTCAGGATACCACACATTACCAAGTTGCCGCTTATACTGGTCTTTGGATGCTGATGTTGGAGTCAAACTCATTGCTAAGCCAATGTCACGTGATACATTTGAAGAAATATTACGGTTTCTGCCTTCCACTGATAATCAGGCACTAAACAAGGATCAACAAAAATCACTTGATGAAGCAATGATAGAATATTTTGGTAGGCATGGATGCAAACAGTGCATTCGGAATAAACCTGTGAAATTTGGATTTAAAGCTTGGTGCCTCAATTCTCCTCTTGGATATTTAGCTACGTTTGATGTATACCAAGGGACAGCCTTCGGGTTGAGTCGTCACTATGAAGAAAGGTTTGGAAAAGGTGGGGACACTTTGATGATTTTATTTGAAAAACTACCAAGTCATATCAAATATATACCAGTGAGGTTTTACTTCGACAACGATTTCACAAATTTACCTTTAGTAAATTACTAACAAGAGATAAACTATGAAGCAACTGGAACAATAAGGGACAACAGAATTCCGAAGACTTGTCCTATAAACTCCACAAATGAAATGAAGAAGGTTCCTCGAGGAGATACAGATGTTGTTGTGGATAATATTCACAAGATCTTGTTGGTATGCTGGAAGGATAATACAGTAGTTTCAGTGGTATCAAATATTTCTCCTGTTTATCCTCTGGAAAGTTTATCTCGATGGTCAGCAAAGGACAAAAAGAAAATTAGTGTAAGTCGTCCTTATCTCATCGGGGATTACAACAGACACATGGGTGGCACTGAAAGATGGACCAAAACATCAATTGCTACCGTATATCCATTAGAATGAAAAAGTGGTGGTGGCCTATATTTTCTTGGGTAATTGATGCAACGATTCAGAACTGCTGGCTTCTGCATCGTGTTGATGAAAGCAACCTTTCACTGTTGTCATTCAAGCGCTACATTGCAAGGACATACCTTCAGAAGGCAGAACCACGTGTGGGAATAGGCCAGCCAAGACAGTCATCTCGGGTTATTCCAGATGTACGTTATGACAATATTGGTCACCTCGTCGAATCCCTTGGAAAACAGGCATGGAAATGTGCTCTATCCTCTTGTAAATCTCGTCCTTCGCAAGGGTGTATGAAGTGTGGAGTTCCATTGTGTGTGAAATGCTTTGCTAATTATCATCGTCGTGCTCTTTAGAATACTGCTAATTATAGTATCTGGTTTGTTATTGTGTGATATCACGGAATTTATCTCAAAATTTAACTAAGAAGGAGGTTTCTCTAAAGCATATACCAGTTTTATTTCTATTTTATTCTACCGTATCACAATTTTCTGTTAAACATTTCACTTGTAGAAGTAAGAATTATTATCCATTTCACATATTCAAATACTGTCAGCATGTGCAAAAGTAATAGGGCTTACAATTGCAACAAATTTTAGCAGTAAACTGCAATATTTCTTTGTTTTATTCAGTAATAAATGCACTATTATTGAGTGTCTTGCTTCTAATACATCCTCCTTGTAATGAAAAAATACCAATAAAATTTTATTATAGAAAATAGACTCATCAATAAAAATGTGTACCCCGTATCTGCCTAACCTACTATATATAGTAGGTCCTATATATGGACAAATACCATGGAAAAAACATTGAATATATGATAATACCATATAAATATACATATTAAACTTAAATAATGAAAAAAATTTAGAAAAAAAAATTCAGGCAGTAATGGGTTAATGAAGGAAGCTTATCAGGAGATCCCCTCATCCTCTTCAGGGGGAGAAGCAGTCTTTTTGGTCCATAGTCGCGGATCGGTTGAAACGAGGATGATCCTAAGGAAGTCCCGGGAGCTTCCGTCAGTCACGAAGGAACCATCAGGACAAAAGACTGTGTTACAGCTCTGACCAAGGCATTGAACCACGGCTGTTTACTCATCGAAGCCCTCTTTGAAAGATCCCGAGAGTATGAAAAGTCCTTCCATGAGGTCTCCATTCCTGACGCTGAAAGCTTAGGAGCTGTGGATGTAGATTCCCTTCGGTGCGCAGGAAGTTTCGGAATTCTAAAACCCTGAAACTTGCCTCCTTCCTCCTTCCCCAGCTGTTGCGCATTTGCGGTGAGGGGAACGAATCATTAACCTCCTCACCTTTCCTAGTGGCCACTACCACCGCCTTTGGTGGCTGCAGTTGGTGATCCTTGCTTGCATGATGATGTGACGGTCACTGGCGCATTGGAGAATGTCAAGAAACCTCCTGCTCAAGACACGTTGTTGATTGCTGACGTGAAGACTGATGACTCGATGATTGATGAGAGGGAGTGTGTTCCCGCGTTAACGAGCGATACCGCGATAATGCAGGACCAATCGATATCGCTGCACGAGAGGCAGGTCGGTGTGTCGACGATCTTCAAGTAACCGAATCACGGATAGCTGGGCGTGAAGGCTGATGGATGTAATACGATTCACTAACTGGTGGGCGACCGCGTTCCGAAGGAGACCGACACGATGGTTTGGGAACGCTCTGAGTTACGGCCGAACGCTGGCTAGTCAAGTAACGGATGAGCGATTCCCGAGACGGTGATAGTCTACGCGACGCATGTGGTCGCTGTGGTGAACGCTGTCAGTTAGCGATCGGTAACGAGTAGACAGTTTCCAAGGTGGTGGGTGAGCAAGTGATTCTCGAGTTCTCGGTGTAGCAAAAACTTGACGAGAAGCTGAATATGTAGCCGATTTACACGTAACCGAACACGTAGGTGGTACACGAGTTGTCGATCGTTGACGATGGTCAGGCAATTCACGAGCTGATGGAAGCGTCGGCGATTCATGCTCTGCCGGTCGATGGTGAGACTGTCGAGAAGGTGAGCGATGAGCAAAAGCATGGTGTGACGGACAACGTTGAGACAAGATCAGAGACGGAGGCGATGGTCAGTAACCAGAAGAGTCAGGTTGGACAGCTTCTTCCAAAGAAGACGACGGAGGAGGCGAAGAGGTGAAGAGACGTCTCTTGGCTGAGGGAGCAGGAGCACCCTGGAGGCAAAGCGGAGGACAGCCACGGCGAGGTCTTCTTCTGCCGACAAGAAGATGCACGAGCATGGGATCAGCAGGCTGATCAACGACAGGCCTCCGAAGAGAAGTCTCTATGCAAGACCTTTTATTGGAAAGGGAAACACTCATCGATGAGACGTGCCTCAGATTTTGCTCCCCCACCCCTGAAGAATGTTCGTCAGGGGAAGGAGCGCAGACCTTGCTAGTGGAAGATAGAGAAGAAGACGCAGTCATAGGAGCTGCTGGCAGGGCAGCAGACAAGCTCTCCAAAACAATAACTTCTACAACAAAGGGTCGACGTCTGATGCTGACGCTGACGCAAGCTGAAGATCTGCCCCTCAATGCAAGAACCCCAGCAACGCCTCCTTGGAAGGATCACCGGACAACCCCAACGACGGCCACATCTATAAGAGGAGAAAGAGACAAGGCTTCGCTCTGGGGGAGAGCCGGAGCAACAACACTAGGGGAGGCAGCACAGTCTTTCGAGGACCAAGGTTGGCCAGGAGTTAAATGGCCTACGCTACTACTCGTCAGCCCCCCGGAGGAAGCCATCCGAGCAGGAGCTTCGGTAGAAAGTCAGGACATGGAGGAGGAAACCTTAGGTTTCTTCTGCTACGAAGCAACCTTCAAAGGGGAAGAATCCCTCTAGACTTCTTCTTCCGTCTATGCTTATACCTTTCCCACTGGGAGGAAGACCACTTCCGACAATCATTACATTTGTTGTCTACGTCGCAGCGTTGTCCTCTGCAGACGGGGCAAAGGCTATGGGGATCCATCTCCACAGCAGACATAAACTTCCCCCAGGTGCTGCTATTTGATCCAGTACAAGTCGGCATGGTTATAGAAGAAACACAGCACACCCACACACACACTGAAAAGAAAAAGCAAAAAACAGTTAATGGCAGTCCTAAATGGAGAGGATGAGGAACGGCGACAACCAGACTCCATCCAAGCCAAAAGCAAAGTGATGCTCAGTCACAGGTGTACGAGTGATGGGTGTAGCTAACTCCCTACATCCCGCTAACTAACGGATGGGTAGTTAACCCTCACTAAATTCTAATGGCTCGTCCTTTCAGCTTCGCTGAAAGTGATACCCCAATAAATAGAGGTTTGTATTCCAGTTACGGAACAAAATGATATTTTAATTATAAAATAAATTTTTGAATATACTTACCCGGTGAATATATAATAGCTGCTGCTCCAGCGGCTCGACAGAAAACACACACAAAAACTCGCGAGCGATCGCTATGAAGGTTGCGGGTGTGCCCACCAGCGCCAACTATCGGCCAGATACCGCATATACATGTAAACAGACCCAATTTTTCTCATCCCGCTGGGTCTCTATCGGGGAGGAAGGGGGGGCCTTTAATTTATATATTCACCGGGTAAGTATATTCAAAAATTTATTTTATAATTAAAATATTTTTAAATATTTAACTTAGCCGGTGAATATATAATAGCTGATTCACACCCATGGTGGTGGGTAGAGACCAGAGTTAATTAAGTTTACAGCGTATATGCTTAGAGTTTTTGACAGTTATATCATAACAAAACCCAAATATATATAGGTACCTGGTAAGGAAGTTGACTTAGACAATTACTCTGCCTTGTTAGTCTGTCTTCCTCACGAAGCCCAGCGATCCTCTTAGGATGCTGAAAGACTCCCAGGAGCTGAAGTATCAAGGGCTGCAACCCATACAACAGGACCTCATCAAACCCCTAATCTGGGCGCTCTCAAGAAATGACTTTGACCACCCGCCAAATCAACCAGGATGCGAAAGGCTTCTTAGCCTTCCGTACAACCCAAAAAACAATATTAAAAAAAAAAAAAACATTTCAAGAGACAGATTAAAAAGGATATTGGAATTAGGGTAATGTAGTGGTAGAACCCTCACCCACTACTGCACTCGCTGCAACGAATGGACCCAGTGTGTAGCAGTCCTCGTAAAGAGTCTGGACATCTTTTAAGTAAAATGACACGAATACTGACTTGCTTCTCCAAAAAGTCGCGTCCATAATACTTTGCAGAGATTTATTTTGCTTGAAGGCCACGGAGGTTGCTATAGCTCTAACTTCGTGCGTCTTAACCTTAAGCAAACATCGGTCTTTCTCATTCAAGTGAGAATGAGCTTCTTGTATTAAAAAATCTGATAAAATATGACAAAGCATTCTTTGACATAGGCAATGATGGTTTCTAAACTGAGCACCATAATGCCTCAGATTTACCTCGTAATGACTTAGTACGAGCTAAATAGAACTTAAGAGCTCTAACAGGACATAATACTCTTTCCAGTTCGTTGCCTACGATCTCTGATAAGCAAGGAATATCAAAAGATTTAGGCCAAGGACGAGAAGGCAGTTCATTTTTGGCCAGGAAAACAAGTTGAAGTGAACAAGTGGCTTTTTCTGTAGAAAAGCCGATGTTCTTACTGAAGGCATGAAGTTCACTGACCCTTTTAGCCGAAGCCAAGCACACTAGGAAAAGTGTCTTGAGGGTGAGATCCTTCAGGGAGGCTGAATGTAATGGCTCAAACCTGTCTGACATGAGGAACCTTAGGACCACGTCTAAGTTCCATCCAGGAGTTGCCAAACGACGTTCCTTAGAGGTCTCGAAAGACTTAAGGAGATCTTGGAGATCTTTATTGTTGGAAAGATCTAAGCCTCTATGTCGAAAGACCGAAGCCAACATGCTCCTGTAGCCCTTAATCGTGGGAGCTGAAAGGGAGCGAACCTTTCTCAGATGTAAAAGAAAATCTGCGATTTGGGCTACAGAGGTACTGGACGAGGACACAGATGCTGACTTGCACCAGTCTCAAAAGACTTCCCACTTCGACTGGTATACTCTAATGGTAGAAGCTCTCCTAGCTCTTGCAATCGCACTGGCTGCCTCCTTCGAAAAGCCTCGAGCTCTTGAGAGTCTTTCGATAGTCTGAAGGAAGTCAGACGAAGAGCGGGGAGGCTTTGGTGGACATTCTTTACGTGGGGCTGACGTAACAGATCTACCCTTAGAGGAAGACTTCTTGGAAAGTCTACCAGTCATTGAAGTACCTCGGTGAACCACTCTCTCGTGGGCCAGAGGGTAGCAACCAACGTCAACCTTGTCCCTTCGTGAGAGGCGAACTTCTGCAGTACCTTGCTGACTATCTTGAATGGTGGGAATGCATATAAGTCCAGAAGAGACCAATCCAGTAGAAACGCATCTATGTGGATTGCTTCTGTATCTAGGACTGGAGAGCAATAGATTGGTAACCTTTTGGTCAACGAGGAGGCAAAGAGGTCTATGGTGGGTTGACCCCAAGTAGCCCAAAGACTCTTGCCCACGTCCTTGTGGAGGGTCCATTCCGTGGGTATCACCTGACCCCTCCGACTGAGACAGTCTGCCAAGACGTTCAAGTCCCCCTGGATGAATCTCGTCAACGGGGAGATGCCTCGATTTCTTGACCATAAGAGAAGGTCCCTTGCGATCTCGAGCAGCGTGAAGGAGTGTGTGGCTCCTTGCTTGGAGATGTACGCCAAAGCTGTGGTGTTGTCTGAGTTGACCTCTACCACTTAGTTTCGAAGAAGCTTTCGAATATCATCAAGGCCAAGTGGACTGCTAATAGCTCCTTGCCGTTGATGTGCATGCTCTTCTGACTTGAGGTCCACAGACCCGAGCATTCCCGACCGTCCAGGGTCGCACCCCAACCCAAACCCGACGCGTCTGAGAACAACACGTGGTTTGGGTTCTTGACTGCTAGGGATAGTCCCTCTCTCAGACTGATATTGCTGTCCCACCATTTCAGGCATGCCTTTACTGGTTCGGAGACTGGGAATGATACCGTCTCTAACGTCTTGTCCTAGTTCCAGTGAGAGGCTAGATGGAACCGGAGAGGCAGAAGGTGTAGTCTCCCTAGTGAGACAAACTGCTCCAGGGATGAGAGAGTCCCTACGAGACTGTTCCAACTCCTGACTGAACAAACGTTTTCTTTTCAGCATTAGTTGGACTTCGAGCAGGGCTTGTTCTAATCGGTGGCAGACGGAAAAGCCCGAAAAAACTGGACTGCGAATCTCCATCCCCAAATATAGAATAATCTGGGATGGGATCAGTTGGGACTTTTAGGTTGACCAAAAGTCCCAACTCCCTGGCCAGACTCAACGTCCAATGTAGATCCTGCAGACAGCGAAGACTGGACGATGCTCTGAGAAGCCAGTCGTCCAAGTACAGGGAGGCTCGGATCCCCGATAGATGGAGGGATTTTGCCACATTCCTCATGAGCCTCGTAAACACGAGAGGAGCAGGACTGAGGCCAAAGCACAGGGCTCGAAACTGGTACCCCACATTCCTGTAAACAAACCTCAGAAACGGTTGGGAATCCGGGTGTATAGGAATGTGGAAGTATGCCTCCTGAAGGTCGAGAGAGACCATCCAGTCGCCTTCCATTAATGCTGTCAAGACAGCCTGGTAGACTTCATCGTGAAGTTTGTCTTGACAATGAACACATTGAGCGCACTTGCCTCTTACGTACTCCTGCAGTGAACATGGCTGCCAGATCATTGGAGCCATCCCTGAGGGACTTGTTCCTGCAGAGAACGTGGCTGTCAGATCATTGGAGCCATCCCTGAAAGCCTTGTTTATGCATGACATAATTGTACAGCAAAACTTCAAACGCTCGAAAAAAAACTCCTAACAGGAGATGGTTTAGCTCTGAAGTCGACCATAAAATCTTGGAGCGTCTCATGGCCAGGAGCCAGGGAGAGTCTATGAGGTTTGAGAAGTCTATCTGGGCAGAGGCAGGAACTCCCAAGCCGAGAACTTCTCCCGTGTCATATCAGACTCTCGCTCTATGAGCCAGCTTAAAAGTAGGGAAAGCAAAGGCTGTCTCCCCCAAACTCCTCCTGGTGATAAACCAGTCGCCTAGCAAACGTAAAGCTCTCTTAGAAGAGCAAGAGAGCACTAGCTTATAAAAACAACGGCTTCGAAGTAGCTAAGCCTAGTGTAAACTCTGACGTTTAGGCGAACGAGGAGCAGCAGTTACAAAAAGATCCGGACAAAGATCCTTAAAAATCAGCATGATTTATTTAAAGTCCATAGAGGGCTAAGCAGCTTTAGGCTCCTCTCCGTCTGACAGAGTCCTCAAGGGAATATCAGTAGGAGGGGGAACAGCAACTTCCTCATCTGAAGGAACCTTGTCCGACAATAGCCGAGTCTCAAGCAAGGGAGAGACCTGCCGTGGTGGCAAAGCTTGACAAGCAGAGTCCACACGCACTGGTGCATTAGTAGCGGACCAGGACGCAACGTCATGTAACTGCTTAACAGTCTGTGAACTGTCAACAACAACAGGTGCGGGAAGACGCTCGGCGTCCACTCGAGACTGTTTTAACTGCCTAGTCTGAGCAGTCAAAACAACTCTAGACTGCGGTAGTTGACGCTCAGCGTCAAAACAAGTCAACTCCGCTGGTTGGCGAACGTCCTGAACGTCAACAGGAGCATTAGGAAGCGGCCTAACGTCCAAATGCGGCTGAAAGCCAACATGTGACCGCATCGAGTGAGGCTCTACATATCGTGACTGACGTGACTTAGCTACGCCAACGTCAACAGGACGCACAAAGGTTCGTTTGGGCGGCTGAAGGCCAGGATCTCGATGAGATAAACGGCTAGGATCAACGTGAACCTTATCGGCAGAATAGTCTTCCATAAGAGAGGCAAGCTTATTCTGCATGTCTTGCCGTACAACCCATTTAGGATCAACGGGAATGGTTGCGGTAAGAGACGAGGGTAACGTCTGTGACTGCAAAACCTTGCCTACAAAAAGACTCTCGGAGCCTGTGTTACGCTTTTGTTTATGAGGCGAGCAGTCTTCCGATGACTGCATAGAGTCAGAGCTGTCCTAATAGTTAAAACCAGGACGCTGGACCTGTCCTGAAAGGACTGACTTTCGCTTTAAGGGCCTCGAAACCTTGTTCCACGGTTTCTTATGCGAAAAGCCTTCGGATGACGAGGAGAAAAACGTCTCGCTCGTCTTATGGTAGGGGCGGTGTTGATGAGACACGCCTGAAACCATAGAGGGAACGTCTGTTCGCTGATCAAGTCCTCTCGAACCCATAAGTCGTACGACATTACTTCTCCCCTGGACTTGGGAGCTTGCAAGAGGTCTCGGACTAGGCGAACGACAGGCACGAACAGACGAACCCTCGGTCGCAACACTGATAACACTTTGCGCAATTATCACTTTATCACTACGATTTTCTGTTTTGCACTCATTTCACTGAAATCGAATTTTTTAACAATTCACATTAGGTATGAATAAAACTGATTTCTATCTGAAGAACGCAATTCTACCCTCATCAAAAGGTTATAATTGCGAAATCAGTCGTATAATGTAAGCACATTAATACAAGCAAAAAAAACAGTAAAAATATTTTAAGATAAAAAGATCAGTGGCTGGGAAGGAGACTAAACACTAGTTCATTCAAAACTACGTTTTCAATCTCTCACCGTACAGTGCCTTGGGACGAGAATAAAAACTAAAAACGTTTTATCCTTTCTCCCCGTACAGAGACTAGGGACGAGAGTAAAAGACTGACTCGAGAACGACGTTACTCGCTTGGGACGAGAATAAAAATCGGAACGTTCTCTCTCCTCTCTCTCTCTCTCTCTCTTGATTTCGCACCTAAGAGAAGAGCCCACTTACCTTTCGTCAATAAACAGGTTATTTGACCAAAGGAAAAAACTGAAAGGTTTTTCAATTAAAAAGTTCCTTTAAAATAGTATTTAAAACATTTAAGCTTTGAAAGAAGAATGAACAAAACGTCAGAATCGATTTACTCTTTCTGCAAAGTGAAACCGTGAAACTCTCTCTCTCTATCGTAACGATAGAGCGCAAACTGCGTAGCATAAATAAAATAACGTTAGTTCATCTTTGAAACAGTACGAAGACTATTCAAAGAAAATCTTTCATAAAATATCTACTAAAAAATATTCATTTAATAAGTTTTAAATCAATTGCTCTGTAAAAGTTCTTTACGATTGAAAGGGCTCAACGTTGTTTAACTTCGGTTTCCAAGTTAGGACCGCCTACTCTCAGGAAAGGTCGCATATAAACAAATCATTAAAATTTATCTTGATGTTTATTATAAATGGAAAGCAAATCGAAGAGGCCTAATAAAGGCGGTTGAGATATAAAATATATAGAGGAAAATCTATAATTAATATGTTATTTTCATTAGTAAAATAAATTTTTGAATATACTTACCCGATGATCATGTAGCTGTCAACTCTGTTGCCCGACAGAAATCTACGGTCGGGATACGCCAGCGATCGCTATACAGGTGGGGGTGTACACAACAGCGCCATCTGTGGTCAGGTACTCCAGTACTTCTTGTCAACACCACCTCAATTTTTTCCTCGGTCCACTGGTTCTCTATGGGGAGGAAGGGTGGGTCAATTAAATCATGATCATCGGGTAAGTATATTCAAAAATTTATTTTACTAATGAAAATAACATTTTTCAATATTAATCTTACCCGATGATCATGTAGCTGATTCACACCCAGGGTGGTGGGTGGAGACCAGCATACATGTTAACAAAGAAGCTAAGTATCCCGTATTTCATTTTATTAGTTATTCAAAAATAACATAAAATAAATAAGTACCTGGTAAGGAAGACGACTTGAACCATTACTCTGCCTTTATTAAGTACGTCTTCCTTACTGAGCGTAGCGGTCCTCTTAGGATGCTGAACGACTCTTAGGTGCTGAAGTATAAAGGGCTGCAACCCATACTAGGACCTCATCACAACCTTTAACCTCGGCGCTTCTCAAGAAAGAATTGACCACCCGCCAAATCAACAAGGATGTGGAAGGCTTCTTAGCCGACCGTACAACCCATAAAAAGTATTCAAGAGAAAGGTTAAAAAGGTTATGGGATTATGGGAATGTAGTGGCTGAGCCCCCGCCTACTACTGCATTCGTTGCTACGAATGGTCCCAGGGTGTAGCAGTTCTCGTAAAGAGACTGGACATCTTTGAGATAGAATGGTGCGAACACTGACTTGCTTCTCCAATAGGTTGCATCCATAACACTCTGCAGAGAACGGTTCTGTTTGAAGGCCACTGAAGTAGCCACAGCTCTCACTTCATGTGTCCTTACCTTCAGCAAAGCAAGGTCTTCTTCCTTCAGATGAGAATGTGTTTCCCTAATCAGAAGCCTGATTTAGTAAGAAACTGAGTTCTTAGACCTTGGAAGAGAAGGCTTCTTGATAGCACACCATAAGGCTTCTGATTGTCCTCGTAAAGGTTATGACCTTTTTAGATAGTACCTAAGAGCTCTAACTGGGCAAAGTACTCTCTCCAGTTCGTTCCCCACCAAGTTGGACAGGCTTGGGATCTCGAACGACTTAGGCCAAGGACGTGAAGGAAGCTCGTTTTAGCAAAAAACCGAGCTGCAAGGAACATGTAGCCGTTTCAGATGTGAAAACTATGTTCCTGCTGAAGGCGTGGATCTCACTTACTCTTTTAGCTGTTGTCAAGCACACGAGGAAAAGTTTTTAAATGTGAGGTCCTTAAAAGAGGCTGATTGGAGAGGTTCAAATCTTGATGACATAAGGAACCTTAGGACCACGTCTAGATTCCAGCCTTGAGTGGACAACCGACGTTCCTTTGAGGTCTCAAAAGACCTAAGGAGGTCCTGTAGATCTTTGTTGGTGGAAAGATCCAAGCCTCTGTGGCGGAAAACCGCTGCCAACATACTTCTGTAACCCTTGATCGTAGGAGCTGAAAGGGATCTTACGTTCCTTAGATGTAACAGGAAGTCAGCAATATGGGTTACAGTGGTACTGGTTGAGGAAACTGCATTGGCCTTGTACCAGCTTCGGAAGACTTCCCCTTTAGACTGATAGACTCTGAGAGTGGATGTCCTCCTTGCTCTGGCAATCGCTCTGGCTGCCTCCTTCGAAAAGCCCCTAGCTCTTGAGAGTCTTTCGAAAGTCTAAAGGCAGTCAGACGAAGAGCGTGGAGGTTTGGGTGTACCTTCTTTACGTGAGGTTGACGTAGAAGGTCCACTCCTAGAGGAAGAGTCCTGGGAATGTCGACCAGCCATTGCAGTACCTCTATGAACCATTCTCTCGCGGGCCAGAGCGGAGCCAACCAACGTCAGCCGTGTCCCTTTGCGAGAGGCGAACTTCTGAAGTACCCTGTTGACAATCTTGAACGGCGGGAATGCATACAGGTCGAGATGGGACCAATCCAGCAGAAAAGCATCCACGTGAACTGCTGCTGGGTCTGGAATCGGAGAACAATACAACGGGAGCCTCTAGGTTATCGATGTAGCGAACAGATCTATGGTTGGTTGACCCCACAGGGCCCAAAGTCTGCTGCAAACATTCTTGTGAAGGGTCCACTCTGTGGGGATGACCCGACCCTTCCGGCTGAGGCGATCTGCCATGACATTCATATCGCCCTGAATGAACTTCGCTACCAGCGTGCGCTTTCGATCTTTTGACCAGATGAGGAGGTCCCTTGCGATCTAGAACAACTTCCACGAATGAGTCCCTCCCTGCTTGGAGATGTAAGCCAAGGCTGTGGTGTTGTCAGAGTCCACCTCCACCACCTTGTTAAGCTGGAGGGACTTGAAGTTTATCAAGGCCAGATGAACCGCCAACAGCTCCTTGCAATTGATGTGAAGTGTCCTTTGCTCCTGATTCCATGTTCCCGAGCATTCCTGTCCGTCCAAAGTCGCACCCCAGCCCGTGTCTGATGCATCCGAGAAGAGAAAGCGGTCGGGTTTCTGAACAGCCAAAGGTAGACTTCCTTGAGAAGAAAGCTGTTCTTTCACCACGTTAGAGTAGACCTCCTCTCTTCGGAAACAGGAACTGAGACCGTCTCTAGCGTCATGTCCTTTATCCAGTGAGCAGCTAGATGATACTGAAGGGGGCGGAGGTGGAGTCTCCCTAACTCGATGAACAGGGCCAGCGATGAAAGTGTCCCTGTTAGACTCATCCACTACCTGACTGAGCATCGGTTCCTTCTCACCATGCTCTGGATGCATTCTAGGGCTTGGTAGATCCTTGGGGCCGACGGAAAAGCCCGAAAAGCTCGACTCTGAAGTTCCATACCCAGGTAGACAATGGTCTGGGATGGGACGAGCTGGGACTCCTCAAAATTGACCAGGAGGCCCAGTTCATTGGTCAGATCCATAGTCCATCTGAGAATCTCCAGACAGTGACGACTTGTGGGAGCTCTTAAAAGCCAGTCGTCTGACGGAGCCGGACACAAGATCATGGTACTGCTGCACAGTCTGTGAACTGTCAACCATGGGGAAGCGAGGAAGTACAGCGACAACCCGAAACTGTCTAGACTGTCTGGGTCGTACAGACAACTCCTTATCGGGTTGCTGAGGTTGCCGCACTGCGTCACAACAAGTCACTTCTGCTGGTTGTTGAACGTCTTCCCAGTGACACACTGACCCCGTAAACAAAAAATCCTCTAACAAGGACTAAGCTTGGACTGCATGTCTTGCAACAAAGCTCAAGGTCTATGGGAGCAGGTGTGGCAACAGACGGGGTTAGCGACTGAAGCGGAACCATTACCCTCCCTGGAAGCATGTTATGCTTAAATAAAAGTCCATAGGAGGCTAAGCAGCTTAAGGCTCCTCTCCAAATGACAGAGTCCTCAAGGGAATATCAGAAAGAGGGAGAATAGCACTTTCTCATCTACAGGAACCATATCCGAGAAAAGCTAAGTTCTCTCAGTGAGGGTTTCACTGGTGCAAAAGCAGCAGACCAGAAGGCAACGTTAAGAAACTGCTTGACAGTCTTGTGAGTTGGCAACAACCAAAGATGTGTGACTGAGGAGCATGCGGTAAGGTATGCAGAGCATGCTGTAAGGTATGCACATGCTGTAAGGTATGCACATGCTGTAAGGTATGCAGAGCATGCTGTAAGGTATGCAGAGCATGCTGTAAGGTATGCAGAGCATGCTGTATGTAGAGCATGCTGTAAGGTATGCAGAGCATGTTGCATGGCATGCGGCTTATGCTGCATGGGATGATGCTCATGCTGAATGGGATGAGGCTCATGCTGCATGGTATGAGGCTCATGCTGCATGGGATGAGGCTCATGCTGCAAGGGATGAGGCTCATGCCGCATGGGTTGAGGAGGATGCCGCATAGTATGAGGCTCCTGCCTCATGGGTTGAGGAGGTTGCCGCATAGCATGAGGCTTCTGCCTCATGGTTTGAGGAGGATGCCGCATAGCATGAGGCTCCTCATAGCATGTGGCTCCTGCCTCATGGGTTGAGGAGGATGCCGCATAGCATGAGGCTCCTGCCTCATGGGTTGAGGAGGATGCCGCATAGCATGAGGCTCCTGCCTCATGGGTAGAGGAGGTTGCCGCATAGCATGAGGCTCCTGCCTCATGGGTTGAGGAGGATGCCGCATAGCATGAGGCTCCTCACAGCATGAGGCTCCTGCCTCATGGGTTGAGGAGGATGCCGCATAGCATGAGGCTCCTCATAGCATGAGGCTCCTGCCTTATGGGTTGAGGAGGATGCCGCATAGCATGAGGCTCCTGCCTCATGGGTTGAGGAGGATGCCGCATAGCATGAGGCTCCTGCCTCAAGGGTAGAGGAGGTTGCCGCCTAGCATGAGGCTCCTGCCTCATGGGTGAGGAGGATGCCGCATATCATGAGGCTCCTCATAACATGAGGCTCCTGCCTCATGGGTAGAGGAGGTTGCCGCATAGCATGAGGCTCCTGCCTCATGGGTTGAGGAGGTTGCCTCATAGTGCTGGAACCCGGCAACTCCCGATGCGGCAACTCACGCATGAAAGCAGGAGGCGCAGCAAGAACATGCGTCTGGCAGGGTGGACTGCGCATCGGAGGTGGAGCTCTCACAGGTGGAGGGTGGGAGCAGGCAGCCGCAGTATCTGCTGAGCGCACAACCTCGGCGGGTTGTAGGTTAACAGGCTACATTGTCAACCTTCCAGCATGATACTCCTGTAAGAAGGAGCAAGCTGAGACTGTATAGTCTGCAGCATGGACCACTAGGGTCTATGAAAGACAACAACTGTCCGTTGAGACTGAGGGTCTAAAACAGCTGGTGCGGCAACAGACGGAGTTACTGCCTGTTGCGGTACCACCTTGCCTCTCTGGGAGGTGTGCAGTTGTCGTACTGCAGCAAGTCCGAACTGACCCAGTGCTAATGGCTACACCTAGGAGTTGGACTTGCGCGGAAGGGACTGATTTGCACTTAAAAGCTGCAAGATTTGGTCCATGGTTTCTGCGAGAAACCTCTTCCGCAGACGAGGAATAAATGGGCTCTCTCGTCTTTGTGTGGGTGGGGTGATCACGTCGGCTACGTGAGTGGGTACACCCGAAACCACGGAGGGAAACGTCTGTTCGTCGATCAAGGCCTGATGAACCCATAAGTCCTTCGACGTTACTTCTCCCCTGGGCTTGGGAGCTTGTAAGAGGTCCCAGACTAGGCGAACAACTGGCACGAACAGACGAACCCTCGAACGCAACACTGTAACACTTTGCGCTTATCACTTTATCACTTTTGAATTTCTGTTTGCACTTATTTCACTGAACTCGAAACTTTAAGTGGTTTGTACCTGAAACACGCAATTCTATCCTTCATTAAAAGTTAGTAATTGCGAAAACAGTATTACAATGTAACAGAAAAACATAATGAAAGATAAAAAATTCAGTGGCTGGAAAAGAGACTAAACACTAGATCAAATAAACTACGTTTAAAATCTCTCACCGCATAAAGCCTGGGAACAAGAATAAAACTCTAGAAACGTTTACCTTCTTCCCCTAAAGAGACTAGGGAGAAGAGCAAAAACGATAACAACGTTACCCGCTTGAACGAAACGTTTATCCTCCTCTCTCTCCCTCCGTCTCTATCTCTCTCTCTCTCGACTTAGAACCTGAGAGATGAGCCCAATTATATATATCGTTAAAACATATTATTGTTAAAGGAAAAAAACTGGAAGATTTCCCAAATAAAAAGTTCCTTTATTAGAATTAAAACCATTTAAGCTAAGAAAGAATGAACAAAACGCTAGAATCGGTTTACTCTTACTGCAACGTGAACCGTGAATACTCTCTCTCTATCGTAACGATAGAGCGCAAGTTGAACGTTCTGAACGTCAACAACAGCGGAGACAAAACAAAACGTTAGTTCAACTTTGAAAATAGTACGAGACTATCAAAGAAATTCTTTCAAAAACATTAAAATAGCATAAAATCTTAACAGGTAAAAACGATATGACGGGCTCAATGTTAATTAACTTCGGTTCCAAGAAAAGACCGCCTACTATTAGGAAAGGTCGCATATAAACGAACATAAAAATTAATTTTAATAAGTTTATAATAAAAGGAAGTTAATCGAAGAGGCCTATAAAAGGCGGAGAGATATAAAATAAATCCATAACTTTGTTAAGCAAAATTAAGAAAGAGAGTCTATACTCTCTTCGACACCAACACTTCCGTCTAAGGGAAGGGTCGGCCATTTAAAAGTGAAAGAGAGTTCATACTCTCTTCGTCACCAAAATTAAATCAAATTAATTCCAAAAACTTGCTAAGCTAATGATAACGCTTCCTGAATAGCGAAGGCTAAACTCTAGAGCAAATACATCACCAAATCGTGAACAATAACTCCAGAATCAACAGCGTATCCAAGTAGGTCTAGCCGGAGGCACGACAGAGGAAAAATTGAGGTGGTGTTGACAAGAAGTACTGGAGTACCTGACCACAGATGGCGCTGTTGTGTACACCCCCACCTGTATAGCGATCGCTGGCGTATCCCGACCGTAGATTTCTGTCGGGCAACAGAGTTGACAGCTACATGATCATCGGGTAAGATTAATATTGAAAATTATAACGTGATAAGATAATTGCTAAAAGCCTAAAACACATTTCCGTACTAAGGGAAGGGTCGGCCATTTAAAAGTCAAAGAAAGTCCAAAAAACAATCCAAAGTCATCAAAAATTAAATCTATCCAAAAACGAGTTCAAGATTTAAGTTGAAGATAAAACACCTGCGCTGCGAAAGCTCAAACCAAAAGGAAGTACTTCACCAAATATGTTGAGAAAACTCCAGGTTGTACAGCGAGTATTGATACGTCTTGTCGTTAAGGCCGACAGAGAAAAAATTGAGTCTGTTTACATGTATATGCGGTATCTGGCCGATAGTTGGCGCTGGTGGGCACACCCGCAACCTTCATAGCGATCGCTCGCGAGTTTTTGTGTGTGTTTTCTGTCGAGCCGCTGGAGCAGCAGCTATTATATATTCACCGGCTAAGTTAAATATTTAAAATTATATTTTCACCAAAATTGTAAAAAAGGGTCCTAACTTTTACTGGAATAAATAATGTAGGCATTGCTTGATTTGTTTGTATAATACTATTTGTATAATATTATGAATATATATTTTCCTTATATTCATTGGCAGGTTCATTAGCATGCTAATACTGAACACCCCATTTGATATAATTTTTTATGTCAATAAATCCCTTGAATTTGAATTAAATTTTAAAAAGGGGTAGTACAATAATCTTAAATCTAAATTAAGAACAGATAAAGCTTTCCTCAATTCTACCATTCCAGCATGGAATAAATTCAAAAGTAAACATAAGGATAAGCCAAGCTACATAATTCTCCCATAAATATTTATGAGGAATTACCCAAGATCCGAGATTCCCACCTTACAAACAACTTGACTTTCTATAAAAGCTCAGTAAAATACTGTATAAATGCTTAATTACTGTAATTGGAACATGACATCCAAATCTAAGCATTTACATATATGAATTACAATATTGGCACAAGAAACTATTGGACCTAAAGTCTAAAAACATTACAAGTACAGTATACAGCTTCTCTTAAAAAGTGCTTAACAAATACCAACTTGGTACACCACTGAGCTACAGCCAGGACCTTTACCAAACATTAATTCTTAACCCTTTTACCCCCAGGCTATTTGGAACTTTCCAACCCTTAACCCCCAGGGGTTATTTTTTTTTTCAAGCACATTTTGCAGTATATTTTTTTTAAATTGCTCTAACAGCCTTAATTTTCGTCATAGAGAGGTCAGGTTGGTCTCATTCTCTTGGAAAATGCCTGAAGTTTCTCAAAGAATTATAAAAAATATGCAAAAAAAATGTAAATAGCAGTTTTTTGCAAGGACGTACCGGTACGTCCATGGGGGTAAAGGGATGGGTTTTGTGAAACGTACCAGTACGTCCTTTGGGGGTAAAAGGTTAATGTAATCAAATATGGTAGTCACATCCCTAATATCATGATCTCTTAACTTTCAAAATTATATACTGTAATTCTAAAAATACACAGTAATTGTCAAAAGTCAAAACAACTTCAATATTTAAATCAAAATTACTCAGATAGAACTGTTTAATCTTGATAATTGTTTCCTTCAATTGATTATCTCACTTACCAGCTTTTTGAGTAACCAGAATCTAGCTTCATGATGGAACGTGCGTGTTGGATTAAGTAAAAACAGTACCATAAAACACAAGAGTGCTAATGGTACGCTATATGGTGGTATAGAAAGAGGAGTAGCAAACAGGAAACCAAGTACACTCAGCGCCCATATTACACCTGGATGAAAATAAATTACAGAGTATCAATATAAACTTCTGAATACTTCTCAATACACAAACTATGGGTTTTATAGAATACTGTACAAGCTTTGTACTGACAATTCAGTTTTAGTCCGACAGAAAATTCAGACATAACAAACTTAGTAAAGAACCCCGAAATATAATGATTATGTCCATATGTTCCAAAGTACTAAAACCCATACTTATGCATACTAAAGTACCGTATATTCAACCAATCTACAAAAAACTGTCAAGCTAATTTTTTTTCAAAACATGAAATTGTCAGAGAAAAAATACTACTATTCTTTTTAATATTGATCAACTTTAGCATTCAAACGTGAAAAGATAAGGAAATTTATAGTATGCAATCTGAATATTCAATTTTTTTTAAAACCAAAAACTTTTATATGAAATCACCTTTGAAAATGACTTCTATACATTGATAAAATAATAATACAGTACAGTACTATATATAACAAACCAACATGCAAGGGAAATTTCCAATGAACAACTTTTAAAGCATAAAATCCTCTTTTAAATGTATTTTTTTTTTATAAAAAAAAAAATGAACAAGAAACCGAAAAATGCTTAGTCTTTTTAATCAATCGCAAAATAACATACCAGTAGTTTTAATGGAGTAGAATTGCACCCCTTATTTATTCAGTTATATCCCAGTAAAAAAATTTACTAACTCATTGTATAAGTCACAATGGGAACCAAATATGTAAAGAAAAAATAATCAGTAACTTATTGTACTATAATATATTCCGTTACTATAAAATTATCAATTTCTTACAATCAAACAAATGACAGCAGCATACCAACTCAAGTAGAAATATCCAAAGTTCTATTATATGTCAAGGATTGTCTATTAAATAACAACTTTACAAGAAACCAGGGTACTATATGTCATCGTACCAAATATGGCCGCAATCTCAATCAGATGTTGCTCCGTTAAATGATTCCTGGGGTCAATTTCGAAAATAAGTACATGATTAACACCAGAAGACCTCCATCCATAGATGTTGATGCCAATCAGAAAGAGGAACAAGATGATCAACAATGGTCCTCTGAACAATCGAAGAACAATCTGAAGGTTATGTTGTTCCCAATTGAAGATACCTGAAAAGTTAATGCAACTGTTCTATTTATTCAGGACTTATTAAATAAAATGCTTGAAATACATTGCATACACTTAGTATTCAATACAATGAAGTAAAGTATTTAATTTGAGCTAAAGAAAAAATTTACAGTATGAATGTTTCCAATCCAGGACTGATAATTTCCTTGTTCCTATCCATCATAATCAAATACAGCCATTAAACCTTAGGCAAACTTCAAGTACCATAAACGATTTTACAAAATAGCTTCGTGAACTCACCTGACAGAATAACTGAAACAACAAGCACGATAAATGCTCCTGAGAAGAGACCAACTTTAAATGTAGTCCATGGGCTTTGTGCCTCACCAAGAGGCGGTACACGCAAGCGCTTCATGGCCTTTCCTCTGTCGCCATGTTCCAACTCAGATGTGAAAGTTCCCTCGACCTAAAATGGTATTCAATATAAAGTGGTTCCTGAGTCTTATTTCTTATGTTGTAGCATTTGCAATTCTGCAATTCTCAACATATTTCAGTAAGTAATGTAAAAACAATTAATGCCAATTCAATAATATAAAATTTCAGATGTTTACTGATTAATTACTTATAAATTAAACTTAGAGAGTTGTATTACACCCTTCAGTATAATCATCATACAAATATAAAGTTAAGATGAATGCATCATACCTCTTGAATAAGCTTATCAATATTTTTGTTTGTGTTGAATGGTGAATTATCTACATTATCTTCTCTCCATTTTGCACCATTACTTGTTGACATGAGCTAGAAGGAAAAAAATTATGTAGGATGTCATATTTTTGTGATATTAGAAACCAATAAAAAATCTTACATGACCATAAAGAAAAAATCCAATAAGTACTTTAGAACAAAGGAGTCTGGAGATGCCACTAAATTTGATGAATACATTAAAATTAAATAGCTTAGAAACTTCTAAAAATCATCAAAACAATAAATATATAAACAACAAGAACAGTAATCAGCATACCTTGTCATGCTTTTTTAAAATCTTTCTAAACCCAGTGAAGTTGAGGTTTTGGTAATTCTGTAACAGAATAAGACTAAGGTAGAACTCTGAAAATGCTAGCTTGAGATCTTGCATCTTTCTGGCAGGGACATTAATCTTTGGCAGGAAAGTAAAACCTTTCCTGTTTCTCAGTCCGTCACCGTGTTGATCTTTAGATGCTTGAAGGTCAGATTTTAATGTGGAGCATTTTCTCGTTGCCTCGGCCATTTTTTCTGCAAAAAGAATATATTTTCAATAAGAATATCGATAAAACACTCACTATTGTGCAACAATGAATGGAATGTATTCTTGCCAAATAAGTAGGAAAATGACAAATTTGGAGATAATTTGTATTTTTCCTAACTAATACAAACCTGTAGTAATTCAAAGAAGCTGATAGGATAATCCTATAAATAAGGTAAGATTTGTTAGTGAAGGAACTAACATGAGTTTTTTAATGTTATACAGTATAAAAACCACAAGCATACAAAACAAGCCTCTTTCCCCCATTTCATAAAAGATTATCAAGACATTTCTTTAGTGTATTTTAAGGTTTTTACTTACATCATCAAAAACTATCTGAAACTACTACTTCTAAAAGAAACAGCATTGTTCACTGTATATATATATAACTACAGTCGTTCCCAGATATACAATAATAATAATTCAACAACAACTAACCTGAGAAAAATGTGTTGATTTTTGCCAGTTCTTTGTCGCATACTCGGAAAAATTGCTCATCAAACCTAGCATAATATCTTACTATAACTTCAGGCTCTGTCACTTCAGGAGAAGGCGCCTGCTCAACAGCAGCGTACAACATGGCCTGAAAATAATTGAAGAATTAATGTAGTTTCAAAACAATAATAAATCTAGTAAATACATCAGTATTAGTATAACTATTATTATGAGGATGAAGGTCTTTACCGAGAATTTTTCACACCACATAAATGGAAGTTTATAAAAATATTCACATATTGTACCACATATACTATAGATTCTAAAAGATGTGGCTTGATGTTAAGAGGGTCCTCAAATAAATGTAATCCAAGAGCTCTGACTGTCCTGATGTCTTGGCTATCAAACAAACCAAGCCTAGTGTTCTTGAGTAGAGATGCTAACAAAGAACTACCATATTCTTTAATGGCTGGTACTGAAGAGTTCTTGTTATTCCTAAGGAAGCCAACTCTTTTATAATATCTATAGATGTTTGAGAAGCTGACATCCCTCTAGACTTACATCAACGAAATTAGACTTCCCATTAAAGCTAATACAAGATGTTTGTGGAGGGTCTACATACAGTAAGATTGAGTACATTCTGCTGGGAAGTAGTGATCGACAGGCATATGACAGAAAAGGCCGCATGTCGTGGAGCCATTTTCTCTGTAGTTAGAATGGTGTGAAGGCAGTCATCCTGGCATTAGTTGATTATCAGAATTTGGTCAAAGCTTTCCTTTTCAGGGTAAATCTACTTTCTGGGTCGACCTGTGACACCCGGTGAAAAGAGTCCTTCTTTACACTTTTCTGATATAAATACTTCCAAATATACCAGAGAAATTTAAAGTATGGAATGCAGAGGTTACTACCCTCGTCACAGGTATCTCCCCAGAAATAGATTTTTCCTTTGTCAAAATCCCTTTTTTAGTCAGAGATATGGGGAATAAGTCCAGATCAGGCCTTTCCCAAAGCTTCCAAATTTGTTTGCATACCTGGACTGGGTATATAAGGACTATACCCCTTGCACTATTGCTGGTCTTTTCTGCTTAAATGGTCTGCCAAGTTATTCATATTTCCAGGACAAACTGAGGGAGTAACAAGACCTCTTTTGCTTCCTCTACCAAAGACACAACTGTCTAAGGTGGAAAGACCTAGAATTTATGTACCTTTGCTTACAAACATAAGATAGGCACTGTATTACATTGCCTGGATAGAGAACTATAATCTTTCTTTACATCATGTCCTCAGTTAGAGTCAGATCCTTGAAAATTATCCAAAGCTAAGGAAAGGAAAGGATATGCAGCTTTACTTCTTCAGTGTTTCAAAGACCCTAGAAGTGGAGTTCAATGTAGGTTACCACTCAATTTTCCAACACGTTGCAACACAGTATAAAGTTAGGTCAGACCTCACCACAAGAGAACCTGATCTAGACTGGGAAAGGAGGGAATGAGAGTAAACTAAAAGGACATGGTTTCTTTCAGACAAAAAGTAGCAGTGCCATTCTAAGACTAGAATGGGGTACAAACACCCTCTAATTAAGTTAAGGTGTCAAAAATGCTCAACAAATTGCAGATAAAGAGCAGTTGTAGAGCCCTGAATTCCTATGGAGAACCTAAGAGGGATTGTATCTAGGTTAAGAGGCTAGCCCTCATATGCTAGAGGTACAGTATTAATTAGTGTCTTACTTCAACAGGTTAAGAGGACTGAATTTCTTTCCAAGGAAGGGGGTAAAGGTTGAAGACTATGGAAATGCAAAAGCAACTTCAGTGGGCTGCATACGGGACAATAAGAGCAACTTGAGCAATCCTGAAGGAGAAACATGAGAGCAATGGTAAAATGCAGACAACTCATTCAAAGAAGGCCTAAGAAAGAGGTAAAGATATTCTATAAACTTCTGTGCCAACAAAGGAGGCATAGAAGTTATTGCTCATAGCATCAGGAGCAAGTATATATGCAAGAGCAGATTCTGTAGCTCAAAAGGAAGCTGGTGAATGAGGTCAAGCAGATGCCATCATTAAATGAGGCTAGAGACTGATCAGCAGCAGGAACATGTACAGACACCTGAAAACCACAGGGATTTAAAAATGCCATGGTTGGTGGTGCAAAGCAAGCAGAGATGCCACACAAGAAAGATGGTTCCAATCAATCCAAAAATATTAAAAAATCGCACGTTGTGCTGTAGCAACCTCAAACCAGAAGTGAAGCCAAACAAGTTGCTATTACAAACAAAGAAGTGGGTGGGCTGCAAAATACCAAGAGTACCATGGAGGATACTGGAATAAACCATACTAGTTCAAATTCTTACTACAGTACCTCTTTAACCTATTGCAGTAGTGTCCCATTGCATATCAACTTGACACTGAGGAACTCTAATTGCTCAGTGGCTACTTTCCACTTGCTAAGGAGAGAAGAGACTCTTTAATTATGGTAAGCAGCTCTTCTAGGAAAATAACACTCAAAAATCAAATCATTGTCCTCTAATGTTTGGTAGTGCCATAACCTTTGTACTGTAGTCTTGCACTGTCTTAGGTTAGAATTCTCTTGCTTGAGAATACACTCAGACAAACTATTCTACCTGTTTCCTTATTAACTTTCCTTCCTGTCTGGGCTATTTTCCATATTGGAGCCCCTGGGATTATAACAATTCAGATTTTCCCACTAAGACTGTAGCTTAGCTAGTAACAACAACAACAACAACAACAACAAGAAAATAATAAAAATAATAAGAATAAAAATAATAAGAAGAAGAAGAAGAAGAACAAGAAGAATAAAAGAAATAAAATGATAAAAATGATATTTTAATTATAAAATAAATTTTTTAATATACTTACCCGGTGAATATATAGCTGCAACTCTGTTGCTCGACAAAAAAACTGTACAAAAAAAAAACTCGCCAGCGATCGCTATACAGGTTGCGGGTGTGCCCATCAGCACCAGCTGTCGGCCAGATACCAAGCTCCATGTAAACAAAGACTCAATTTTCTCCTCGTCCCACTGCGTCTCTATTGGGGAGGAAGGGAGGGTCATTTAATTTATATATTCACCGGGTAAGTATATTCAAAAATTTATTTTATAATTAAAATATCATTTTTAAATATTTAACTTAGCCGGTGAATATATAGCTGATTCACACCCAGGATGGTGGGTAGAGACCAGTAAAATATGTTTACATTTTATGAGCTAAGAGTTTTTATTTCATTTTGGAAGTTATCAAAATAACAAAAACAAAATAAATAGGTACCTGGTAAGGAAGTCGACTTGTACGATTACTCTGCCTTATAAGTACGTCTTCCTTACGGAGCCTCGCGATCCTCTTAGGATGGTGATAGACCCCTAGGAGCTGAAGTATCAAGGGCTGCAACCCATACAACAGGACCTCATCAAACCCCTAATCTGGGCGCTCTCAAGAAATGACTTTGACCACCCGCCAAATCAACCAGGATGCGAAAGGCTTCTTAGCCTTCCGGACAACCCATAAAAACAACATTAAAAACATTTCAAGAGACAGATTAAAAGGATATGGAATTAGGGAATTGTAGTGGTTGAACCCTCACCCACTACTGCACTCGCTGCTACGAATGGTCCCAGTGTGTAGCAGTTCTCGTAAAGAGACTGGACATCCTTTAGATAAAAAGACGCGAACACTGACTTGCTTCTCCAATAGGTTGCGTCCATTATACTTCGCAGAGATCTATTTTGCTTAAAGGCCACGGAAGTTGCTACAGCTCTAACTTCGTGCGTCTTCACCTTAAGCAAAGCTTGGTCTTCCTCACTCAGATGTGAATGAGCTTCTCGTATTAACAATCTGATAAAGTATGATAAAGCATTCTTTGACATAGGCAAAGATGGTTTCTTAACTGAACACCATAAAGCTTCAGATTGGCCTCGTAAAGGTTTGGTACGCTTTAAATAGAACTTAAGAGCTCTAACAGGGCATAAGACTCTTTCTAGTTCATTGCCTACGATCTCCGATAAGCTGGGAATATCGAAAGATTTAGGCCAAGGCCGAGAAGGCAGCTCATTTTTGGCTAGAAAACCAAGTTGCAGCGAACAGGTGGCTTTTTCTGACGAAAATCCAATGTTCTTGCTGAAGGCATGAATCTCACTGACTCTTTTAGCCGAGGCTAAACATACCAGGAAAAGAGTCTTTAAAGTGAGATCTTTCAGGGAGGCTGATTGTAACGGCTCAAACCTGTCTGACATGAGGAATCTTAGCACCACGTCTAAATTCCATCCAGGGGTAGCCAAACGACGCTCCTTGGTGGTCTCAAAAGACTTAAGGAGGTCTTGAAGATCTTTGTTGTTGGAAAGATCTAAGCCTCTATGCCGGAAGACTGATGCCAACATGCTTCTGTAGCCCTTGATAGTGGGAGCTGAAAGGGATCGTCCTTTTCTCAGGTATAAGAGAAAATCAGCTATTTGAGCTACAGAGGTACTGGTCGAGGATACAGAAACTGACTTGCACCAGTCTCGGAAGACTTCCCACTTCGACTGGTAGACTCTAATGGTAGACGCTCTCCTTGCTCTAGCAATCGCACTGGCTGCCTCCTTCGAAAAGCCTCTAGCTCTCGAGAGTCTTTCGATAGTCTGAAGGCAGTCAGACGAAGAGCGAGGAGGCTTTGGTGTACCTTCTTTACGTGAGGCTGACGTAGAAGATCCACCCTTAGAGGAAGACTTCTGGGAACGTCCACTAGCCATCGAAGTACCTCGGTGAACCATTCTCTCGCGGGCCAGAGGGGAGCAACTAACGTCAACCTTGTCCCTTCGTGAGAGGCGAACTTCTGCAGTACCTTGTTGACAATCTTGAACGGTGGGAATGCGTAGAGATCCAGATGTGACCAATCTAGGAGGAAGGCATCTATATGTATTGCTGCTGGGTCCGGGACTGGGGAGCAATAGATTGGAAGCCTCTTGGTCAGCGAGGTTGCAAAGAGATCTATGGTTGGTTGGCCCCAAGTGGCCCAAAGTCTCTTGCACACATCCTTGTGGAGGGTCCATTCTGTTGGAATTACTTGCCCTTTCCAACTGAGACAATCTGCTATGACATTCAAGTTGCCTTGGATGAACCTCGTTACTAGGGAGATGTCTTGACCTTTTGACCAGATGAGCAGGTCCCTTGCGATCTCGTACAACGTCAGTGAGTGGGTACCTCCTTGTTTGGAGATGTACGCCAAGGCCGTGGTGTTGTCCGAGTTTACTTCCACCACTTTGCCTCGAAGGAGATACTCAAAGCTTTTCAAGGCCAGATGAACTGCCAACAGCTTCTTGCAGTTGATATGCATGCTCCTCTGACTCGAGTTCCACAGACCTGAACATTCCCAACCGTCCAGTGTCGCGCCCCAGCCCAAGTCCAATGCGTCCGAG
Organism: Palaemon carinicauda; assembly: GCF_036898095.1. Classification (NCBI taxonomy): domain Eukaryota; kingdom Metazoa; phylum Arthropoda; class Malacostraca; order Decapoda; family Palaemonidae; genus Palaemon; species Palaemon carinicauda. The sequence continues at coordinate 147,070,138 of NC_090733.1, forward strand.
AAGAGAACGTGGTGGGGAGTCTGAACAGCCAGGGGAAGACCCTCTCTTAGGTTGATATTGTCCTTCCACCAAGTCAGACAAGACTTTATCTTTCCGGAAATCGGGATCGAGACCGCTTCTAGCGTCTTGTCTTTTTTCCAGTGAAAAGCCAGATGGTATTGAAGGGGATGGAGGTGTAGTCTTCCTAGTGATACAAACTGTTCCAGGGATGACAGCGTCCCCACCAGACTCATCCACAGCCTGACTGAGCAGCGTTCCTTCTTCAGCATCTTCTGGATGGATAGCAGGGCTTATCTATTCTGGGGGCTGATCGTCTTGTTGTTCAGCAACGTCCTCATCAGATATTTCCTCATCCGAAAACTGATGAGGAAACGGCAACGGAGTGGGCAACGTCTGGCTCGCTGAGTCCGGTCGCACTGGTGCATGCGTGACGGAGCCGGACGCAACGTCATGGAACTGCTGCACAGTCTGTGAACTGTCAACAACCATGGGTGCGCGAGGAAGCACAGCGTCCACCCGAGACTGTCTAGACCGTCTGGGTTGTGCAGTCAACACCATACCGGGTTGCTGAGGTTGACGCACCGCGTCAAAACAAGTCACCTCTGCTGGTTGTTGAACGTCCTGAACGTCAACAACCACCTCCGAGCGTCGCTTAACGTCAACGTGCGGCTGGCAACCCACACTGGGTCGCATCAGTGGAGGAACCACCTCAACTGGTAGACGCGAGAAGGTTACCTCAGCGTCAACAGGACGCACAACCGACCGGTTGGAAGGTTGTTGGCCAGAAGGTTCGGCAGCAAAGCCCATTCAGGGTCTACGGGAGCAGGTGCGGCAACAGACGGGGTTAGCGACTGAGGCGGTACCGCTTTCCATCCCTGAAAGCCTTGTTTATGCATGACATAATTGTACAGCAAAACTTCAAAGGCTAGCTGTGAAGTTGACCTGTAAAAAAATTGGAGCGTCTCCTGGCCAGGCACCAGGGAGAGTCTACGAGATTTGAGAAGTCTATCTGGGCAGAAGCAGGAACTCCCAAGCCGAGAACTTCTCTCGTGTCATATCAGACTCTCGCTCTATAAGCCAGTTTAAAAGAAGGGAAAGCAAAGGCTGTATTCCCCAAACTCCTCCTGGTGATAAACCAGTCGCCTAGCAAACGTAAAGCTCTCTAGGAGAGCGAGAGAGCACTAGCTTATATACAAGGGCTTCGAAGTAGCTAGGCCTAGTGTAAGCTCTGACGTTTAGGCGAACGAGGAGCAGCAGTTACAAAAAGATCCGGACAAAGATCCTTAAAAAAATCATCATGATTTAATTAAAGTCCATAGAGGGCTAAGCAGCTTTAGGCTCCTCTCCGTCTGACAGAGTCCTCAAGGGAATATCAGTAGGAGGGGGAACAGCAACTTCCTCATCTACAGGAACCTTGTCCGATAAAAGCTGAGTCTCAAGCAAGGGAGAGACCTACCGTGGTGGCAATGCTTTACAAGCAGAGTCCACACGCACTGGTGCATTAGTAGCGGACCAGGACGCAACGTCATGTAACTGCTTGACAGTCTGTGAACTGTCAACAACTGAACTGTCAACAACAACAGGTGCGTGAGGACGCACAGCGTCCACTCGAGACTGCTTTGACTGCCTAGACTGAGCAGTCAAAACAACTCTAGAATGCGAAGGTTGACGCACAGCGTCAAAACAAGTCAACTCCGATTGTTAGCGAACGTCCTGAACGTCAACAGGAGCATCAGCAAGTGGCCTAACGTCCAAATGTGGCTGAAAATCCACACGAGACCGCATCGAGTGTGGTTCTAAACAACCTGACTGACGTGACTTAGCTACGCCAACGTCAACAGGAAGCACAAAGGAACGTTAGGTTGGCTGAAAGCCAGGATATCGATGAGATAAACGGCTAGACTCAACGGACTAATCGGCAGAATAGTCTTCCATAAGGGAGGCAAGCATATTCTGCATGTCTTGCCGTACAACCCATTAAGGATCAACGGAAATGGTTGTGGTAAGAGACGAGGGTAACGTCTGTGACCGCAACACTTTGCCAACAAAAAAAAGACTCTCGGAGTCTGTGTTACGCTTTTGTTAGGCGGCGAGCAGTTTTCCGATGACTGCATAGGGTCAGAGCTGTCCTAATGGTTGCAACCAGGACGCTGGACCTGTCCTGAAAGGACTGACTTTCGCTTAAGGGCTTCGAAACCTTGTTACAGGTTTCTTATGCGAAAAGCCTTCGGATGACGAGGAGAAAAAACGTCTCTCTCGCCTTATGGTAAGGGAGATCTTGGTAAGATACACCCGATACCATAGAGGGAAACGTCTGTTCGTTGATCAAGGCCTCTCCAACCCATAAGTCGTTCGACATTACTTCTCCCCTGGGTTTGGGAGCTTGCAAGAGGTCCCGGACTAGGTGAACGACAGGCACGAACAGACGAACCCTCGGATGCAACACTGTAACACTTTGCGCAATATCACTTTATCACTTCAATTTTCTGTTTTGCACTTATTTCACTGAAATCGAAACTTTTACTGATTTCTACCTGAAGCACGCAATTCTACCCTCATCAAAATGTAGTAATTGCGAAATCAGTCGTATAATGCAAGCTCATTAATACCAGCAAAAAACAGAAAACATATTTTAAGATAAAAAAATCAGTGGCTGGGGAAGAGACTAAACACTAGTTCATTCAAAACTACGTTTTCAATCTCTCACCGCACATAGCCTGGGGACGAGAATAAAAAACTAAAAACGTTTTATCCTTTCTCCCCGTACAGAGACTAGGGACGAGAGTAACTCGAGAACAACGTTACCCGCTTGAACGGAACGTTTTCTCTCCTCTCTCTCCCTCCGTCTCTATCTCTCTCTCTCTTTCTCTCTTGATTTCGCACCTAAGAGAAGAGCCCAATTACATTTCGTCAAAAAAACATGTTATTTCACCAAAGAAAAAAACTGAAAGGTTTTTCAATTAAAAAGTTCCTTTAAAATAGAATTTAAAACATTTAAGCTATGAAAGAAGAATGAACAAAACGTCAGAATCGATTTACTCTTTCTGCAAAGTGAAACCGTGATACTTTCTCTCTCTCTATCGTAACGATAGAGCGCAAACTGCGAAGTATAAATAAACTAAACGTTAGTTCATCTTTGAAAACAGTACGAAGACTATTCAAAGAAAATCTTTCATAAAATATTTCATTTAAAAAGTTTTAAATCCTTAGCTCTTTAAAAGCTATTTACGATTTAAAGGGCTCAACGTTGATTAACTTCGGTTTCCAAGTTAGGACCGCCTACTCTCAGGAAAGGTCGCATAAAAACAAAACATTAAAATTTATTTTTTATGTTTATTATAAAATGGAAAGTTAATCGAAGAGGAAAATCTATAATTAATTTATAACGTGATAAGATAATTACTAAAAGCCTAAACACACTTCCGTCTAAGGGTAGGGTCGGCCATTTAAAAGTCAAAGAAAGTTCATACTCTCTTTGTCACCAAAAATTAAATCTATCCAAAACGAGTTCAAGATTTAAGATGAAGATAAAACACCTGCACTGCGAAAGCTCAAACCAGAATATAGTACTTCACCAAAGATGATGGGAAAAACTCCAGGTTTCAACAGCGAGTAAAGTACGTCTTGTCGACACGTCGACAGAGAGAAAATTGAGTCTTTGTTTACATGGAGCTTGGTATCTGGCCGACAGCTGGCGCTGATGGGCACACCCACAACCTGTATAGCGATCACTGGCGAGTTTTTTTTTTTGTACAGTTTTTTGTCTGTCGAGCAACAGAGTTGCAGCTATATATTCACCGGCTAAGTTAAATATTTAAAAATAAAACAATAACAACAACAATAATAATAATAATAATAATAATAATAATAATAATAATAATAATAATAGAGGAGGACACTGAGTGTGGAGAGAAAACAGGAATGGGCAATGGAGTGGTGATGCGAGGGAGGAGGGGAAGGGCCCCTAATTGAACATAATCGTCAGAAAAAAGCCTAATACTGTAAACTGATTTACTAAATTCTTTCTAACTCTTATATGCACTTAATCATTCCCTTCCCTACCTTCAAACTAGATTAAATAAGACCATTCAGTCTCAGAAATTCCTTTCTTATATTATTCAGCAGATCACAAACCTGACTTCTATATTTTAACCCTTTTACCCCCAGGCTATTTGGAAATTTCCAACCCTTAACCCCAAGGGGGTTATTTTTTTCCCAGCACATTTTGCAGTATATTTTTTTTTTTAATTGCTCTAACAGCCTTAATTTTTGTCATAGAGAGGTCAGGTTGGTCTCATTTTCTTGGAAAATGCCTGAATTTTCTAAAAAAATTATCAAAAATAGGAAAAAAAATAATTTTTATAGCATTTATTTGCAAGGACGTACCGGTACGTCCATGGGGGTAAAGGGATGGCTTTTGTGAAACGTACCTGTACGTCCTTTGGGGGTAAAAGGGCTATACACTTAAGCACGGATTTCACTTTAAACTCCCACTGCCATATTTAGGCTGACACACACAAAACCTCACTTTACTAGAAACACAAGACAATGAAATAATTTCTGAAACTTGGTAACAAAAGAGGTAACAATGCCTCAATAGCAAAGTCATGTTATAAGGTAATTCCAAATAAGTTCTCTCGAATCACTTATTGTCTTCAGAGCTGTTAAACAATTGTTAACCACCCAGTGACAGAACCAAAACTGAGTATGTTCATAATTAAAAGCTATGTACTGACGTCCGGTCATGGAAAGACACAAACTCTTGGGCAGGCAAATAAAAAAGAAAAACAGGAACAATCATATTCCCACTTTTTCTTGTCACCAAACTCTAGGCTTGAAGTACATGCCATATAGGCTACATAAAAATGGAAGAATTGATAAAATAATTGTGATTTTATCAGTGACCATAACAAAGGAAAGTTGAGAGAACTAATTTCAAATCTAACCCAACAAAACCTCACTTAAAAAAAAACAATGGTAAATTATATGGCTTAAAGTTTATTATTACAAAACTATTCAAAAGCATTTCTGGAAGTCTGACACAATTATTTCAGTCTATGACCCAAATTTTAAGAGCAATACCGAAGTCAATTCTAAGATTCAAATTTCATAAAACAAAGCCAATTCCAGAATTAGTCAATTACCTTTTGACTTGCTCACAAGAATGAGTACACTTCGTGGATAATAATATAATACTGTACATTTATAATAATGTATAAACTGCTTGGTTTTATATAAAAAAAAAAAAAAATGGGTGAAATGGGTGAAATTCTCATCTAATATAAAAATATCTCATCTAGATGAACCAAAGATTCATGTTAAACAATCTTTGCAGTTATCCTATTTCTGTCTTTTAAGAGACAATTTTGATCTTTATACACCAATATTTTCTTTCAATGGAAGATTAGTGTAGGGGAAAGTGACAAATTAAGATGAAAAATTGGAGAAAATTAAGACAAGCTGTAGCTACTGTATAATAAACAACACAAAATATCTTCATGCACTATTAAATGTGCTTACCTCTCCACAAAAGAAAAAAAAAAAAAAAAAAAAAAAAAAAAGAGATAAAATTTCCCACGACATCCCATAGCGTACATATAAGCTAACATGACCAGATGCATACTTTACCTTCATTTCTTCATAACTTATATACTGCTTCCTCCATTCTGGAGTGATGTGCGCTGCGAGGTGCTCTGCAAACTTCATTTTGGTGGGTGGTGATGACTAGATATTTTCTGGAAAAAAAAATTTACGAAATAAGTGTGCGGCATTTAAGAAAATCTGAATTCTTAGATTACATTTTCCCATTTAGATTTAATCTTATTAATGAATTCACTTTCAATACATATTGATTAAATCTCTTCTCTGAATCTTAACCTCATTTAGTGAGCATTCACATCATTCTGTTATCTATTGAAAAAAAAAAAAAACAATGAAGAGTTAATTCCGTGGTGACATCTTCAAACAAAGGAGAACACCACAACATTAACCCTTTTACCCCCAGGCTATTTGGAAATTTCCAACCCTTAACCCCCAGGGGTTATTTTTTTTTAAGCACATTTTGCAGTATATTTTTTTTAAATTGCTCTCACAGTGTTAATTTTCGTCATAGAGAGGTCAGGTTGGTCTCATTCTCTTGGAAAATGCCTGAAGTTTCTCAAAAAATTATCAAAAATATGCAAAAAAAATTGTAAATAGCAGTTTTTTGCAAGGACGTACCTGTACGTCCATGGGGGTAAAGGGATGAGTTTTGTGAAACGTACCAGTACGTCCTTTAGGGGTAAAAGGGTTAAAAACCCCTGATTGAAAGGTTTTATAATATATATAATAAGGGTTTCATGATGTTGGCATTTAAATCTCCTCCTCAGATTAAATCAATTTTACACCTGATGGAAGAACAACATACTATACACGAAAAATGCTATTTTGATAATAAAATAAATTTTTGAATATACTTACCCGGTGATTATATAAGCTGCAGCTCTGCTGCTCGACAGAAAACTCTACGGAAAAAATCCGCCAGCGATCGCTATGCAGGTAGGGGGTGTACTTCAACAGCGCCATCTGTCGTCCAGATACCCAGTACTCATTGTAAACAAAGAACTCAATTTTCTCCTCGGTCCACTGCGTCTCTATTGGGGAGGAAGGGAGGGTCCTTTAATATATAATCACCGGGTAAGTATATTCAAAAATTTATTTTATTATCAAAATAACATTTTTCAAAATTTAACTTAGCCGGTGATTATATAAGCTGATTCACACCCAGGGGGGTGGGTAGAGACCAGCAATAAATGTTTACATTATTATGAGCTAAGGATTTTTTATTTCATTTTAGAAGTTATCAAAATAACAAAAACAAAATAAATAGGTACCTGGTAAGGAAGTCGACTTGAACAATTACTCTGCCTTTTTAAGTACGTCTTCCTTACGGAGCCTCGCGATCCTCTTAGGATGCTGAGCGACCCCTAGGATCTGAAGTATGAAGGGTTGCAACCCATACCACAGGACCTCATCAAAACCTCTAATCTAGGCGCTTCTCAAGAAAAGAATTTGACCACCCGCCAAATCAACCAGGATGCGAAAGGCTTCTTAGCCTTCCGGACAACCCAAAAACAACAATAAAAACATTTCAAGAGAAAGATTAAAAAGGTTATGGAATTAGGGGATTGTAGTGGTTGAGCCCTCACCCACTACTGTACTCGCTGCTACGAATGGTCCCAGAGTGTAGCAGTTCTCGTAAAGAGACTGGACATCCTTAAGATAAAAAGACGCGAACACTGACTTGCTTCTCCAATAGGTTGCGTCCATTATACTTTGCAGAGATCTATTTTGTTTAAAGGCCACTGAAGTTGCGACAGCTCTAACTTCATGTGTCCTTACCTTCAGCAAAGCTTGGTCTTCCTCACTCAGATGTGAATGAGCTTCTCGTATTAACAGTCTGATAAAATAGGATAAAGCATTCTTTGACATAGGCAAAGATGGTTTCTTAACTGAACACCATAAAGCTTCTGACTGTCCTCGTAAAGGTTTAGTTCGTCTTAAATAGAACTTAAGAGCTCTCACAGGGCATAAGACTCTTTCTAGTTCATTTCCAACCATATTTGATAGGCTTGGAATATCGAACGATTTCGGCCAAGGACGAGAAGGTAGCTCGTTTTTGGCTAGAAAACCAAGTTGTAGAGAAAATGTAGCCGTTTCAGATGAAAATCCGATGTTCCTGCTGAAGGCGTGAATCTCACTGACTCTTTTAGCTGTGGCTAAGCAAACCAGGAAAAGAGTCTTTAAAGTGAGATCTTTAAAGGAGGCTGATTGTAGCGGCTCGAACCTTTCTGACATGAGGAATCTTAGTACCATGTCTAAATTCCAACCAGGTGTAGCCAAACGACGCTCCTTCGTGGTCTCAAAAGACTTAAGGAGGTCCTGTAGATCTTTGTTGTTGGAAAGATCTAAGCCTCTGTGACGGAAGACTGATGCCAACATGCTTCTGTAACCCTTGATAGTGGGAGCTGAAAGAGATCGTTCTTTCCTCAGGTATAAAAGGAAGTCAGCTATTTGAGTTACAGAGGTACTGGTCGAGGATACCGATACTGACTTGCACCAGTTTCGGAAGACTTCCCACTTCGATTGGTAGACTCTACGGGTGGATGTCCTCCTTGCTCTAGCAATCGCCCTGGCTGCCTCCTTCGAAAAGCCTCTAGCTCTCGAGAGTCTTTCGATAGTCTGAAGGCAGTCAGACGAAGAGCGTGGAGGCCTTGGTGTACCTTCTTTACGTGTGGCTGACGTAGAAGGTCCGCCCTTACAGGAAGAGTTCTGGGAACGTCCACTAGCCATCGAAGTACCTCGGTGAACCATTCTCTCGCGGGCCAGAGGGGAGCAACTAACGTCAACCTTATCCCTTCGTGAGAGGAGAACTTCTGCAGTACCTTGTTGACAATCTTGAACGGGGGGAATGCATATAGGTCTAGATGTGACCAATCTAGGAGAAAGGCATCTATATGAACTGCTGCTTGTGGGGCCAGGATTGGTGAGCAATATATTGGGAGCCTCTTGGTCATCGAGGTTGCGAAGAGATCTATGGTTGGCTGGCCCCATGTGGCCCAAAGTCTCTTGCACACATCCTTGTGTAGGGTCCATTCTGTTGGAATGATTTGTCCCTTCCGACTGAGGCAATCTGCCATGACATTCAAGTTGCCTTGGATGAACCTCGTTACTAGTGAAATGTTTAGACCTTTTGACCAGGTGAGGAGGTCCCTTGCGATCTCGTACAATGTCATAGAGTGGGTCCCTCCTTGCTTGGAGATGTACGCCAAAGCCGTGGTGTTGTCCGAGTTCACCTCCACCACTTTGCCTTGAAGGAGAGACTTGAAGCTTTTCAAGGCCAGATGAACTGCCAGTAGCTCCTTGCAGTTGATATGCATTGTCCTTTGACTCGAGTTCCAAGTTCCCGAGCATTCCCGACCGTCCAATGTCGCGCCCCAGCCTGTGTCCGATGCGTCCGAGAAGAGAACGTGGTTGGGAGTCTGAACACCCAGGGGCTGACCCTCTCTGAGGCTGATACTGTCCTTCCACCAAGTCAGGGAAGACTTCATCTTCTCGGAAATGGGGATCGAGACCGCTTCTAGCGTCTTGTCCTTTTTCCAGTAAACAGCTAGGTGATATTGAAGAGGACGGAGGTGTAGTCTTCCCAACGATACGAACTGTTCCAGGGATGATAGTGTCCCTATCAGACTCATCCACAGCCTGACTGAACATCGTTCCTTCTTCAGCATGTTCTGGATGCATAACAGGGCTTGACTTGTTCTGGGGGCCGACGAAAAAGCCCGAAAAGCTAGACTGTGAATCTCCATCCCTAAATACACAATAGTTTGGGATGGGACCACTTGAGACTTTTCCATATTGACAAGGAGACCCAATTCCTTGGTCAGATCTAGAGTCCACTTTAGATCCTTCAGACAGCGACGACTGGAAGAAGCTCTTAGAAGCCAGTCGTCCAAATAGAGGGAGGCTCGGATGTCCGCTAAATGAAGGAATTTGGCTACATTCCTCATCAGCCTCGTAAACACAAGAGGAGCTGTGCTTAGGCCAAAGCACAGGGCTTGAAACTGGTAGACAACCTTTTCGTAAACAAATCTCAGAAAAGGTTGGGAGTCTGGGTGGATGGGGACGTGGAAGTATGCGTCCCTTAGGTCTAAAGAGACCATCCAGTCTTCCCTTCTGACCGCTGCTAGAACGGACTTTGTGGTCTCCATGGAGAACGTCTGCTTTGTGACAAAGACATTCAGCGCACTGACGTCTAGCACCGGCCTCCACCCTCCTGTCTTCTTTGCCACTAAGAAGAGACGGTTGTAGAAGCCCCGGGTTTGATGGTCCAGGACTTTGACTACCGCTCCCTTTTCTAGTAAGAGAGACACCTCCTGTTTCAATGCTTGTCTCTTGTCTTCCTCTCTGTACCTGGGAGAGAGATCGATGGGAGACGTTGCTAGAGGAGGTCTTCGTACAAACGGGATCTTGTACCCCTCTCTGAGCAACTTCACAGATTGTGCATCTGCGCCTCTCTTCTCCCAGGTCTGCCAGAAGTTCTTGAGTCTGGCTCCCACTGCTGTCTGAAGAAGCTGGCAGTCAGACTCTGCCTTTAAAGGACTTGGTTCCTTTCTTCTTCCCACGTCTCCCTTCGGCACGAGCACCTCCTCTGCTGGAGGCTCTGCCACGAAAGGGCGGAATAAATCGGACGCTGGAGTGTCCATCCTTGGTCTAGCTGACAAGGTAGGCAAAGGGGTGGCTTTGCGGGCAGAGGACGCAACCAAGTCATGAGTGTCCTTCTGTATCAAAGAAGCAGCAATCTCCTTAATCAAGTCCTCTGGAAAAAGGCACTTAGAAAGAGGAGCAAACAGAAGTTCGGATCTTTGACAAGGTGTCACTCCAGCTGACAGGAAAGAGCAAAGGTTCTCACGCTTCTTGAGGACTCCGGATACGAACGATGCAGCAAGCTCATTAGACCCGTCACGTATGGCCTTGTCCATGCAGGACATGATGAGCAAGGAAGTATCCTTCTCTGCCGGGGAGAACTTCCTGCTCAAAGCTCCCAGACACCAGTCTAAAAAGTTGAAGACCTCGAAGGCTCTAAATATCCCTTTCAACAGGTGGTCTAGGTCCGAAGATGACCAACATATCTTAGAGCGTCTCATGGCTAGCCTGCGGGGAGAGTCTACAAGACTTGAGAAGTCGCCCTGGGCAGAGGCAGGAACTCCCAAGCCGAGAACTTCTCCTGTGCCATACCAGACGCTCGATCTGGAAGAGAGTCTAGCAGGAGGAAACGTAAAGGCTGTCTTCCCTAGACTCTTTTTGGACTGCATCCATTCTCCTATCACTCGTAAAGCTCTCTTGGACGAGCGTGCGAGGACGAGTCTAGTAAAGGCAGGCGAGGATGACGGCGTACCTAATACAAACTCTGACGGAGGAGAGCGCGGAGCCACAGACACAAACTGGTCCGGAAACATCTCTTTGAACAGAGCAAGAACTTTTCTAAAGTCCAAAGAGGGTTGCGTGGACTTAGGCTCGTCAAGGTCCGAATGTGGTTCATCAACGTGTGCCGCATCGTCATCATCAGAAAGTCCATCATCCGAGTATTGAGGAGGAAGCGGCAATGGAGTAGGTAACGGCTGGTTAGCTGAGTCCGGTCGCACGGGTGCACGCGTGACTGAACTGGACGCAACGTCATGGAACTGTTGCCCAGTCTGTGAGCTGGCAACAACCATAGCAGCACGGGGACGCACAGCGTCTACTCCAGACTGTCTAGTCTGATGTGGGTGAGCAGTGGCAACCACACTGGGTTGCGGAGGTTGACGCACCGCGTCAAAACAAAACAACTCTGACGGTTGTTGTACCTCGCGAACGTCAACGGAAGGCTCCGTGCGTCGCTGAACGTCAACATGCGGCTGGCAGGGCACACTGGAACGCATGGGTGGCGGGACTCTCTCAGCTGGAGTGCGCAAGAAGGTCGCCTCAGCGTCCACAGGACGCACAACCGAGTGTGTGGTTGGTTGTAGGCAAGAGGCTGGTGCAGCAGCAACCTTCTCCGCACGAAAGTCCTGCATCAGAGACGTTAATTGGGACTGCATGGTCTGCAGCAAAGACCACTTAGGGTCTGCAGGAGCAGGTGCGGCGACAGACGGTGTAACTGCCTGAGGCGGTACCGCTTTGCCTCTCTTAGGAGGTGAGCAGTCATCGGAAGACTGCAGCGAGTCCGAACTGACCCAGTGGCTACAACTGGGCCGTTGGACTTGCGTGGAAGGGACCGACTTGCGCTTAAGTGGTCGTGAGACCTTGGTCCATGGTTTCTTGCGAGAAACCTCTTCCGCAGACGAGGAATAAATGGGCTCTCTCGTCTTTGTGTGGGTGGGGCGATCTTGGGTAGATACGCCCGAAACCACGGAGGGAACGTCTGTTCGCTGATTAAAGCCTCTCGAACCCATTGGTCGTACGACATTGCTTCTCCCCTGGACTTGGGAGCTTGCAAGAGGTCCCGGACTAGGAGGACAACAGGCACGAACAGACGAACCCTCAAGCGCAACACTATCCACAACACTATCACTCACTTTATCACTTCCCACTGCACTTTTACACTTCAGCTCCTTGCCGTCCGCCATGAGCTGGTTACGGTCACTAGCCAGGGACTCAACTCTCTCACCCAGAGCTTGGATGGCACGCATCATATCAGCCATCGAAGGTTCCTGAGTGCCAGAAGGGGGATTAGGAGCAACCACTACAGGGGAAGGAATAGGTTGTGGGGCATGAGGAGAGGAAAAATCAACAGAACGAGATGAACTTCTCCTGACTCTATCTCTCTCTAGCCTACGTGTATATTTTTGGAATTCGATAAAATCGAATTCCGAAAGCCCAACGCATTCCTCACATCGATCTTCCAATTGACAGGTTTTATCCCGACAATTGGAACAAACGGTGTGAGGATCGATAGAGGCCTTCGGAAGACGCCTTGAACAGTCCATAGCATTACACTTCCTGAATTTTGGGACTTGAGAAGGGTCAGCCATTTTGAATTGGTCAAAGGGGAATTCAAAAACTATCCAAAGTCATCAACAAATAATCCGATATCAAAAAAAGAATGCAAGGATTTATTGAAGAGAAAGCCTGCACAGCGAAAGCTCAAAACTAGAATAGTGTACTTCACCAAATAGTTGTGAAAACAAATCCAGTTAGCAACAGCGAATTAGTAGGTCTTGCCGGTAGCACGACAGAGAGAAAATTGAGTTCTTTGTTTACAATGAGTACTGGGTATCTGGACGACAGATGGCGCTGTTGAAGTACACCCCCTACCTGCATAGCGATCGCTGGCGGATTTTTTCCGTAGAGTTTTCTGTCGAGCAGCAGAGCTGCAGCTTATATAATCACCGGCTAAGTTAAATATTGAAAATTATATTCTTAAACTCCAAATACAGTCTAGTCCTAAACAAAAATATTTTACCTACATTCCACCCTAACCCAACCTAGGGTGTTGCTTCCCTGCTCACTGCAGACATCTCACATAACTAAACTGACCAAGAATGCAGTGCTCTCCTTCAAAACATATCAATGTACAGTACAGTATTTGTGAATACAGTAGTGCACCAATACCTAGCCTAAAACAGTGATAACACTTTGTCATCAAGTTAACAAAATGGCTGGAAAAAGATCATTACAACTTTCCTCTTGGTAAAGGTAGGAGAGACTCTTTAGCTATGGTAAGCAGCTCTTCTAGGAGAAGGACACTCCAAAATTAAACCACTGTTCTATAGTCTTGGGTAGTGCCATAGCCTCTGTACCATGGTCTTCCACTGTCTTGGGGTAGAGTTCTCTTGCTTGAGGGTACACTCGAGCACACTATTCTATCTTATTTCTCTTCCTCTTTATTTTGTTAATGTTATTATAGTTTACATTGGAGATATATATTCTAATGTTGCTGTTCTTAAAATATTTCATTTTCCTTTTTCCTTTTCCTCGCTGGGCTATTTTCCCTGTTAGAGTCCCTGGGGTTATAGCATCCTACTTTTCCAACTAGGGTAGTAGCTTAGCAAGTAATAATAATAATACTAATACCATAGAGACTGGCATACTGACCTCAATAGCCTAGCCTTACCTGACCAAGGCCTGAACAAACCCAGTGTTGAGTTGGATTGCCTTAGCCTCGACTTCAGGCTAAACTATATTGTGGACCATATGGCTGCATACAAAATGCTTAGAAATGCAGTCAAAATTAAATAAAAATTAATAGAGTAGGGTTGTTTGCAGTTTGGTGGGACAGAAGTAAATCTTTCCTAATACTCATCCAATTGACTTTCTCTACGGGTAAAATGTTGTTTATCTTGGTCTAAATTACAATATTAGGAAGTTTTTACAATTTATATAATTTTATGGTTTAGCGTTACCTTACCAATATTTAACCCTTTTACCCCCAACGCTATTTGGAACTTTCCAACCATTAAACCCTAGGCGTAGGCGTGTTTTTTGTCAAGCACATTTTGCAATATATTTTTTTAAATTGCTCTAACAGCCTTAATTTTCATCAAAGAGAGGTCAGGTTGGTTTCATTATTTTGGAAAATGCCTGAAGTTTCTCATAAATTTATCAAAAATATGCAAAAAGATGTAAAAAACGTTTTATTGCAAGGACGTACCGGTACGTCCATGGGAGTAAAGGGATGAGTTTTGTGAAACGTACCAGTACGTCCATTAAGGGTAAAAGGGTTAATAAATTACGACCAGTCAACACTCCTGTCATGAGTAGCTCCTGCATGGTTAACAAAAGTCCCAATAGTTAGAGCTTCAGTCATTCCGAGTATAAAACAGCATACAGAAATATGTTTTTCATGATTTTCCAACTAATTTTACTGCCTATTCTTCCCTGTCCCAACAAACTACAGAGCACCGTTGTCGCCTCAATCAAACTCAGTGTGGGTAAACACAGTGTTAACATTGTAGCCACACAGAATTTCTTCAAGGGCTTAGTTATATTTTCAAGCGACGCTTATTATTTCCATCTTTTATATAAAATCAATGAAAACCAAATTTTCACCTTCCTTGGTAACCTAAATTACTTAATTTACCAATTTATAATATACATCCATTTTATTCTAGGCAATTTGGGTTTCATTATCAAAGCTTAATTACCGAAATTCAAGGCAATAATATGAAGTGTGATTTTTAAAAAGAAATGTTGTAGTCAGCGTGACCACAGTGAGATGTCAGATATCGCTATTTGATGACTATAGCAACAAAAAAACAAAAAACGGCACCATTACTACAGAAGGTCCCAGGGCCACAATAACAAAGTAATTATTTACAGGTGCCATAAATGGTAAACGAGTAGGACTTTAAAAAAACAGGGGATATCCTCCTACTCACTAGGGAACCTTTGCGTAGCAACAGACGGGTAAAATTATAGTTACGGACGGAACAACATTTTGAAACCATAAAATAGTTTTTGTAGTAAATAATGTGCTTACACGGAATTTGACCTTCACTTCAAAAGCAAATAAACCAAAAACCTGTTAAACCACCTAAGAAAAGATATATTTTTCAGAAATCTAATGGTTTTTGCTCCGCTTTGCTCGCAAAAAAAAACATCCAAGCTCCTATGTACTGGCAAACAGCACATGCTGAGCTGCTCAAATTAACCCCATTGATTATTATTTTTTTTACATAATTAAGTTTTTATTTGCAGTGAAAATAAGCGCCATTTTTTTGGACGAAAATTGACGTTTTTCTATAAGAAACAGCTGTCTTTCAGTAAAATAGCTTTTTCCGTCCGTAACTCTGATAAAACCCAGATAGGACCTCCTGCGTGCATAGGGCACTACCTAACCTAAAATTTGCCGCCTGACCTAATCTGCAAGCTGTGTCAAATAGCTTTTTCCGTCCGTAATTCTGATAAAACACAGATAGGACCTCCTGCGTGCATAAGGCACTACCTAACCTAAAATTGGCTTCATTGTAGTGAATTACATGGCAATGTAACCCAGGAAAAAAACTACTGTTTCTAATCGAAAAAATTACGCTCTCTTCGAAAATGACATTCGTTCCCGTCGCAAATTAATAGTTTCAGAAATATATATACATCTATATCCTCCCATAATGGGGGACCCCCAGTGGGAACTCGGGGTTTTGGGTGGGGAAAACATACTGGGGAATCGATATATAAACGTAAAACAAGCCTTTTCTTCTCTATACATTACCTTCTTGAAATTATAATAACCGGAGGAAAATACAAAACAGTATATCTGGATAAACTTAGGAGGCGCCGTTACAAAGATTGTGGCATGAAAAAATACAGTAACCAGTGCTGCCAACGTCCGATGTAGATCAAATGTTATTTTGTGACCTGTCATACTACTAGGCTAGGTTAGGTGGGTTTGTTAGGTTCTGTGCCCTTTTTGTACTTTTTATATATTGAGTAAAACTTATATGGAGAAATTATTTAATATATGGAAATATCTATCATTACTATCGTTAGTAATGTCAACGTGCCGTTGGTAACTCTGTGTAATATTGGTAACGTTGCTAATGTTATCGTTCGTTCGTAAGAGAAGTGACACCGTGCATCTCAAAGTTATCCGAATTGGTTGATCTGTTTGTTTCCGATTGAAATGAACATCAAATTCGCTTAATTCACGTTATTTACTATAGGAAAACAATTATATTTTGTTTCCCCAGTATGTTTTCCTCACCCAAAACCCCGAGTTCCCACTGGGGGTCCCCCATTATCGTAGGATATAGATGTATATATATTTCTGAAACTATTCATTTGCGACGGAAACGAGTGTCATTTTCGAAGAGATCGTAATTTTTTCTATAAGAAACAGTAGTTTTTTTCCTAGGTTACATTGCCACGTAATTCACTACAAAATTACCCTAAAATTTGCCGCCTGACCTAATCTGCAAGCCGTATCCTTACCTACTTGCATAAAGGGACAATGGGACACCACACTCAGACTGCCACATTCTTATCGGTAGGGTTAAAAATAAGGGAATTATAAGGTATGGCCGTCATCATGCATACAGTGCACCCCTCATGAGAAATGATAAGGGGTCAAGATAAGTAGGCCACTATGCACATTCAACCTCAAATCTAGTCATTCAGTAACAAGACTTATTTTAGACTCAAATGTTTGCCTACGCAATGCAAGATTTTAGCATATATTAATACATACCGATAAGCAAGTTGAACAAATAACAGGGCCTAGACTTTACTTGTCTTAACTCTAACTTAAAGTTATGTTTCACATGATAAAAGAACAACTCTATAAAAAAAATAACATCACATAAACTTACTTATGACTTAGTGTCAGTAACACTCTCGACTAATCTAATTCTAAACAAAATATTATCAGGTTCAGGTTCTGGAGTGGGGAATAGCTTTACAACGGCACCTCCAAAGTTTATCTTCTTGGACTGTTTTGTCTTTTCTTCCATATCAGTTTTAATACTTCTTTTTTCTTTTCTATATTTGTTTCACTAAATAAAAATAATCCTACTATCTTCTTTAAGTCTTCCTCGTATGGTTGTTGTAGCTCAATTATTTCATTCCTTTCTTTTCTATATTCCTGGCAAAATAACAAAAAATGTATCAAATCTTCCTCCTCATTTTCACAAAAATTACAGTTTATATTCCCCTCATTGTGTCTATTTACAATATTTAGTTTTAACGTATTAGTTCTTGCTCTAAAAAATATCACTGAAGCAAATGTATTGTTATAAATTAACTCTTCTTTAATTTTTCTTCTACGTTCTATATATTTCTAAGCTCAATTTACTTTCTATTTCTTCTTTCCACTTTTCAGTATCCCACTTTCTGGTCACCGATTTTATTTCTGCCTTGTTCATTCTTCTTATTTGTCTTATGCCTAAACTTAATTCTTCCAAATACTTTGCAGGTTGTTTCCACCATCTTCCTTCTTTTTCTTGAATATCCTGGATAATTATTTCCAGTATTTCCTTCTTTCCATTCAGGGTACGATTTAAGTACTGCAGCTTCCCATCCATCACCCTTGCTTTCATAGAAGATGCACTTATCTCCTCTCTTAGAGTAGTATTAGCTGTGCTTTTAGTGGCACCTAAAATCTTCCTGTATACCCCATTCTCTATTCTTTGTAGTTTCTCTATTTCAGTTTCTGTTAGATTTATAATACTTGTTCCATACAAAATAGATGGTAAAGCAATACTTTTCTAGAACGTTTTTTCTGTCATAACTTTATTGCAACTTTTCTCTATAACTGAATATGTTAAATTAGCTAATTTTTGTGCCTTTTCTATCATTACCCTTTTCCGAGTTTTAAATATATTCCTATTATTATCTAGCTTTATTCCTAAGTATGTTAAACTTTCTACTACTTTGATTCCCTCTATGTTATCTGGTTTTTCTTTCATATTGTAAATCATAGTAGTACTCTTTTCTTTATTAATTTCTAACCCACATTTTTTACTATTTTCTACTAATATCTGGATGTTACGCTTTGCATTATGTATATACTGCCAGAATACGAGGGAACGTTTACTGCATACTGTAACTATTATTTCTACTTAATGCACTACATAAATATGTATATTATTGATCTCAGTGTTCTACTACGTTATTTTTTAAATATAAAGATGATAAATTGCTTAAAATGTGCCAAAGGATAAAAAATAACTCTAATGAAGCCATGTTCATAAAACATTAATGCAAAACGTCACCGTGTTAAACATTGTTAACAAAATGATCTAGTAACAGCTTTTATTTGTTTGCAAACAAATCATTAAGCGATTTATAACTAATGATTATTATTTCGTCTCATATTAATCACTGGAAAAAAATGACATCTTATTGAGATGAAACCTCATAAGGAATTCAACTAAGACTCTAATTTAAAATTAATTTGTGCATAAAAATATTTGTATAGTGTATGTTTAGAAATGGGTCTCTAAACCTTGATATACTACACATACACAAGCACGTCTGTATTATTATTATTATTATTATTATTATTATTATTATTATTATTATAAGCCAAACTATAACCGTAGTTGGAAAAGCAAGCTGCTATAAGCCCAAAGGTCCCAACACTGAAAAATAGCCCAGTGAGGAAAGGAAATACAGTATAGAAATAAATAAACTACAGGAGAAGTAATGAACAATCAAAATAAAAAAATTAAGAACAATAACAATAATGAATAAGATCTTTCATATATCTACTGTAAAAACTTCAAACCAAACAAGAGGAAGAGAAATAAGATAGAACAGAGTGCCCGAGTGTACCCATAAGCAAGAGAACTCCAATCCAAGACAGTGGAACACCATGGTACAGAGGTTATGGCACTACCCAAGACTAGAGAACAATGGTTTGATTTCGGAGTGTCCTTCTTCTAGAAGAGCTGCTTACCATAGCTAAAGAGTCTCTTCTACCCTTACCAAGAGGAGAGTAGCCACTGAACAATTACAGTCCACTAGTTAACTCCTTGTGCAAAGGAGAATTGTTTGGTATTCTCAGTGTTGTCAGGCGTGTGAGGACAGGGGGAGAATGTGGAAAGAATAGGCCAGACTATTCGGTATATGTGTAGGCAAATACAAAATGAGCCATAACCAGAGAGAGGGATCCAATGGAGTAGTCTGGCCAGTCAAAGGACCCAATGACTCTCTAGCGGTAGTATTTCAACGGGTGGTTGGTCCCCTGGCCAACCTAATATATATATATATATATATATATATATATATATATATATATATATATATATATATATATATATATATATATATATATATATATATAAAACATGGGCCTGGGATCCCGAGACAGCTAATTTGATAATAGCCAAAAAGGTATTTGCAGTTTACTTTAAAAAAAATTCAAATAGCGAGTATTAGTGACAATGTATATATATATATATATATATATATATATATATATATATATATATATATATATATTACTTCTGTAACTCAGCTACAACCCTGGTCGGAAAAGCAAGATGCTGTAAGCCCGAGGGCTAAAACAGGGAAAAATAACCCAATGAGTATTTGAAACAATGAAATAAACAAACTACAGGAGAAGCAGGCCTATTTAACAGTTAGTATAAATATTTTTAGAAGAGTAACAACAGCAAAATAAATCTTTTATACCTAAACTACATAAACTTCAAAAACAAAAACATAATGAAGTGAAATAAGATAGAATATCATGTCCGAGTGTACCCTCATGCAAGAGAACTCTACCCAAAATCGGTAGAAGACCATGGGACAGAGGCTATGGCCCTACACAAGACTAATGAACAATGATTTAATTTTGGAATGTCCCTCTCCTAGAAGAGCTTCTTTACCATGGATAAAAGGTTTCCTCTACTCTTGCCAAAAGGAAAGTAGCCAGTGAACAATAACAATACAGTAGTTAACCCCTGGAGCGAAGAAGAATTGTTTGGTAATCTCAGTGTTTTCAGGTGTATGAGGACAGAGGAGGTGTGGAAAGAATATGCCAGGCTATTCGGTGTGTGTGTGTGTGTGTGTGTGTGTGTGTGTGTGTAAGCAAAGTGAAAATGAGTCATAACTAAAAAGGAAGGGGGGACCTATGTAGTACTGTCTGGCCAATCAAAGGAACCAATAATTCTCTAGCTGTAGTATTTCAATGGGTGGCTGATGCCCTGGCCAACCTACTATCAATATATATTTATATATATATATATATATATATATATATATATATATATATATATATATATATACTGTGTGTGTCATATACACCTGTAGATGTGTGGGTCATACTTGCATAAGCGGATGAGCAACATGGTGGAGTAATGAGGGCTTTGGGTGTGTAGGAAATGGCCCCCCCCCCCCTAAATCTTGATGAAGTCACTGACAGCAGGGTGACGGATTGAGTTTAAGGCGATAGACAAGATGTCTCTTCGGCTTCTACTGTTGTTGCCTTGCGGATGATCTTACTGAAATTAGTATGGACTGGCAAGGGTCACTTACCTTAGTTAGATAGGCCCTGCTCATCAAAAAGATCTGGCTATCCTTTGATGTATCTAACCAATGAATCCATATGGATTTAGTCAGTAATGGAAAGAGAAGATGAAAGAATGGCCCCCCAGTCCCGGGCGTAGCGGGGTGCTAAGAATCTCCCGGTTTATAAATACTAAAGAAAAATTTAAAATATGTAATTGGAATGTGAGGCCCTTTACGTCAATAGGCGTAGGAGGAGATGGTGATGATATTAGGTATTTACCCAGTTGTGAAGTAATGATGACAAATCCTGGATATTATGTCAGGTGAATCCCTTTATGGCAAAATGCTAAAATAAAAATAAAGGAATTGAGAATTAAGGTATAATTTGTTTGTGGTCCATTTCAGTTTGAATAAACTTCTCATAAACAGCTTTATGTTGACTCACTGTTGAATAGAAGTTCTTTTGTGTAGGATCCGTTCACTTCCGTTTTCCTAAATCATTAGGATTTTCTTTTGTGTAAGATCCGTTCCCCTTCCGTTTTCCTAAATCACTACGATTTTCTTCTCCGGGAACTCCCCGGTATATATCTTCCACGCAATGCCCGTGACGCAGGGAAATTTGAAGGGCAATACTCTCAGATGTGGTTTCCATAAGAAAAAAAATATAAGTATCCGTGTTCTGAATACCATTTTTCCTCTTGTGTTTTCTTTGGGTAATTCATGGGTATACTTTATATGGGTTGTTTGTTGTTTAGAAAGTCTCTCTCTCTCTCTCTCTCTCTCTCTCTCTCTCTCTCTCTCTCTCTCGTATATATATATATATATATATATATATATATATATATATATATATATATATATATATATATATCAGCCAATACTAGTCCACTGCAGAACAAAGGCCTCAGACACGTCCTTCCGGTTATGTAAGTATGATCTTTCTATGCCAGTCCACAGCCGCAAACTTTCTTAGTTCGTCAATACATCATCGTATCGTATTCTCTCTCTCTCTCTCTCTCTCTCTCTCTCTCTCTCTCTCTCTCTCTCTCTCTTATATATATATATGTGTGTGTATATATATATATATATATATATATATATATATATATATATATATATATATATATCATGATACATTTCTTTCGAGATTTCTATGCTAATAATGGAATTTAGCAGATTGCACATACAATAACCGCAGTTCATCTAAATGAAAATAATATGCAATGCGTGAAGCTAAAATGATTCAAATTATGGATACCTTTAGAAAATTTAATCCTTGGTGTGACGAACCAGTGAGAATTGATCATATTCAGATACCTCAAAACTGTTAATTGAAGTTTTTGCATTAACTACAACTTACTTTTAATATAATTAACGGAACCTTTACATTAGCAGTGTATTTTTTAAACTTTTATAACCTTGTTCCCAAAGGATTCCTTTTTAAGTTTCATATAGAGACTGAAACATTTTCCACCGAATCCTTTCAGATCCGGTTTTACTTCTTTTTTACTTACTTGAAGAAACATCCTGTAAGGATTCGGGCATTTCCCTGCCTTAGCCGTGTACTCGCAGGACCTCAAAGTTACCCAAGGCGTCAGTCATAAAAAAAAACTAGTAAGACTGCCTGACTGTTAGAAAAGCAACGAGTCATACGAAGTAGTAGGTTCACCAGGACACCAGCCACCCGTTGAGATACTACCGCTAGAGAGTTATGTGGTCCTTTAACTGGTCAACCAGTACTTCAATGGATCCTTCTTTCTGGTTACGGTTTACTTTCCCTTTGCCAGAACATACACAACGAATAGTCTGGCCTATTTTTTACATATTCTCCTCTGTCCTCATACATCTGACATACTGAGATTACCAAACAATTCTTCTTTACTCAAGGGGTTAACTACTGCACAGTAATTGTTCAGTGGCCACTGTTCTCTTGGTAGGGGTAGAAGAGACTCTTTAGCTATGATAAGCAGCTTCTCTAGGAGGACACTCCTAAATCAAACCATTGTTCTCTAGTCCTTGGTAGTGCCATAGCCTCTGTACCATGGTCTTCCACTGTCTTGGGTAAGAGTTCTCTTGCTTGAGGGTACACTCGGGCACACTATTCTATCTAATTTATATAAGAAATATTTATTTTGATGTTACTGTTCTTAAAATATTTTATTTTTCCTTGTTTCCTTTCCTCAGTGGGCTATTTTCCCTGTTGGGGCCTCTCGGCTAATATCATCCAGCTTTACTAACTAGGGTTGTAGCTTGGAAAGTAATAATAATAATAATAATAATAATAATACGTTACCCAATCATTGGTCTATGCACAGTCTACGTATCTCAACCATGGGTCTATGCTTCTTTGTTTTAATTTCTTCATTTATATTCACAGAGCAATTCGAGAGTTAACTCACACAACAACATTGAGAAACAGAACATGTCAAATAAGTATCATCTTAATGAGATAATTACTAACGGGGCAAAGTTGAAAATAATGACCATTCAAATATCATGGGTTACTCAAAAAACCTTACTACTGGTGAAGTTTTATCACTAGTTGTATAAGTTAATTTCTCATAATGTCATAGATACAACACTGAAGCTATATTTAAATTACAATCAAACACACACACACGCACGCACGCACGCACACACACACACACACACACACATATATATATATATATATATATATATATATATATATATATATATATATATATATATATATATATATATATATATATATATATATGGGGGGTGTTATGTGGCGTACGAAATATCAACTAAATTTTTATATTGTAAATGATTAATGTAAACCTGAGAGAGAGAGAGAGAGAGAGAGAGAGAGAGAGAGAGAGAGAGAGAGAGAGAGAGAGAGAGAGAGAATTTAAATAGCTGCCACACCAGTTCTGCATAATTTCAACCGGGGATGATAAGCTCAATAAAAAATAATTTCTTGAAATGTTTATTCCAGAATCGTAACTTCACACATCGACTATCTCATGCTTACACACACACACACACACACACACACACACACACACACACACACACACACACTCAAAATGAGCAACGAAGCGTAGAGAAAACCCTTACGAGGCCATGAAATGGCAACGCCGAAAAGTTAATGGGAGAACAAAGGAGACTCTTTGCGCGTGCGCAGCCTTGGTTCAACATAGCTAAGACAAGCAAAAAAGTACTACGCAAATGTCAAGGGCTTCGTTCGCATTTTTCATGTTTTATCGATTTTTGCTATTTTTGACATTCTTTTCATCTCTCGCGGCTATTTTTTACAAGTGTTATTTATTTCAGCATCACGGGTTTCCAAGCACACACACACATACACACACACACACACACACACACATATATATATATATATATATATATATATATATATATATATATATATATATATATATATACATATATATATGTGTGTGTGTGTGTATGTGTGTGTGCGTGTATATACAATATATATAGATATATATATATATATATATATATATATATATATATATATATATATATATATATATATATATCTCTTTTTTCAACTTACTTTTAAGGGGCTGGCTCCAAAGAAAAATACATCAGCAATTACAGCTATATTCATCCCTCAGCTGCTTCATCAGAAAAAATATCATAAAAAGATAAGTTCCGCATCGCTTCATACACCTATAGGGTATCAACGTTACGTTAAAAATGATTGGTGTTATTATTTCAACAACAACATTGAGATGTTTTATCGAAATATTCCAATATTTTACCGTCGACCATTTTTTTTTTTTTTTTTTTTTTTTTTTTTTTGGTAGCCGCCCCAAAATGTACTAAAATCATGATAACATCGTTAATGTTCCTTCAATATAATGTGTTGGAAGTTGCACTTCCCATGCGTTGTACAGTATTATAGTTTACAAGGTATAAGTTTAAACCTTTTTATAAGATTATGAAAATAATAACTCTTCCTAAAAAATAATGCTGGGAGCATTATCACCAAAAATACAGCCAGATTAATATGAATATAAATCAAATTCTTATCATACAAGAAAAATCACCTATATTAACAAGATCAATATGTTTTGACTAACAGATAACAGCTACGTTTAAAGCATCGTTCAAGAAGGTTAAAATTGGCTATCGCTACATTTTGTCTAGATAGTACTAGGGGAAGAGATAACGGAAAAGCGTACTGACGAATTATCTCCATTTCTGAGGTCCCAAGTCGTTTCCGTTTAATTTTTCAAGGACGTCCAGTAAGTTAGTCTGCATTAGTCTTACAGATACCTACAGTATTAGACTGCGCATGGATCCAGATATTACAAAAGATCCGCATGGCTACGGGAGATCTTTTTCCGGAAGGACTTCAAAAAGTTTGTAGAGAATTAGATCATGGGCCTACACAAAGTCTAAATTTATTTAGAGCTTGGGTCTAAACAGAGTCTAAATATATGTAGGTCTTGGGCCTATATAAATTCTATACATATATATAAATCTTGGCCCTACACAGTCTAAATATATGTAGATCTTAGGCCTATACAGTCTAAATATATTTAGATCTTGGGCCTATACAGTCTAAATATATGTAGAGCTTGGGTTTATACAGTCTGAATATATTTCGATCTTCGGCCTATAGTCCAAATGTAATTAAAGCTTGGGTTTATACAGTCTAAATATATTTAAATCTGGGGCCTATAGTCTAAATATAAGTAAATCTTGGGTTTATACAGTCTAAATATATTTAGATCTTGGGCCTATACAGTCTAAATATATGTAGAGCTTGGGTTTATACAGTCTGAATATATTTCGATCTTGGGCCTATAGTCTAAATGTAATTAAAGCTTGGGTTTATACAGTCTAAATATATTTAGATCTTGGGCCTATCCAGTCTAAATATAAGTAAAGCTTGGGTTTATACTGTCTAAATACATTTAGATCTTGGGCCTATACAGTCTAAATATATGTAGAGCTTGGGTTTATACGGTCTAAATACATTTAGATCTTGGGCCTATACAGTCTAAATATAAGTAGAGCTTGGGTTTATACGGTCTAAATACATTTAGATCTTGGGCCTATACAGTCTAAATATAAGTAGAGCTTGGGTTTATACGGTCTAAATACATTTAGATCTTGGGCCTATACAGTCTAAATATAAGTAGAGCTTGGGTTTATACAGTCTATATACATTTAGATCTTGGGCCTATACAGTCTAAATATATGTAGAGCTTGGGTTTATACAGTCTAAATTTATTTAGATCTTGGGCCTATACAGTCTAAATATAAGTAAAGCTTGGGTTTATACAGTCTAAATATATTTAGATCTTGAGCCTATACAGTCTAAATATATTTAGATCTTGGGCCTATAGTCTAAATATAAGTAAATCTTGGGTTTATACAGTCTAAATATATTTAGATCTTGGGCCTATACAGTCTAAATATATGTAGAGCTTGGGTTTATACAGTCTAAATTTATTTAGATCTTGGGCCTATAGTCTAAATATAAGTAAATCTTGGGTTTATACAGTCTAAATATATTTAGATCTTGGGCCTATAGTCTAAATATAAGTAAAGCTTGGGTTTATACAGTCTAAATATATTTAGATCTTGGGGCCTATACAGTCTAAATATATGTAGAGCTTGGGTTTATACGGTCTAAATACATTTAGATCTTGGGCCTATACAGTCTAAATATAAGTAAAGCTTGGGTTTATACAGTCTAAATATATTTAGATCTTGAGCCTATACAGTCTAAATATATTTAGATCTTGGGCCTATAGTCTAAATATAAGTAAAGCTTGGGGTTATACAGTCTAAATATATTTAGATCTTGGGGCCTATACAGTCTAAATATATGTAGAGCTTGGGTTTATACAGTCTAAATTTATTTAGATCTTGGGCCTATACAGTCTAAATATAAGTAAAGCTTGGGTTTATACAGTCTAAATATATTTAGATCTTGAGCCTATACAGTCTAAATATATTTAGATCTTGGGCCTATAGTCTAAATATAAGTAAATCTTGGGCCTATGCAGTCTAAATATATTTAGATCTTGGGCCTATACAGTCTAAATATATGTAGAGCTTGGGTTTATACGGTCTAAATATATTTAGATCTTGGGCCTATACAGTCTAAATATATGTAGAGCTTGGGTTTATACGGTCTAAATATATTTAAATCATGGGACTATGCAGCCTAAATATATGTAGAGCTTGGGTTTATACGGTCTAAATTTATTTAGATCTTGGGACTATGCAGTCTAAATATATGTAGAGCTTGGGTTTATACGGTCTAAATATATTTAGATCTTGGGACTATGCAGTCTAAATATATGTAGAGCTTGGGTTTATACGGTCTAAATATATTTAGATCTTGCGCCTATGCAGTCTAAATATATGTAGAGCTTGGGTTTATACGGTCTAAATATATTTAGATCTTGGGCCTATGCAGTCTAAATATATGTAGAGCTTGGGTTTATACGGTCTAAATATATTTAAATCTTGGGACTATGCAGTCTAAATATATGTAGAGCTTGGGTTTATACGGTCTAAATATATTTAGATCTTGGGACTATGCAGTCTAAATATATGTAGAGCTTGGGTTTATACGGTCTAAATATATTTAGATCTTGCGCCTATGCAGTCTAAATATATGTAGAGCTTGGGTTTATACAGTCTAAATATATTTAGATCTTGGGCCTATACAGTCTAAATATATTTAGATCTTGGGCCTATACAGTCTAAATATATGTAGAGCTTGGGTTTATACAGTCTAAATATATTTAGATCTTGGGCCTATACAGTCTAAATATATGTAGAGCTTGGGTTTATAGTTTAAATATATGATGATAATAATAATAATAATAATAATAATAATAATAATAATAATAATAATAATAATAATAATGCAGTTAATGAAGAAGCCCGGTGTAGACCTCAGGTTACTCAGTCCACAGAACGTACAACTTTTTCCGGGGATTGCACGTTGATTATACAAATACTAATTAAAATAGTAATATAATAATAGGTACCATATTTTAATTACCATTTTTTCAATAAATTATAATATTTCAGATATACAATAAGAATTGATTATAAATTAAAATAATATATATAAATTAGCTGAATAAATTGTTTGAAAAGCAAAGTAAATAGTAGTTTAATATCTAGTGAAGCATCATTTTCATTAAAATTTGTATTTAAAAAAATCTGAAGGCTGGGACTGCTATCGATATAATTACTAAAAACATAAAAGTCACTAGAACTAAATAAATTATAGATCACAAGAAGAAATAGAATTGAAAAAAATATGTAAATAAATTTCAGGGTAAACACGCACACA
>NC_090733.1:147102930-147115430 GCF_036898095.1 Palaemon carinicauda
GAAGTAAATGAGATGGAGAGAAAGATTAGAGAAAAAAGAGAAATAGTCGTATTAAAAAATATTCAATGAGACGAGAAAGGGTACCAGGAAGGGAAGGAAAGTCAATTAAGAGAAAATGCCATTAAAACCAAGAATAATGATATTAAAGAGGAAGAGAAACATACGAAAAAAGAAAAAAAAAGAATAAACGAAGTAACGAGGAGGAAAGATATAATAAGGAAGGGAATGCCATTCCACTCGACGGAAAAGGGCACATAGACCGACTTTGAGATCGACAACCTTGAAGTCGAGTGAGTGTGGTGGTGGTACTGCTGCTGGAGATGGTGAAAGTGGTGACCGAAAAAAAAAAGATGGAAAAAACTAAGTGTTTGCCTAAGGCAACAGCACCTGAGTTTAGCTTAATGTAGGAGAAGTTTGTCCATGACTTTTTCTAAGTGATTTGTTTCAATGATATTGTTGACTAGTTTTAATTTGTCGAATGATATCTCAAGTCACAGATAGTTGAATTCAGTGGAATATCTGGTTCAAACACTGTGATTTTTTAAAAAAGAAGATTGAAACAAGTGACGTCTCTAATTTGATACTTTTTTATCTGCTTAACTTTGCCTTTTATCGTTTTGTATTTTATTTAATTTATCTTTAATTGTATATTACCTACTTCTCCAGTTCTTTTCCGCATTTGGCTACTTTCCCTGTTGGAGCCCTTGGGCTTATAGAATTTTGCTTTTCCAACTAGGGCTGATATTTGTTATTAGCAAGATCACCGCATATATACTCGTCATAGAATTTAAAAGGAGAAGACTAGAAAGAGTGTGGAAATAAGGTGGAAAAAAATAAGCGTACAAGATAGTACTGAAGAATGAATATTTAAACAGGTTTGGACTTCGGACTAACACAGTTTTTAACAATGGCTCACCCACTGCTTGCCTTCTCGGAAATGTACAGAAATCGTAATAATGAAAAAGATTATATAGGAAATTATCAGTTATAATCCTAGTCACTTTTTGTGGGTACAAGCTAGCAGTTACAAGCAAGTACAGTATTTTTTTTTCTTTTTACTTTTCTGGTACTTCCTTGTTTAACTAGTTTGCTTCTCTATCGCAAAACGTATTTAGAGTTATTATTACAGAGAAATTTCTTTCCTTTTTTACGAATTACAACTACTTGTTACCTTTTCTGGGATAATCTTTAAGTCATCTAAATCTGTTTCTTTTTAACCAAACATATAACATTATCACTTATAACAGGTCTAGTGTGCCATAAATCCTGTAGTTATCCAAAGACCTGCCCTTTGATAGAGGGAAAGTTTAACTGGCTAAAGATTCAAAGTACATATTGAGAGCAAAATATTTTTCCAACTCATTTTAAATGCAAACTCTAAATATGATATATTCTAAGTTCAGTATATTTTCAATACTAATTTAAATACACATTTAAAGCATAATGTATTCTACTTACAATACATTTTCAAGACCCATTTTGAATATAAATCCGAAGCAAGGCATATTCTACCTTCAAATATAGCTTTAGGACGAATTTTGAATACAAATGCAAAGCACAATATATTCTATATATTCTAATTCCAATATATTTCCAAGACCCATTTTAAAAAACAAATCCTAAGGAAAATATATTCTACTTCCTAAATACTTTTCAAACCTCTTTTGATTATAGATTCAAGTAAAAAGTTGCATTAGCAGGTTTAAGAATTTTTTTTTCCTATTATCTTTGAGAAACGGGGTTGTTCTCGTTTCATCTCCATGTTACATCAGTTTATACTGCTCTACATATATTTGGATGCATATATACTCATACATATGTATGTACAGTATATGCATATATACATACATATAGTTATATATATATATATATATATATATATATATATATATATATATATATGTGTGTGTGTGTGTGTGTGTGTGTATATATATATATATATATACATATATATATATATATATATATATATATATATGTGTGTGTGTGTGTATATATATATATATATATATATATATATATATATATATATATTTATTAAACATATACACACACACACATATATATATATATATATATATATATGTTTGTGTGCTTATATATATATATATATATATATATATATATATATATACATATATATATATATATATATATATATATATATATATATTCATATTTATATGTATGTGTGTGTACAGTATATGTGAATTCTTCAACTCTCTCAATTATCATGAAACTGAATTATGAATGCAAATGGAAAATAAAATAATAAAACTCCAAGCACAAAGAACTAATTTACATTACCATTTAGCGATGAAAAAACCAAGTTACTAAAAGAGTAACTAAATATGTGAAGCTTAAATCAGAAATATATTAACACTTCAGCAATGAAGGAAAATAGAACAAAAGTCGTAATAACATTGTAGGAAAACGGACACTAACAGGAAAACGTATGAGCTGGAAACTTATACTATTCAGTGGTTACTTTTCACTTGGTAAGGGTAGGAGAGACTCTAGCTATGGTAAGCAGCTCTTCTAGGAGAAGGACACTCCAAAATCAATCAGACCATTGTTCTCTAGTCGTAGGTAGTGCCATAGCCTCCGTACCATGGTCTTCCACTACCTTCGGTTAGAGTTCTCTTGTTTTGGGGTACGACAGGCACATTCTATCTATTTCCTCACTGGGCTATTTTCCCAGATGGAGCCCTTGCACTAATACCATCCTGCTTTTCCAACTGGATAGTAGCTTACCTAATAATAATAATAATAACAACTATTATTGATAATAATAATAATAATAATAATAATAATAATAATAATAATAATAATAATAATAATATGGTATACCCATGAATGGACCTTAATTTAATTAGTTCAGAAAAATTTGCAAATAAACAAACAAACAAAAATACAAGAAGGAGAGCGGGATTCTAATCGAAAAACTTTAAAGCTTTTTTATAACTAAAACAAGATGACGAAAAGGTTTGTAATTATCACGACCATTTTGAAACACGATTATTCCAAAACTTAGAAATAAAACTCTGATGAAATTGAAACCATAAAAAAAATCCTTCATGATATTACAACTCTGAGAGCAATGAAGTTGATTATGCCCATAAAAAATGGAAGAAAATCACTCTTCCGATTACATAGCTTCGCACTACGTCTCAAGAAATAAATGACGAATTCTGTGCGCAAAAGAGAATCTTGCTGGAAGTATAGAGTCAGGTGGTTATTATAGACCTAACGTCACTGGCTATTGGGATCAAGGTCCAAAGAATGGTATTCTATAGACCTTGATGGGATTATAATAAGACAGAATAATTGAGAAATCTAGCATTATTCAATAAAGATAATAAAAAAAATTGACTTGTTTATTGGTGCAATGATATACTGAAGCTAAAGTCAAGCATTTCAATGGCATGGAAAAACAATTACCCCCCCCTCTCTCTCTCTCTCTCTCTCTCTCTCTCTCTCTCTCTCTCTCTCTCTCTCTCTCTCTCTCTCTCTCGAAGATGCATTAGCAACTCTCTGGTGGATATACGAGGTGCCTCACACTGAGGGACCTGGGGGAACCCAAACAAAAAATAAGGCAAATAAGGTAAGTCTCTCTCTCTCTCTCTCTCTCTCTCACTCTCTCTCTCTCTCTCTCTCTCTCTCTCTCTCTCTCTCTCTCTCTCTCTTTGTAATGGCTGCTGGAGAAGTAAGGGTTGGTATTAAGGTTACTGTATAGTGTATACCATCAAACGACCTTCAGCTTTCTGAAACAAAAGGTGGCCCCTGCCTCCCACACATGCCTTCCTGCATCTTGCAGCCGAAACTACAATATTATTACGAATTTGGTTTATCAATAACGCCGTTTAATGAAATAAAAATGACAACTCGATTACACCTTCGTCTTGTTATAGAATCTGCGAACGTATTATAGGTTTAATTAAAAAAAAAAAAACAAAAAAAAAACAATGAAGTTTAGTAAGAAGAAAAAAATATATATGACCACTCCCTACCAAACAGGCTTTTGCCTCTTGCAGAATCTATACACATGTTACATTCTACAGTATGTATAAGTCACATTAATGTGTTTATAAACACACAGGCACATACATCTGCAATGTGTTTACATACGTACGATTAATTCAATAACAAGTTACTTGTAGCATACATTACTGACAAGTATACTTTGGTGATTCATCGACTTCATAACACTAAAAAACTTATGAATACTTAAATTCTACCTTTTTGACATTTCGGACTTTTGTATAGTTGTCTATTATAGCCGTGGAATTCGTATGATATTTTCTCTGTATATTTTCTTTTTTTTAGAGAAATATCGTAGTTGAACTTTAAAGTGTGTCGATTGTTTTGTTTAGATTATAATTTCTTTTTATAATCTTAATATGCTATTTTTGTGTGCTAGGAGATATTCTGAAATGAGAGAGAGAGAGAGAGAGAGAGAGAGAGAGAGAGAGAGAGAGAGGGAGAGAGAGAGAGAGAGAGAGAGAGAGAGAGGAGATGAAGCTATTGTTTTCTGTATTGGCAGAAGAGAATTTCGTTTCAGGTGTTGGGGTCCAAAGGTATTTGGTACAAACTTTTGAAACAAAACTTTGGTAACATGAAATCTCTCTCTCTCTCTCTCTCTCTCTCTCTCTCTCACTCTCTCTCTCACGTGTCACTTCAGACTATGAGTAATAAATTCCCTTAGGATCATATGATATCAACTGACAGAAAAAGAAAGATATTGTAATCTTAAAATTCATTTTAAGATAATCTCCCGGGAGAATTTAAAGTATATACACACTGAAATTACTCGACATGATTAAAAAAATATGTTAAAAAGTTCATGGTTTTAAATTGACTACTAAATAAATTTCTATGTCGAAGGATAGAAATTATGCATTCATGGACTTAATGAGTGTTCTTAAATTACCAAAGTGTATGGTAGAATACATGGCTGAGGACTATGAAGCGTGAGGCAGAGATGATGAATGGAGAAGTATTGAATTAAAAGCTCAAGCTAGGGACGAATGGCGAAATCTAACCGAGGCCCTTTGCGTCAATAGTCGTAGGAGATGATGATGATTACCAAAGAGTATGGTAGAAGACATGGCTGAGGACTATAAAGCGCGAAGTAGATGATGAATGGAGAAGTATTAATTTAAAAGCTCAAGATAGGGACGAATGGCAAAATCTAACCGAGGCCCTATGCGTCAATAGTCGTAGGAGATGATGATGATGATGATAGTAGAAGAAAGTGGCGAAACGTGTATCAGATTTTTATCCAAATTCTACAATACTCGTCCAGCAAGTTTCCAGGTCTTTGCACAAGAAATAATTACCTCTTGAAACTCTATCAGTCAAATTCCGGTTACTCTTACATGATGCAATTCTTTAAGATATACTGTACGTGACCAGAATTCCTCTTTTCAAATTTCGATAAACGTTACTAAATTTGTTATTTTTGTTTTAAAGAAAAATTTCCTTTTGGTATCGTTAGTATTTTTTTTTGGGGGGGGGATGTCTATTGACCACATGATCTATCCATTGTATTTTGTATAAATATCTTAATGTACACGTAAGGTTATAGCCATCCTTCATAGCCTACTTTATTTGATATGATATGAATTATTCTACTAATCTTTAGTCCATCTACATCACAAACTATCTTTTATAAGTACTGCTGCTGCCTCCGATGCCTTAGATGACCGCGGAGGTAGCAGCAGTAGGGGATTCAGCATTATGAAGCTTCATCTGTGGTGGATAATGTGGAGGGTGGGCTGTGGCACCCTAGCAGTACCAGCTGAACTCGGCTGAGTCCCTGGTTAGGCTCGAGGAACGTAGAGAGTAGAGGTCCCCTTTTTTGTTTTGTTTCATTTGTTGATGTCGGCTACCCCCCAAATTTGGGGGAAGTTCCTTGGTATATGTATGTATTTGAGAAACTTGAATAATCTTCAGTACCAGGAATATTTCTCACGTGGCTCGCTTAATGACTTGCCAAATCAACGCCAAGTTGCGAACAAGACATTATGGCTGGCCTTCAATTTTAAATGCCGAGTGAGGCAACGTAAGGCGGTATTTGAGACTATGAATGAGGTAACGCAATGTGGCCCACTGTAGGTGCAGAAAAAAAGTGCTCCATACGAAGGCCACATAGTAACCTCAATTATTTCTCTTAATGTGAGTTTATTTATCTCATTAATAATAATGTGGTTAAAATGAGGGAAGAATTCCTAGTGTCTGTATTTTAATCCGATTTCGACAAAAGCGTTTATGTATTAAGGTCAATAGTTTAGTTAATGTGTGTTAATTATCTCATTAATAAGAATGTGGTTAAAATGAGGGAAGAATTCCTAGTGTCTGTATTCTAATCCGTTTTCAACAAATGCGTTTATGTATTAAGGTCAATAGTTTAGTTTGAAATAAGGATGATGAATAACATTATAAAAGTCTAAAACATGTGGCATAATGTGAATCTATGGAAACTGCTGAAATAAATAGAAATAGATGTTTTGAAAAGGAAAATGGAAGGATATTTAAAAATAGAGTTCTCCAAAAAAAATTACTATATCCCTAACAAAATTGGAATCTTTGAAATTGCCAAAACACGTTGAGTTTCCTTGAAGTTGTCAAAACAAATAGATACTCCCTGGAAATTGCCAAACCAAGTAGAAATTGTCAAAACAAAAAATAAGATCCCCTGGATATTGCCAAAACAAAAACAAACCCTAAGAAATTTCCAGAACAAAAAGAGATCCTTTGAAAATGCCAAAACAAAAATAGACTTCCTGGACATTTTCAAGATAAAAAGAGATTCTTAAAAATTACCAAACCAAGTAGAAATTGTCAAAACAAAAAATAGACACCCCCTGGATATTGCCAAAACAAAAACAAACCCTTAGAAATTCCCAAAACAAAAAGAGATCCTTTGAAAATGCAAAAACAAAAATAGACTCCCTGGACATTTTCAAAATAAAAAGAGATCCTTAGAAATTACCAAAACAAAAGAGACCCCTTGGAAATTGCCAAACCAAATAGGACTCTTTAAGAAAATGAGAGGTTGGGACTGTTTCAACGTCTGCAGACTAAACAAAAAGAAGAATGCTGCAATTCCCTTGAACTTTAACTGGGCCTCTGCTCGGTTATGACACACCCACCCCACATTCTGGAATGTGGATGCCTGTTGGTTTGCAAACGCAAGACAAATTTGTAATCTCTAGAGAAATTATACAGCTGAATGATAGGTATTTCTATAAAAAAAAAAAAAAAAATAAAAAAAAAAAAAAATCTTGAACTGTTACCCATAGATATATTTTTTTGGTTTAATATTAATTTTTAAATCTATGATAAAGTGATTTATAGGAAATATGGTTAATGATTTTAATTATGATATACGCTAAGGAACTATTATAAATCATGTAATTTCAAGGACTACATAGCATATAAAATAATGTAAATACCCCGATTGTATAGTAGATTAATGTTAATTGGTAATTATATTTATTGAAATTTTTTAATGTAAAATTTGTGGTCAATAAAAATCTATCTATCTATCTATTTATAAATATACCATTTGTGATTATATGGCAAGATTAAGCACTATTTCGTAATTTTTTAAATAGTAGGCCTACGTGGAAGGTTATTGATAGTTGAAAGTATCGCAAAAAGTAAATAGATGAAAGTTGACTACCACAGAAAGTAAATAGATGAAGTTTGCCAACCACAAAAAGTAAATAGATGAAGTTTGCCTACCACAAAAAGTAAATAGATGAAGTTTGCCTACCACAAAAAGTAAATAGATGAAAGTTGCCTACCACAAAAAGTAAATCGATGAAAGTTGCCTACCACAAAAAGTAAATGGATGAAAGTTGCCTACCACAAAAAGTAAATAGATGAAAGTTGCCTACCACAAAAAGTAAATGGATGAAAGTTGCCTACCACAAAAAGTAAGTCGATGAAAGTTGCCTACCACAAAAAGTAAATCGATGAAAGTTGCCTACCACAAAAAGTAAGTCGATGAAAGTTGCCTACCACAAAAAGTAAATCGATGAAAGTTGCCTACCACAAAAAGTAAATGGATGAAAGTTGCCTACCACAAAAAGTAAATAGATGAAAGTTGCCTACCACAAAAAGTAAATGGATGAAAGTTGCCTACCACAAAAAGTAAATGGATGAAAGTTGCCTACCACAAAAAGTAAATGGATGAAAGTTGCCTACCACAAAAAGTAAATCGATGAAAGTTGCCTACCACAAAAAGTAAATGGATGAAAGTTGCCTACCACAAAAAGTAAATAGATGAAAGTTGCCTACCACAAAAAGTAAATGGATGAAAGTTGCCTACCACAAAAAGTAAATAGATGAAAGTTGCCTACCACAAAAAGTAAATAGATGAAGTTTGCCTACCACAAAAAGTAAATAAATGAAGGTTGCCTACCACAAAAAGTAAATGGATGAAAGTTGCCTACCACAAAAAGTAAATAGATGAAAGTTGCCTACCACAAAAAGTAAATAGATGAAGTTTGCCTACCACAAAAAGTAAATAAATGAAGGTTGCCTACCACAAAAAGTAAATGGATGAAAGTTGCCTACCACAAAAAGTAAATAAATGAAGGTTGCCTACCACAAAAAGTAAATGGATGAAAGTTGCCTACCACAAAAAGTAAATGGATGAAAGTTGCCTACAACAAAAAGTAAATGGATGAAAGTTGCCTACCACAGAAAGTAAATAAATGAAGGTTGCCTACCACAAAAAGTAAATAGATGGGGCTTGCCTACCACTAGAAGTAAATAGATGAAAGTTGCCTACCACGGAAAGTAAATAGAACGTAATAAGTATTATAGGGTCGTAAAGTACTCAAGTTTATAAGTGATGGATTGTTCTTGTTGATAAGAGCTACCAATGACTTCTAGCTTGGACTATTTTTAAAAAATTCAGATTGCATGTTTGGACACGAGAACGTATATATTTTACGTTTCTAATAGTTTGTTTATGAAAAAATAACGTTTTATTCTTTAAGGTCTAAGCTAGTCTTCATTCTACACTCATAATCACAGTCAATGAAAAAAAGCAAAATGAAAATAAAAAAACTCCCGTTGCTGCAAATTCCTAGAAACTGTGGAGCAATACTACGTTATTTACTTTAAAAATGCTATGAAGAATCAAAAAGGAGTTTCCCTTTATCACCAAATTACCTAACATTAAAAATTACATCGTTCACAAATAGAGAACGAGCGATTATCCTATCATAATAATGTCTTATTGTCATTTGCATTCTACATTATATTTTCTAATAAAAACGGAGATGAAATGCATTATCACTTATTGTATATCATAATTTGATGATAATTTAAAATTAATTATCACATAATCATTGCAGGATGTTGATACCGAGATATATTGTAGTAACAGAAGTCAGTTCTTGGCTCTCGACTCGAGCAAAAATTCAGATATTTATGACTATAAACAAAACACCAACACCATCTATTGGCGTCTTTTCAAACCTTTGTCACTGTCGGAAAATGTGGGGGGGAGGAACCCCGATACACAATGCTAATAGTTATCTCTATAACGACATCATTATTGTACCTGGATGAAAATACCTTGAATAATGTTTTCATTTTTCATTCAATTTTACTATATGAATATCACATGTCTATCATAATGATAATTGATAATCTATTAGTAACGTAGACTTTTATTTTCCCCTGGACCGATAATGGACTTTCCCATCATAGACGACATGAATAACATAATTACTAACAAAACGTGATGAAATATACTTAAAATAACAGATAATTAGCCATTACAGTTACATATCACACACTCTCAAAATTATGTAAATACGAATTCCCTATGTTTGAGGTTGTTAACGTTCTCAATTTATCAAATATAAAGCGAATAAGGGTCTTGTGTCGTTTCATAAATTGGTAGCCCTGAAAGTCAGATGGCCGTTTCGGCTAATTGTAAACAACAGTATTTTTATGTTATATTTAAGCGAAACAATAAGATAAAAACATGAAATTATCATGTCTGTTCATTCTTCAACAATTTTTTTTAGGAAATATATTATAAAGATGGATGTACAAGTGAATTCAAATGCATCTTGTAACACCCACGGTATGTCAGTGGAAATAAAGTTTTGATGTATTAAGGAGTATTCAAATAAAGCAATTACAGTATCAATAATAATTAAATGCATTATTGAGAATTCGTTGCCTTTATATCACCATTTCAAGATATCAACGTGGTTTGGGGTGTCGATTCGTATTATAGGAAGAAACTTGAAAGTTTTTTTTGTGGAAGCAAATTACTACACGAATGCCTAACAGTAAATATTCCACGGTGGTCTTAATGTTCCTTTATTTTGTTCTATTCTAAGTAAATGCAATGTTAGACAAATAAAATACCTTTTATAGCGAAATAAACTCGAAGGTATCAGGTATTTCCTATATTATGCTATTCTTATACTAGATTTTCCGGTTGGCACCCCTGACAACAAATGCGAATTTTGACGGCAACGTTCTTTATCTTACTTTAGCTGGCCAGACAAAGGAAAGCAGATTTAAATGAGTAAATTACAAAATTACATATTTTTAAGTCTACATAGACATTCTTGCGGTATATTGATAACGGGACTATATTAAATTGGTGCTCTTCTCCCGAGCAAAAAATCGGGTATTTACGACTATAAACGAGGCACCAACACCATCTATTGGCTTATTTTCAAATCTTGTCACTGACCGTAAATGTGGGGGAGGAAAGGTGATAGACGGAGATAATATTCGTCTTTATCCCCATATCATTATTTTATCTGGATTATAATGCTTTCAATAATGTTTTATTTGTTATATTATTTCAACACATGAATATCTTATTCCTAATATCGTGGAAATAAATAATCTATTAGCGACCTGGACTTTTATTTTCCCCTACACCAATAATGGACTCTCACATCATAGACGACATGAATAACCTAACTACCAACAAAACGCGATGAAATAAACTTAAAATAACATATAAGCAGCCATTATATTCATATACTTCACAATTTAAAAGCTATATATATCATAATTTCCCAAGTTTGAGGATGTTAAAGTTCTCGATTCATCCTAATTACAGAGAATAAGCGTCTTGTGACGTTTCAGAAACTGATAGTTTTGAAAGTTCGAAGATGACTTCGTCTTCGTGTAAACAACGATAGTCTGTGTTCTATTCAAGCGAAAAGTTAAAATAAAACACGAACGAGGTACGGTGCTCATTCTTTAATAGAACATTGAGCAAAAATATAAATAAGAATGCACAGTAGTATTCAAATGATTCACCAGCCACCCGTTGAGATACTACCGCTAGAGAGTTATGGGGGTCTTTTTGACTGGCCAGACATTACTACATTGGATCCTCCTCTCTGGTTACGGTTCATTTTCCCTTTGCCTACATACACACTGAATAGTCTGGCATATTCTTTACATATTCTCTCCTCCATCCTCATACACCTGACAACACAGATTACCAAACAATTCTTCATCACCCAAGGGGTTACTGCACTACTTGTTCAGTGCCACTTTCCTCTTGGTAAGGGTAGAAGAGACTCTTTAGCTATGGTAAGCAGCTCTTCTAGGAGAAGGACACTACAAAATCAAACCACTGTTCTCTTGTCTTGGGTAGTGCCATAGCCTCTGTACCATGGCCTTTCACTGTCTTGGGTTAGAGTTCTCTTGCTTGAGGGTACACTCGAGCACACTCTCCTATCTTATTTCTCTTCCTCTTGTTTTGTTAAAGTTTTTATAGTTTATATAGGAGATATTTATTGTTACTCTTCTTAGAATATTTTATTTTCCTTTTTTCCTTTCCGCACTGAGCTATTTTCCCTGTTGGAGCCCCTGGGCTTATAGCATACTGCTTTTCCAACTAGGGTTGTAGCTTAGTAAGTAATAATAATAATAATAATAATAATAATAATAATAATAATATAATATAACAGCTACAGTATGTCGGTTGAAATTGAAGTTTCCCTAAAAGAAACAATAATGGTTTTGATATGTTACGCAGTAGTCAAATAAAACAAAGATAGTACCAGTAATAGTTTAAATGCATTATTAAATATTTTGTCTTCATATCACCATAGTAAGATATCAACGTAATGTCAGGTGTCAATTATAGTTTATAGAAACAAATTTGAAACCTTCCTTTTGTGGAAGCAATCTACCACACGAATACTTAACGGTGATATTCCACTGTGGTCATATATGTTCTTTTATTTAGCTGGATTCTCGGTAAATGCAATTTCAGGAAGAATAAAATATCTTTTGGAACGTACTCGAAGTTTTCAGATATTTCCTATATATATTATTCTATTCCTATACAGGATTTTCGGTTGGCAACCCTGACGACAGGCAAGGAAATAACGTCAGACTTTGAATGCTTCCTCTGTTAACTTTTGGTAACTTACAGCAGCTTTCTTTACCTAGTTACCTAGTTGGAAGGGAGGAGAGAGAGAGAGAGA
>NC_090733.1:147120430-147125430 GCF_036898095.1 Palaemon carinicauda
ACTCATGAGTGACAGAGGCAAGGGGCAGTGACATTGCCCTGTCAAGCAGGACAATGCCCTAGAGACTGACTATATATACAAATGAACAGCATCCAAGCCCCCTCTCCAACCATGCCAGGACCAGAGAGGGCCAGGCAATGAATGATAATGACTCAGCAGGTAGACCAAAAGGCTTCCCTAAACGCCCCATCGTAAAGCTGACAAAGATGGTGAGGTTGCAGCGACCAAAGTAACCAACGAGTTTGAGCGAGACTCGAACACCAATCTGGCGATCATCAGGCAGGGACGTTACCACATAGACCACCACAACCATTATATATGGGCAACCACAACCCTAATAAAGTAGTATAGTGTAACTTTTTTTTACTTCTAATCAAATTATAGAATATATCCGAAGAGTATTCATGGATCATTAACGAATACTTTCCGCGCGATGCGACAATGAAAATACACAGGATTTCGACACTTTTTATTCTTCGTACGTTTGTATATAAACAGTATGACAGCAGTATTATTTTATTTATGAATAAAAGCTACTTTATCATTATTGTTATTACTATCATCAGGTTAGATAACAAATTACTCCTGAATAGATAGTTTATACTTTATAATTAATATTTTTATATTATACGTGTAAGGTCGTTTACTGGTAATTTACATTAAAGAGTAAATAAAAAAAGCTATACCCTGCATCACTCTATTATTATTATTACTTTCTAAGCTGCAACCCTAATTGGAAAAGCAGGATGCTATAAGCCCAGAGGCCCCAACAGGGAAAATAGCCCAGTGGGGAAAGGAAGCAAGGAAAAATAAAATACTTCAAGAATAGTAACAACTCTAAAATAAGTATTTCCTATATAAACTATAAATATTTCCTATATAAACTATAAAAATTTACGATAAACTGTGCTTAAAACGTACAGAACAAAGAAAGACGTTACCTTAAACATTAGGCTAGTTATTGAAAAAAAAAAAAAAAAAAAAAAAAAAAAAAAATCTTAAAATCAAATAAAATTAAGCCATATTTTGTGATTTGCCATAATTGAAGAGAAATGTGTTTTCCAAACTTGGATTATTCACAGAAATGTCAGTTTTTTTTTTTTTTTTTTTTTTTTTTTTTGTAAAATCTTGAACTGTTGTTATTCCAAATTAATAAAATCGAGGAAAATGCAAAATAACATTAATTTCACTTGCCAAATTAAATCTAAGTACATTAGGTTAGTTATATAAAAAAAAATAAAATTGAAACTCCGCTCCTCTGAAGTTTCAATGTATACCGCCAAATCCGGGTCTTCCCCTTCCAAACTCTGTCTGTGAGAATGGAAAGCTTCGTCCTCTCATGGCTTTTGCCAAGGACATTTGGAGCGATTTCCATGACACCCCCGGAGAGCCTTCGTGATACGGACTTACTACCACTACTCACGCCCAGGAGTCCAGGACCCTAGGGCTCCTCCGCACCCGGACGCACACACCCACGGACTATTGTCTTGCTCACCTGGGAGCGTTTGGTGGATCCTATGGATCCTGGGTGGAACTGGAACAGAACTTTCCAGCCCTCCCATTTTGCAAAATCCACAATGATTTGCTCAAGCATAAAAAAAAACAAATGATAGAGAGAGAGAGAGAGAGAGAGAGAGAGAGAGAGAGAGAGAGAGAGAGAGAGAGAGAGAGAGAGAGAGAGTGTATAAATCCATTGTATTACAGCATAAAAATAAGCTTTACAATTCTAAATTGATATATTTTCCAAATACTAAAACTCAAAAATTAAAAGCAAAATAAGCAATTACTGGATTAAATTAACTTTAGGGTCATAACAAGATAAAAATGTACCTTTTATATAAATAAAATTGTGATAAAAACCACATTTCACATCACTCTTACTAACACTCAACTTTCCAAACTATCTTCTACCATGATTATTTAGCCAAATGTTCGCCCTCTTCGTTCACCCACCTTACCTATCAGCTAAAAGAAAAATCCTCTTGCTAACTGGAATGCGAATATGCCTTGCCTGGAATTGTGCAGATACCCATTCATGAGATGCCATACAATCTGTTTAGTTTCTCTTTCAAACCTATGATTGTTTCAAGAAATGTAGACGCATAATTTCCTGATATGATTCAAGTGGAAACTCAAAATCTTCCTATGGTCCTTTCATTGAAGTGAAGATCGAGTTCGAGCTTTTCTATTTTACAAAAAAAAAAAAAAAAAATATAATCAATCATAAAGCATTTGATGCTCTCCGTTTATGCTATGGGACTTTTCCAGAAAACATCTAAATACTTATTTTTGAAATGCCTTCATAAAATATAACTTCATAAAATATGTATAAGCCAAATATCTCTGAAGTAAAGATCAAGGCCAGAATTTGAATACCAGTCACACCTATGTTTGCTATACGAACCTTTTTTTTCCATTTTATAGTAACAGTCCTTTACTTTAGAATTAACATTCTTTACCAAAATCTAACATACTCTAAATAGTTAGGATGGCGCAAATGAAAACCTATTCCCTTCCACTAGTATACCATCTTTTCGTTCAGTTAAATTTATCTGTAAACAGATGAACACTGCAATTGTGCAATGGACTATTTTGCATTTCGCATCGCCCCTGTCAAACGGAATAATTGTAGAGGAGACAAGCATACAAAATTGACACTACTTTGGGTTTATAACAGCCTTACTTTAATCATGTATTACAGACTTACGTTACTGTAATTGCAAGGAAAACGTGGCTACAAGGGTGATGAAGATATAATTAAAAGGACCTGTCAAACCATTTTCCACTTTCACTCCGTTGTTTATAGGTCACTCATGAATGACAGAGGCAAAGGACAGTGCCAATGTCCTAGAGACTGACCATATATCAAAGTCACCCCGCCCTTAATTTCATCTTGGCATTGCAGGGTCTCCCCGGTCATAGCAAATCAAAAACAATTAAGCCTGGCTCCTTTCATAAAATCCTTGATAAGTAACAGTTTCATATTTTGTACTTCACAACAACTGAAGAGAAATGTGTTTTTCAAACTCAATTCATCCACAAAAATGCCCTATTTTTTTGTAAAGTCGTGAACAGATGATATTCTAAATTTCTAAAATAGAGGAAAAGATAAAAGCAATAACATTAACCTCATTTCCCAAACTAAATTGGAGTGCTTCTGTTAATATAAATTTATAAACATAAAAGAAAAAATCGATAACAATCTCATTTTCCAAACTATATTTGAGTGGTTCTGTTAAACTAAATTTCTAAAATGGAGGAAAAAATGAAAATCAGTAGCATGAATCTCACTTGCCAAACTAAATTTCAGTGCTGTTCTTAAATTAAATTTCACAAACTAAAAGAATAATAAAGGACTATAAAAGATAGTCATTATGCAGACGTGAAATTTGTATGATCACGAAGTAGTCCTTTTCCTTTTTCGAAGGTTAACGAGATCATATGTCGCCACAACTTGCCTTGTAGCGTCTACAGAGATTAAAATCTCTCTTTTCGACTCAGAGAGAAGAGGATAGGAGACGCTTATAAAAAGAAAATCTTTATTCGTTTGTTTATATTCGTAAATCAGGATCTATAGTTGAAAGTCCTCCTAGTGTTGAAGAGGATGTTGCAAATAACATCCTTTGAAATTATTGCCGCACTGAAATTAAAATTGAAAGCACCCAACAGAAATGTAGATAGAATACCTACGTTTGATACAACTAAGCTTCTAGAAGATGGGCACAGAGAAACATTTGCAATTGAATGTAGGAATCGATTTGCAGTCTTAGAGACTTTAAGAGACAAAGAGCAGGCAATTAGTAAAGAATGGTGTGAAATTAAATCAGTTAGTGGG
The DNA here is from genome assembly GCF_036898095.1 of Palaemon carinicauda. Lineage (NCBI taxonomy): Eukaryota > Metazoa > Arthropoda > Malacostraca > Decapoda > Palaemonidae > Palaemon > Palaemon carinicauda. The sequence continues at coordinate 147,124,266 of NC_090733.1, forward strand.
TTTTGGGACATGCAGTTACAAGGAGAAAACCGTGAATATGAAATGATACTGGGAATACTATAAAAAGGAAACAAAGACAAATTGATTGCTGAAAGTTTTCGAGGAAGTAACGAAAATTACAAGGTAGAGAATGACTGGAGAGAATATTTAGACAGGAGAGCAGATGAGGGTGACAAAGCTATGAATTCAAGAAGTGGCTGTGGTGTAAGAATTTCTCAAAGATTTATTAATGAAATCTGGACTGGGGCAATGAAGAAGAATATACCCATCAAAAAGAGAGATGGATCTGTTATAACAACAGAAGACGAAGAAAGGCAATGTTGGATGGAACACTTTAGTGAGGTCATGAATAGGAGATATGGTAAGAATAATTTGATTGATATACCTGAAGCTGATGAAGACCTTGATGTGCCCATGAATGAATTCAGTGTGTTTGAAGTCGAAGCTATCATTAAAAAAGTCAAGAGATGGGAAGTCACTGGATACGATGGAATAACAGCCGAGATGATTTTGGCTAAAAATTAAATACTCCCAGAATACTTACAAGATTATTTTGTAGAATGTGACACATGAAGAGGCAAAACCTGATGAATGGGAGCTAGGAGTGTTTGTGAAAATAGCAAAAAAAAAAGAGATCTGGCTGATTTCAATAATTACAGACGTATCACACGTCAGTTGTCATGAAAATATATAGTATGCACATTCTAAAGATACTAGAGAGAAAGATTGATGAAAAGCTGAGAGATAAACAAGCAGGATTTCGAAAAGGTAGAAGTTGTACTGACCAAATTTCAAATTCAAGACATGTACAGCAATGTGTCAAATATAGAAATCCACTTTTGATGGCATTTGTGAACTATGAAAAAACCCTTGGATAGCGTGCACCGGCAAATTTTGTGGAGAGTCCTTTTAAATATGTAAATTTGATTAGGTATGTTCATGAGCATAGCTAGTGCAAAGTTAATGTTAATGGAGTCCTATCAAACGAATTTCCAATGAACAGCGGAGTACTCCAAGGGAATGTGTTGTCACCAATGTTGTTTATCCTCCTCATGGATTTTGTAAGGCATAGAACAGTTGGGGATGGCGGAGAAGCATTGGACTGGACTGGTGACAGGAAATTAGCGGACCTAGAGTATGCTGATGACGCTATCCTTATTAGCAA
>NC_090733.1:147132930-147135430 GCF_036898095.1 Palaemon carinicauda
TACTTGATCGTTTCACCGATTTCAGTACATGTGGCATTTCTGGCGACCCCTTGACCCCCAAATGTAATTGAACTAACGATTGTTTGCTGAGGAAATATTTCTGCGATATTTATTGTGTAATTTGTAATTTCCTAGGAATGAAGTTGTGCCCCGACAACAAGGAACATCAAGTTCATTTGCGTCTGATTTATAGCAATTTTGTGCCCAAATAGAAACAGAAATGAAATAATTAAGTTCATAATGAGTGGGTGATGGGGATAATTAGTAATTCGGTGCTCTAACGCTAGGGCCATCTATTGGCCATGAAAATAAACAATGTCTATAGCTCTTTAATCCTTGCATTCTAAAACTTTCCATGACGTCATTCTGGTTTAAAAATAGCCTAAAATAACCTACTTAATTGGAGCTGAATACAAGTCATACGTAGGGAGCTGAATACAAGTCATACGTAGGGAGCTGAATACAAGTCATACCTGTCACACACACATTTCTACATAGGAAAGGAGGAGGGTAGATTGATATCTACCCTCCTCCTTTCCAATTGGATAGAATCATTCACATGAATAGAACAAGGGACGTGTGCTGCCATCTTTTGACAAGTTTGAAGAACTGGGAGATTATTAAAACATGCTTTCATGGTAGTGTTTCAAGTAATGCATAAACAATTATATTTAAAATAATACTATTTCTCTTCTGATTTTTTAGGCTCTTAAGTTATAGTAATCATATGTAATATCGATAATATGCATTACTAATATATATATATATATATAGAGAGAGAGAGAGAGAGAGAGAGAGAGAGAGAGAGAGAGAGAGAGAGAGAGAGAGAGAGAGACAGAGACAGAGAGAGAGAAGATCACAATATTCTAAAGGCAGAGTTGGAACTCAGTCATATCATTAAAAACCCAAAAATGTAACCAAAATATATTCATGTCCGCAGAAAACACGTTGTTAGCTAATCATGAACCCCAATTGTAGATATCAATCATCTATAAACTGTGCTTCGTTCAGGCTTCTTTTAGCATAGCTTAAACAGCGTTTACACCCATTGCTCAAAACTTTCTCTCGGGTCAAGGTACGGATCAAACTCTACATTCAAGGGTAACTGAGTTTCATTATTTACGCCCCTGGTGTTAGAAATTTATGAATGCATATGCTGGATGTCAATTGCTTAAGTTTAAATTACCTCCCCTATATGATAAACAGCAATTGCCTGAATGTGTTTGTGTGCACATATCAATGTAACTATTTAGACATCACTTGTGACAGCTCAAAATACACCAATATATATATATATATATATATATATATATATATATATATATATATATATATACCGTACAGTATATGTGTATATGTACATATATATATACTGTATATATATATATATATATATATATATATATATATATATATATATACGTGTGTGTGTGTGTGTGTATGTATATATGTGTGTATGTGTGTTGCATGAGTGTGTGAGTTGTGCGAGAGAGAGAGAGAGAGAGAGAGAGAGAGAGAGAGAGAGAGAGAGAGAGAGAGAGAGAGGGGGGGGGGGGTTAACAACCGTGCAATCTCTTGGATGTGGATTGTCACGCAACAATAACATCACCATCCACCTCAGACTGATGTGTTTTGTTATCTGACGCTGTCGTTACTCGTCAGTAAGTTTTATAGGATGAATTCTCTCTTATTTGAACACTCAAAAACACGAATTTATGAACTACATAAACAAATAAAGAATTCAGTTCGCTGTGCCCATTGTCACTTAAGCAATGCCGAGTTTTAATAGTTGTTTATGATCTATATAATTTGGTCTCTTGGTCGTATCTCGCGTTTGAATGACCACTTTCGAAGACTAGCTGAATGTCTTGCAACACATGAGAGATTTGTATGGCTTCTCGTATGGAAATTCGTATCATTTATTCATATGTGTGGCTGATAGACACCTCTGATACATAATAGATAAAGTGTAACACCTCACGATGTCGCCTGTCAGGAATAGACTATTACAGTCGTGATTCTCAATGAATGATTGATTGATTTGAGGCTTTCTGGCATCTTGACATCGAAGGTCACTGACGCCGATCACAATGGCTAAAGTTTTGTTGGTGCCAATTGAGAACTACAGTATTTCGCTTAAGTTGTGAAAACATCTAGAATATGTGATACAATTCACAACTTATTTTCAGTAGTGAAAAATATCTAGGATATGGGATACAATTCACAACTTATTTAAAGTAGTGAAAAACATCTAGAGTATGTGATACAATTCACAACTTATTTTCAATAGTGAAAACTTCTAGAAACGTGATACCATTCACAACTTATTCAAAGTAGTGAAAAACATCTAGAATACGTGATACAATTCACAACTTATTTAAAGTAGTGAAAAATATCTAGAATACGGGATACAATTCACAGTTTATTCATATTAGAATGTACATTGGAGAGAAAGCACATATGTAGCAAATTAGTTCTGATTAACGCAATGACTTCAAAT
>NC_090733.1:147142930-147210430 GCF_036898095.1 Palaemon carinicauda
AAGGCTTGAGACTTGGGAAGGGGGTCAGGGGGCTTGCCCCGGCTAGGGGTTGTACCCTGAGAACTACTAGGTTAGGTTAGGTGGGTTTGTTAGGTTCTGTACTCTTTTATATATTGTGTAAAGGGTATATAGAAAAATGCTTTAAAATACACATTTTATTTAATAAATTTACTAAAAAAAATAATGTAAATTAATAAAAACACATATCATTTATCGATTTCTAAGGGTTTGCAGTGATATTGTAGGAGATTTCGGTAATTTTCAAGGGGATTCCAGTATTTACCTGGGGATTCCAGTAAATCCGGGGGATTCCAGTAATTCGAGGTTCCAAATAACTGCTAACGTTTCTGACGATCACTTTCTTCCTCAGGGTTGTGGTGGCCGATGAGGTAGCTTCCCTGACTGGTGAACGCCAGACCGGAGTTCGAGCCCCTCTCAAATTCGTTAGTTTCTTTGGTCGCTGCAACCTCGCCATCCTTGTGAGCTAAGGATGGAGGGTTTGGGGGAGCCTATAGGTCAATCTGCTGAGTCATCAGCAGCCATTACCTGGCCATCCTTGGTCCTAGCTTGGGCGCTGATCATATGTGTACATGGTCAGTCTCTAGGGCATTGTCCTGCTCGATAGGACAATGTCACTGTCCCTTGCCCCTGCCATTCATGAGCGGCCTTTAAACCTTTAAACCTAAATTAGATTTATTAATCCTATACTTTGTTTTCGGGTAACAAAATAAATCTGAAATAACCGAGTTATTGTTTTCTTTAAAATACTTTTTTCTATATGTATGTTTGTTTGCGTCTGTGTAATTACTATATTTAACACTACATATATTTTCATGTAATTCATATAAAATATACAATCACATACATTCCCAGTTTTACCTTCAATAATACTCTAAACTGACCTCAGTGCTACTTTTTCATATTAAGCCAATATCTTATTCATAATATTATGACCAAACACAAAATATTTTTATTATTAAAATTTTACTTCAATTTTAATAAAAAAAATTATTAAATTGAATATATTAATAAAATGAATAATATTAATAAATTGAATAATGATAATTTTGATAATATAAATAATAATAATCTTAATAATAATAATAATAATAATAATAATAATAATAATAATAATAATAATAATAATAATAATAATAATAATTTTGATAATAACTTTAATACGAATAAAATAACTAATTAACCCCTGTTAATCGGATGAACTTCTTAGAATTAATGTCCATTTATCAATTTGAACATTAGAACTATCTTTATATCGTTAACAAAGCTAGTAATAAAAAGGCAAACTGATATGAACCTTACGAGAAATGACAGAAGTCATGTTAATATAGTCCCGACTTGCAAAGTCTGTTTTAACAGGAATATTTTACTCATTAATATTTCATTCTTTTCTGGGAAGGTCAATCGTGATGATATTTGCGTAAGATTCGTTGGAAAGTTTGTATGAAAAAAAAAAATTATATATTGGAATAAAATTAAGGATTTTTTTTTTCTTTTTTTTTTTATCTTAGGATGCAAGATATCAATGTGTTTTCTTTTTTGGGAATGTTTAAAATGACGTTGGATCCACCGGTCATTTTAGAGTATTGTCATTTAGACGATGTCTTTGCCCAACTCACGTATAAAGAAACCATAAAAATATCTATTCACTTACAAAACAAAATAATTTTTCCCGTATATAAATAAATAAACCAACACATTCGACCTGCAATATATAAAATAGCTGACACATGCTTTGAAAGACGAACCAAAAACAAAAAGAGAGAGAGAGAGAGAGAGAGAGAGAGAGAGAGAGAGAGAGAGAGAGAGAGAGAGAGAGAGAGAGAGAGAGATAATAAAGCTACGGAACGAAGAATAAGAACGGGAAGGGAAAACAAGGTCTTACCTTGGCGGGTCAAGAACTAAGGTATAAAACTAACGTAGTTCCGAGATCACACGACCGCAAATGAATATCATTTGCTATGCTGCAATCAACATCGTCTGAAATTTGCGAGAATTAACACTGAATTTTCACCAATAGTTAAACTATTATTAATTTCTTAAAATAAGAAATATAGACGCGATCACAATTCTCGATAAATCCAGCTATCGCACGTTACTACGGTGGAGTTCACAGAGCAACTGAACTGAACTGGATCCACGGCACGGAGTGCCTCACTGCCTCGATCTATGGGTTAGGGAGACCAGGAGCAGTGTTGCCAGATGGGTTAGTCTAAAATCCCTAAAACTCGTGATAAAAATCCCCGGAACCACCCAAAAGTCCCTATTTCCAGAAATATATTTTCTTCTAATATAGAAATTACTCACTACACTTCATGTAATTGTAAGTAAACTAATTGCAACAATATAAAGGTTTCCTCATCTCTGTTTCTTCTTCATAGAAATATGTACAAAATATCGCCACCAGTCATCAAAAATCCCCAAATCTAAGGATAAATTCCCAAATGTAGGAATTAATCCCCAAATCTAGGGAATATCCCCATATCTGGCACGGATGGGGGACTAGAGAGTAGAGACATAGGGCTGCCTCCAGTCCCAGGCTCCCAAGTACAATAAATGACAGATGAAACCAGTCATTGTAACCTTCTTTAAAGCCTGAAGCCAGAAATACTGAAGGAATCAAAATTATCGATGATTTAGATTATTTTGATGTTCAACGAGATACATATTATCAATGAGCTTAGAATCCAGATTAACTTTTTACATTAATTTCACTTGATTATCTCACTGCTTTCAGAGGTAAATCTCTAAGAGGCAACTTGCGTATAATTGTTATCTTCAGTACCTGCATGACTGCATATCATCAGGTATAAGAGTAAGGATAAGTAATCTTAATAAAGTAATCTTATCTTACTTCTTGATCTTCTAAATACAATCAACTTTTCTGCGCTGGGGTCCTTTCCTTGTTGGTGCCCTTTGGCTTGTAGTATTGCGTTTTCTAACTAGGGTTACAGCGTGGCTTGAAATAATAAGAATTGTAATAATAAAATTGACATGCCATTTCTTAAAATAATAAGAATCTTAATAATAAAATTGAAATGCCATTTCTTGAAATAATAAGAATTGTAATAATAAAATTTACTTACTATTCCTTAAAGTATTAAGAATTGTAATAATAAAATTGACAAAAAAAATTTCTAAATAAAAAGAATAATGATGATAAAAATGACATGCTATTTCTTGAAATAGTAAGAATAATGATGAAAGATTTAATATATTATTTCCATATAAAGAAGATAGCATTGTTCTGTTATACTTAACACAGAAAGGTATAGGTTATCCCAATGAATAGGCTTTCAAAATAACAACCAAATTATTTTGAAATACATTCTCAAGAGAAGTCGTCAGTGGCCATAGAACACAAACGAAATAGATATGTACTATTAAATTAATAAATGAATAAATAAATAAACAATCCATAAATATTCATGAATATCAAAGCTAAGAATAAACAAATACAATTTCGTTTATTTTTTAAATACACTCGCAAGAGAAATAACCTAATAAATAAACACGCAAATAAACAAGCCACATGTATATATATATATATATATATATATATATATATATATATATATATATATATGGATGTATATATGCAGTATATATATATATATATATATATATATATATATATATATATATATATATATATATATATATATATATATATATATATACTGTATATTAGACATAAGCCGTTTATATTTCAAATGTATTCTTGAAAGAAATAGTCAGTTGTTACAGTAACGCCAGACAATAAACGAAAGGAAATAAATGAATCAATAAATAAGTAAATAAGCCCTGTCTATACAGTATATTCATGAATGCTAGAATTCAAAATAAACCAATAGACATAAGTCATTTGAAATACACTCTCAAGATAAATCGTTCGTCCGTTCGTTCGTTTAAGATTGCCTTTCCTATGGCTAGACACGGGCTCTTGTGTTGGCAAACTATGGCAAGACACGGGCTTTTGTGTTGGCAGACTATGGCAAGACACGGGCTTTTGCGCTGGTAGACTATGGCAAGACACGGGCTTTTGCGCTGGCAGACTATGGCAAGACACGGGCTCTTGCGTTTGCAGACTATGGCAAGACACGGGCTTTTGTGTTGGCAGACTATGGCAAGACACAGGCTCTTACGTTGGCTGACTATGGCAAGACACAGGCTTTTGCGTTGGCAGACTATGGCAAGACACGGGCTTTTGCGCTGGCAGACTATGGCAAGACACGGGCTTTTGCGTTGGCAGACTATGGCAAGACACGGGCTTTTGCGCTGGTAGACTATGGCAAGACACGGGCTTTTGCGCTGACAGACTATGGCAAGACACGGGCTTTTGCGCTGGCAGACTATGGCAAGCCACGGGCTCTTGCGTTAGCAGACTATGGCAAGACACGGGCTTTTGTGTTGGCAGACTATGGCAAGACACAGGCTCTTACGTTGGCTGACTATGGCAAGACACGGGCTTTTGTGTTGGCAGACTATGGCAAGACACGGGCTTTTGTGTTGGCAGACTATGGCAAGACACAGGCTCTTACGTTGGCTGACTATGGCAAGACACGGGCTTTTGTGTTGGCAGACTATGGCAAGACACGGGCTTTTGTGTTGGCAGACTATGGCAAGACACAGGCTCTTACGTTGGCTGACTATGGCAAGACACGGGCTTTTGCATTGGCAGACTATGGCAAGACACGGGCTCTTACGTTGGCTGACTATGGCAAGACACGGGCTTTTGCGCTGATAGACTATGGCAAGACACGGGCTTTTGCGCTGGCAGACTATGGCAAGACACGGGCTTTTGTGTTGGCAGACTATGGCAAGACACGGGCTTTTGCGCTGGCAGACTATGGCAAGACACGGGCTTTTGTGTTGGCAGACTATGGCAAGACACGGGCTTTTGTGCTGGCAGACTATGGCAAGACACGGGCTTTTGCGCTGGCAGACTATGGCAAGACACGGGCTTTTGCGTTGGCAGACTATGGCAAGACACGGGCTTTTGCGCTGGCAGACTATGGCAAGACACGGGCTTTTGCACTGGCAGACTATGGCAAGACACGGGCTCTTGCGTTAGCAGACTATGGCAAGACACGGGCTCTTGTGCTGGCAGACTATGGCAAGACACGGGCTTTTGTGTTGCAGACTATGGCAAGACACGGGCTCTTGCGGTGGCTGACTATGGCAAGACACGGGCTCTTGCGCTGGCAGACTATGGCAAGACACGGGCTCTTGCGCTGGCAGACTATGGCAAGACACGGGCTCTTGCGCTGCCAGACTATGGCAAGACACGGGCTCTTGCGCTGGCAGACTATGGCAAGACACGGGCTCTTGCGCTGCCAGACTATGGCAAGACACGGGCTCTTGCGCTGGCAGACTATGGCAAGACACGGGCTCTTGCGTTGCCAGACTATGGCAAGACACGGGCTCTTGCGCTGGCAGACTAGGGCTCTTGCGTTGCCAGACTATGGCAAGCCACGGGCTCTTGCGCTGGCAGACTATGGCAAGCCACGGGCTCTTGCGCTGGCAGACTATGGCAAGCCACGGGCTCTTGCGCTGCCAGACTATGGCAAGCCACGGGCTCTTGCGCTGGCAGACTATGGCAAGCCACGGGCTCTTGCGCTGGCAGACTATGGCAAGCCACGGGCTCTTGCGCTGGCAGACTATGGCAAGCCACGGGCTCTTGCGCTGGCAGACTATGGCAAGCCACGGGCTCTTGCGCTGCCAGACTATGGCAAGCCACGGGCTCTTGCGCTGGCAGACTATGGCAAGCCACGGGCTCTTGCGCTGGCAGACTATGGCAAGCCACGGGCTCTTGCGCTGCCAGACTATGGCAAGCCACGGGCTCTTGCTCTGGCAGACTATGGCAAGACACGGGCTCTTGCGCTGGCAAACTATGGCAAGACACGGGCTCTTGCGTTGGCAGACCGTAAGGGGGAAACAAGATAAATAGTTAGTTGTCACAGAAACCTTTATATGCAACGAAAGAGAAATAAACTAATGAATAAGAACGTAAATAAATAGTTCTTGTATGTATAGTTGGAAAGCAAGATGCAATAAGCCCATGGGTTCAACAGGGAAAAATAACCCAGTGAGGAAAGGAAATAAATAAACGACCTGATAAATGACGAACAATTAAAATATTTTAGAAATATTTAGATAATAATAATAATAATAATAATAATAATAATAATAATGATGATGATGATGATAACTGTAAATTCTGTGGTTGAGCTCCTAGGAGACACAACTGGCGTCACACCCTCCAAGGTCGCACCAGAGAAGATGACGACTCGCTTTAGAGTAAGAAAGACTTTGAGCAGAAGCTAGCAAAGAATAATCACCCAATGGGGTCACTGACTCCTGAGTCTTCCCGACGCCGCCAAGGGAAAGAATGCACTCAAGAATGTTGAAACATCTAAGCTCTGTAAACCAACAAACATTCGTTCAAAAGAAGAAGAAATTCTTTCTATCATTACAAAATGCTCTTAGTTACAGGAACGTTAAAAGTTTCTTATCAATAATCTTGTTTTTTTATAATCTCGTTGTATTAAGATGTTTGCCGGTTTGATTATTTGGTAGATTTTATTGTGTTTTTAAGAGCAATTAAGAGATTAGCTCTTCATCCTTGGAATCGTATGATTGATTATTCTGGGATTAAATAGTGCTTAAGAATAGCAATTATCTTCATATGTTGATATGATAAGATTGTAATTAATTACACGTCAAGTACCCAATTACGTTCGTTCTATTATCACGTCCTCTACTAGTTCCATTCGTTAAATAATGAAATTAAATGAAGAATCGTGAATGTCTGAGAATAAATCATTCTAAATTATCAAACATAATTGTACTTAGCACTGCGACATCTGTATTTAAAGGTTTAAGGGTTTAAAGGCCACTCATGAATGGCAGAGGCAAGGAAGGGACGGTGAGATTGTCCTATCGAGCAGGACGATGCCTGGAGACTGACCATACTACATATGATCAATGCCCAAGCTCCCACTCCACCAAAGCTAGGATTTAGGAGGGCCAGACAATGGCTGCTGATGACTCAGCAGATAGACCTATAGGCTCCCACAAACCCTCCATCCTTAGCTCACAAGGATGGTAAGGTTTCAGCAACCAAAGAAACTAACGAGGTTTGGATGGGACTCGAACCCCAGTCTGGCGTTCATCAGTCAGGGACGTTAGATGGTATTTATGGATTTGGGCTATATAGCCCGGCGTTGGGGCCAATAGGGCCATTCATTACTCAATAGCATCTTGGGTAATACCCTGATTACATTAAGAGGTAAGAAGTAGAAGAGGTTGGACAGTAAAATAAAAGAAAGCATGAATGATGGTAAAGTAAAAAGATATTTTCCCTCTTGGCGTTCTTGGGGTTATAGTATCCTGCTTTTACAACTAAGGTTGTAGCTTAGGTGGGGAGAGGGCTTGGGCATTGATCATATGTGTGGTCAGTCTCCAGGGCATTGTCCTGCTCGATAGCTCAATATCACTGTCCCTTGCCTTTGCCATTCATTGAACCTTGCAATGACTCTTGAGTAATACTTACAGTGCCCAGCGAAAGGTGCACTGGCGTCACTTCCCTCTTACGGAGCTGCAACCTTCTACAGCGATGATTTTTCTTTTTGTTTTATCTTTTTATTAAAAAGTTGAATTACATATTCTTTACAATCACAATATTTACAGTGTAATCACATTTAATTGCATTTTTCTATAAACAAATCCATCTAATTTAACAATTTACAACATCACACGTCTTGATTTTAATTTTTAGTCACTCAAAAACAATAATCTATATACTTTTTGGTGAGCATTTTATTCATTCTTTCTTTATAGTGCAACTTGGCTTTAAGATTTCATGACTGGACTTGTCCATTTCCTAAGCCGTGTCCAAAATAGCGCCTGGTAGCCAGGCAGGGAATGGCGAGCATTTTTCTATATTCAAGACTGCTGTTTTCCACAAGAAGGAACAAAATAAAAATGTTTTGCAGAACATTATTATAAACATTTTGTCCACTGGAGAGAAAGCTATCCTTATCCTGAAATGTTTGGATTTGCATGAACACAATAGGCGTAAAATAAGTACAAATGCATACACATATATTATCATTATTATTATTATTATTGTTATTATTATTATTACTTGCCAGGCTACAACCTAGTTAGAAAAGCAGGATGCTATAAGCCCAGGGGCCCCAAATGGGAAAATAGACTAGTGAGGAAAGGAAACAAGGAAAAATAAAATATTTTAAAGGACAATAACAACATTAAAATGAATATTTCCTATATAAACTATAAAAATCTGAACAAATCAAGAATAGAAATTAGATAGGATAGTGTTCCCTAGTGTACCCTCAAGCAAGAGAACTTTAACCCAAGACAGTGAAAGGCTATGGTACACAGACTATGGCACTACTCACCTACAACAACAACAAATGACGCCGTTTCTAGTCTACTGCAAGACAAAGGCCTCAGATATGTCAATTCATGGCTGTGGTTTGGCCAGTTTTCATCGCCTTGATGGTCAATGCTGATTGGTGATCACGGGAGATTTTACTTGCTCGCTCACAGCAAACCAACCTAGTATGTGTGGCCCTGACTAGTACAGGTCTACTGATCATAACGCGATCGCAAACCTTTCCATCGCGTTAAAGTATTCCCACTCAGAGAGGGTACACACACACACACACACACACACACACACACACATATATATATATATATATATATATATATATATATATATATATATATATATATATATATAAAATTAAACATTGTACTAAAGAATTTATTACATCGTTTCAAAATAGTATAATTCCTTCGCAAAAATTTTTATCTTTATGACAAAAATAGTCCTGATTACTATATAAAATCATTCACAAATTTCTAACTGAAAATCACAATAAATAAAAGTTTCATTTTCATCTTTGCATCATAATCAATCATTTATGTTGAACAGACTGTTGTTTAATTTCTGCTAATGAGTCCGTTTAATAAAAAATCTTTAATAAACCGATATAACACAAGAGAAAGCTTCTAATTTTTGGACTATCCTTTTGAGGGTTCGTCTACAATAAAACGTTGATAATGAGCATTGCCTGAGCTTCTATCATTCTGAATAATTACGGTAACAGATTAAAAAACTTTAATGTTCTGGTGTTTCCAGTATGGAATAAGATTTTACTATGCCATTTGCCGAATTGTCCTTTGCTCTCTTAGGTAATTGAATGACCAAACAACTATTCGCTAACAGTTTACCTGAATGGCTTATTCCTATTGGCTAAGTCAATCCAGAGCGCGAATGGCGTGTTCCTATTGGCTAAGTCAATCGAGAAGCAACTCCCCCAATTGTTCCTCAAAACCAGTTTTCACCGGTATTTTACTCTCAAAAAGTCAAAATAGCCTCATTGAGGCCATCTATTGGTACTTTTAGAAACATGAGAAAATTTAGTCAATCACCAAAGAAACTATTGTATTTCTTCTTTGAAAATACTTCAAAAATCTTTCAAACACATATATAAGCATAAATATAATAAAGATATTTTACTTTATGTGATAAAAATACCAAAATTGGAGGTATTATGGCAGATATAAGCACTCGTGGATAGCATTCTAGACTACAGTTCCGGCAAAATTGGGCTGCCAAGCAGGAGGGGTTCAGAATAGCCAACACTTTGAACAGACAGAATATTCTATAGTAGAGAGTAGATGATCATTTGGATAATATAGTAATGAAAAATATGTATATAATACAATTGTAATTATACTATCTTGTTAAAATACTCATAAAGAGATTGTTTATTATGATTTCTCTTCTTAAAAATTCGAAAGGTTTGCCACCCTTAATCCCCCCCTTGAAGAGGGATGTAAACATTAGATTCTTTTAATGTTTTATAATGGCAAAATTTCAAGCAATAAAACAAGTTGGTCCATATTTAGTTCATATAAATAAGATGATATTTTAGATGTATATATGAAGGTAGCTCATTCATAAAAGCTGTGGTGAGGACATGTGATTATTCACAAACTCTTTTTGTCTAAAAGACTGATCAGGATGGTACCAATTGTGGGGAAAACCAAAAACATTAAAAACGTCACTTTAATTGTCCATAATCCGGATAATTTTTTAATCACTATTAAATTGATATGATACTTTAGTTATCTTTTGATTTCCAATTTGTATAAGTATTGGAATAATTGTTGTTTTATCTTTCTTGATCTATCTTGAATTTTTAAAAGTTGGCTATCCTGGTACGTAAGTTACCCTCTGTTTTAAACTTTTTTTTTCTCATTTTAGATTTGGATATTTCATATTTCTCTTAGTTCAAAAACCTGATCATAGATCTCAAGATTTTGACATTACTGTATCATAATAATTCTGTTAAGAATATAAATAAATTATCAAACTTGAAAGAATTGATGGTAGTCGGAACTTATTCCATAAAAAAACTATTGTGCAAGACTTTCAGTAAACCGTTAAAAAATCCATAGACATATGTACGTATGTTATTCTAAAAATATATTAATACTATTCAAATACTAAAACGTAATCACTACCTATGTTAAGTTTTCATTGAAAGCATAAAGGAAATTTTAAGCGTCACTTCTGGTATTACTGATGGGGATGAAGTCCATGACGAATGGGTTCCAGGTTATCTAACATAACATTTAATGATTTACGTCTTGATAAACAAATAAATTGTAATTATGATTCTGTATCCAAAGAAAAACATTCCTTTATTAAAGATATATTGTCTTGTTCTAGCAAGGGAGCGTTTCCTGTAACAAATTTACTCTAGTTCATCTTCTCAAAAGAAATTGGAAGTGACAGCCCTTGTACTATGTCTGCTCTCTTTGGAAATTTTACCATTATTTTTTATATACACTGACATATTTATTGACTACTTATGTTTAAAATATTTAATCATTGACCCTTAGATTATTTTATCTTGTTCAATTGTTGGGTTAGAAAAGGGGGGAAGAGAATGTTTCCCCAAATTTCAGGAAATAATTGACTTGGCCTAATCGTGGTATTTTACATTATCAATTATTAAGTAATTTAATCAAAATGCTGAAATAGTAATAATAAAATTAATAATAATAACAAAAATAATATCAGTATTAGTAAAAAAAGGATATTTTTAAAAAAATAATAAAGGTGATGGCAACGAAAATGGCAAAATAATTTTGATAATCCTATAAAACGGATTTTGAGCGAAGCGAAAAATCTATTTTTGGGTGAGATAGCCATGGCGTCCTGATGGAAGGTTCCTGTTTGGTAGCTTCCTTGGGTATAAGACTACTAAGATATTCCCAGAGAATTTAACCACAGGTTATCACAGAATTCTAACTTCTGGAGCGAGTATCTCAAAGGTTTCCCTTTAAGACATCGTAATACAACAGGGGACACGCATGTCTGAACGTGCCACATAGCTATCTCCACCCCGAACAGAGTTAATGCTTCGGTGTGTAAAGGCTGAGAATAGCTGGGAGCCGTTCCACAGCTAATCTCACTCGTGGCTACTACTGATACTCGAGACGTAAACAAACGGACGCCATTGCTCTAATGACGTCACGCCCGTCTTTATCCTGACGCCAGTTGCTGCCCATCACCATGATACAATTGTGTAGGGTGGGAACAAAACTGGACGAAGTAGTAGGGAGGGTCCATCAGGACGCCATGGCTATCTCACCCAAAAATAGATTTTTCGCTTCGCTCAAAATCCGTTTTTTGGGCTCAAGCCATGGCGTCCTGATGGAAGAGTACCAGAGAATCAATGTATCGTGGTAGATTTTCCCCCAGTGTTAAGTGCCTAGGCATTGACAAAACAGCAAAGTAATCTTAGGTAAAGAACCATAGGAACGAAGTATCCTGCCCCCCATTGGTAGGAAGTTCCCATGGGCTATGCCGACGTCAAAGTGGTATTGAAGGGCTATTCATCCTGACAGAAGAACTTTTAAGAACTTAGAGATGAAGCAGAATGTTTGATATTTGTATAGGAACATTCTGAATTAGGCCAGTGGTGGTTGGGCACTGTGTATAGAGTTCATCTCTTGGTTATCAGAAGTAAGTATTCGTGTGGGAACCTTACTGAGACAGGGTGAATATAATTTAGGATTAGACATCTTAAATTCTTCATGGCCATAAGAGAGGAGGAATAAATAAAACTATGACAGTATGTATTTCATAGTAGGTAGGAGCTGAAAGAGACGCATAAGTAATAAAATAGAAATTTTATTTCACAATGCAGAAATTAAATAATTTACAGCAAAAGTAAAGTTCATTTACAGTAATAATAATGTACATAGAAATAAAGGCTTGCTCTTGAATCTGAAAAGGAATTTCAGGATTAGTAGGTACTCGTTCTCGAGGAACGCAAGTCTTTAAACAACACATCATGCTCAAGGCATGCGGCACTTGTGTGACACTATGACATTTCACCTGGGATAAGAACAGTTATAAAAGCACTAAGTGTTTTTAGACATCACTATGAATCGCTCGAGGGTCAACATAGGCACCCGAAGAGTTAGAGTCCCAAGTAACTCACTGTTCTACGCAGAGTTAGGTGCAGGTTTCATAACACTACCTGCGGCTACCACAAAATGTTTGACTTCGTGCACTTGTTTCGCATAATGTTTAAAGAAAACTCGCGAGGACTTCCAGCCCGTAAAGTTTTTAAGGCTTTCAAAGTCCATGCTCTGAAAGAAGTTCAGAGACGATGCCACTTTTCTAGGATCATGACCAGCGGGTGTACTGTTCGGATCCGCTCTGCGAATGAAGTAGGTGATTTTCGCTCTTAATTGTTTCAGTGACAGGTCGCTGCCCGATGTTTCTCCTTTGAAGAGTTGGCCTCCACCAAAGTTCGAAGTTCTGCGAAGATAGACCTTGAGACTCTCTACTGGACATAGAGAGACATCCTCCTTCAGGGGGCATATTCTCCAAGGGCCCCATCTTTTGGTGGGTAATTCGTTTTTAGCGAGAAACGTCGGATCAGGGGAGAGGGTCACTTCTCCTGAATCAGCAAACAGGATGTGTCCCTCTTCTCTTGATAATGCCACTATTTCGCTGACTCGAGCTCCCGAGGCGAGAGCAAATAAAAATATAACTTTCTGAGTCAGATCCTTGAGGGGGCATGAATCGTTGTCCAAGTTGGAGGCGAAATGGAGTACCTTGTCTAGTGACCAGGAGATCGGTTTCGGAGGGGGTGCTGGGCGTAGGCGAGCACATGCTTTTGGTAATTTGTTAAAGATGTCGTTGGACAGATCAATTTGGAAAGCATATAGAATTGGTCTAGTCAAGGCCGATTTGCAGGTTGAAATCATATTGGCTGCTAATCCTTGTCCATGAAGGTGAATGAAGAAGGACATACAGAAATCAATGGTGATTTCTTTAGGATTTTTTGCCTTGACAAAGGAGACCCATTTCCTCCAGGATGATTCATATTGCCGTCTCGTGGATTCGGTCTTGTATTCCTCTAGGAAGTCTAGACTTTTCTTCGAGATCCCAAACCTCTTCTTTGCGGCAAGGGAGAGAAAATCATGAGATGAAGGTCCTTGATTTTCGATGATGAAGCGAAGACAGTCGACTTCTGTACTTGTTGAGAGAGAACTGGGCCCGGGAGAGGGATCAGCTTGGGCTGCAGCTCCAGGACCAGGGGGTACCAGTTGCTCCGGGGCCACTTGGGAGCCACTAGGGCCGCTGTCCCTTTGAAGGTTCTCAGTTTGGAGAGGACTTTCAACAGAAGGTTGGTGGGAGGGAACAGGTATATCTTGGACCATCTGTTCCAGTCCAGTGACATGGCGTCCACCGCTTCTGCTTTGGGGTCCTCGTACGGGGCTACATACAGAGGAAGTTGATTGTTGTCGCTCGTTGCGAAGAGATCTATCTGAAGTTCTGGGACTTGATGAGAGATGAAGGAGAATGATCTTGCGTCTAGAGACCATTCCGACTCTATCGGGTTTGTCCGAGATAGAGCATCCGCTGTCACATTGCGGAATCCTTGTAGGTGAACTGCAGACAGGTGCCACTTCTTCTTCTCCGTCAGACGGAAGCTTGGGAGAAGCACCTGATTTATCTGGGGCGATCTTGAGCCTTGGCGATTGAGACAACGAACTACCACCGAGTTGTCTAGGGTTAGACGGATGTGGATCGAGGGCGGCGGGGATAACTTCTTCAGAGTTAGAAGGACCGCCATGGCCTCCAAGATGTTTATGTGGAACGTCTTGAATAGTGGAGACCAGGTCCCTTGAGCCTGTTTCAGGTGGGAGTGACCTCCCCAGCCTTCCAGTGAGGCATCCGTGTGGATGTTGAGTGATGGAGGAGGGTGTTGGAGAGGAATGGACCTTTTCAGGGCCTTTGCTTCCGACCACGGCTTTAGGAGGCGTCGAAGTCTGTTTGGAAGCCGTCTCTTGAGGTCTCTTCGAGCGATGGATGCCGAGCGTCTCCAGACTCCCGCGGCATCCTTTAGCTGTGCGCGAAGCACTGGGTTTGTCACTGAGGCGAATTGTAGAGAGCCTAGAACTCGTTCCTGCTGTCGTCTTGAAATGCGTTTGGATTTCAGTAGTCGCTTGACAGACCCTGCTATTTCCTTCCTTTTCTTCTGGGGGATGGAAAGGCGGTGTGACTGAAGATTCCAGTGGATTCCCAACCACTGAAACTTCTGAGCTGGAGAGAGGCGAGATTTCTTCTCGTTGATCTTGAATCCCAGGTGTTCTAGGTACTGGGTAACTTCGTTGCAAGACTTTGCACACTCTTCGGGCGATGGAGCCCAGACTAGCCAGTCGTCGAGGTAGGCCATCACCTGGACGTTTCTTAGGCGGAGCTGTTGTACTATGGCATCCGCCAGCTTTGTGAAGATCCGAGGGGCCACATTGAGGCCGAATGGCATGGCCCGGAAGGCGTAGCTTTTCCTTTGGAGTCGAAATCCTAGGTAGGAGGAAGCGTGATGGTTCATTGGAATGTGCCAATAGGCATCCGCCAGGTCTATAGAGACCGTGTAGGAACCTTGAGGCAGAAGGGTCCTTATTTGTTGAAGCGTCAGCATCTTGAATTTGTTGTTCTCTATGAACTTGTTGAGGGGGGATAAGTCCAGAATGACTCTGAGTTTGTCTGAGTCCTTCTTGGGAACGCAAAACAGTCTCCCTTGGAACCTGGTGGACTTTACCTTCCTTATCACCTTCTTGTTCAAGAGGTCTAGAACATATTCTTCCAGAATGGGGGTCGATTGTTGGAAGAACCGCTGGAAGATTGGGGGTGGTTGCGTCCAACTCCAGCCTAGACCGTTCTTGATGATGCTGTGTGCCCAGGGATCGAAGGTCCAACGATCCTGGAATTGGCGGAGTCTTCCTCCCACCGGAAGCACTTCATTGCTTCTGGTGTCCCGAGGACTTGTTGCCTCGGCCGCTAGCTCCCTTTCCTCCTCTACCTCTGGAGGGACGACGAGATGCGTCTCTGCTTGCACCCCTGGACGAGCCTCTACCTTTGGCATGAAAGGTAGTGGATGGTTGCTCAAAGGCAGGGGTGAAGACCGGTGACTGTGACAACACCGGTTGGGGGACCAATTGAAAGGTCTGTTGTGGTTGGGCAACCACTTGGGAGGTAGCGGGTCCCGGAAACTGACGTCGTTGCTGACGTTGCTGGGGTTTTGGCTTTTGCGGTTTCCTCTTAGGCTGAGGTCCATCGTCCTGAGAGGGTTTCCTTTTTCTGGACATGCCCCACTTGTGGAGAAGGTTCCTATTCTCCGTGGCGGCTCTGTCAGTTATTTCCTTGACAAGGTCAGAAGGAAACAGGTGCTTTCCCCAGATGTTGGAGGAAATCAGCCTCCGGGGTTCGTGTTTCACGGTGGCACCGGCAAACACGAATTCACGACAGGCTCTACGAGCCTTTATGAAATGGTACAAGTCCTTCATTACTGTAAGTAAGTGGGATTTGGCTAGTACCATGTAGTGATCTGGTACTCTTGTGTCACAGGCCATCACTTCCAGTTGGACTTGATGAGAAAGAGATGCCGCAAGCCTCTCCTTCGTGTCTTGTTCCCGGCGAAGGAGGTGATCATTGAGCTTAGGGAGGTCTTCATTAAACTGACGTCCGGCGACGTCAGGATCGAGCCTACCCACGACGAAAGTATGCTGAACATCTTTCCAGTGTCGAGCGTCAGGGGGGGTCACGATGGAGAAGGGTCTGCACTCCTCCAGTGCAGGGCAGGGTTTTCCTTCTTCCGCCGCTTTAAGGCATGCAGCTAAGGCCTTTTCCAAGAAAGGAAGAACCGCAGTGTCAGGTGCGACGTATGTAGGATGCTTCTTGCTCAAGGCTGGAAGCTTAGAGCAGGTAAAGCCCCTACTCTTAAATGCGGAGGCTAGCATAGCCTGGGCCTTTGCGAGATCGAACACTATCTCTTCTTTAGGTTCGGTCTCTTCCTTCGAGGCAGGTTCGGAACGAAGCCGGACGTAACAGTCCGGGTAGGCCTCGAAGCTTGGGAAGAACTCCACATCTTCCAACGGGACCGTGCCGATCTTGTCACTAACAAAGATTCTGCCGGTTGCAATAACCATATGCTCTGCATACCTCCACGGGTTGGCATGAGAGCAAGCTGGGAGATCCTTGACCGAAATCTTCTTCGGTTCTCTGGATCCAATCATTGACCTGATGGACTCCTGGTTCTCCTTCAGTCTGTCGTCCATGACAGCTCTAATCAGCCGGATCAGTTCTTGGGTAGAAGAGGAAGGATCCGGGGTCGAGGAGGTAGACGGAATGGACATTTCCGTCGGTGTAGGAGTAGGCGGAGGGATGGACGAGGGAGCAGCTCCAAGCTCCGACTCGGTGTATTCCACCTTGTCTTCGTCCTCTTCGGCTCCTTGAGCCATAAGCGTCTTCTCCGTGTCTTCCGAGACGTCTGAGATCTGTTCATCATCCTCGGAATCTAAACGACACTCGTGCATGGACTGAGCCATGACCACATCAGGTTCCACCGTAATTTGGACAGTGGGGATTGCTTCTTTTGGAACCACTGAGTCAGGGGAGGCCTTAGGGAACAACAGGGACCTCAGTTTTTCGGTGGCCAGGTACGGTCCAGTAGCATTTTTCTGAAAGCCACGCACCCACTTGCGCAGCTTTTCACGAGAAATGTCTCTAACCTCCGCTGAGGGAGGGTTATGGAAGGCCTCAACTAGGTGGGCCTGGCAGACCGTACAATCCAGTGGATTCCAGAACTTCAAATCCCCTTTCTTGTCTGCACAAGGGGCGTGAGTCCTGCAAGCCGTATGCCCGTAAAACTGCGGGCGTTTCACAGCGCAGAAGGCGAAGTCACACTTCATCTGCTCCTCCTGTGGAAGAAAGAGAAAATGAGTATGGGGGAGTCATAAGAATGGCTCTTAAACTAAGTTAATATTAATCATTAATTTTAACTTAAAGAAGGTGTGATGCATAGAGAATGAAAACAGTAAAGGAGAACACGCTCCATGCATCTCGCCCGGCTGGTTACCATAAGCTTGGTCCTGGGATAATCCAAATGACCGAGATCATTGGATATAGTTTCCTAGGATTCCCATTATTTTGGAATTCCATGGAAAACCAAGGACAAGATTGGGATCGAATTCATTCGGTTCCCAGTTAAGAGCCAGAAGGCCTCATTAAAGGTAACTGCTTCTGGCAACCAGCCGTGCTAAGATGCACATAGCATGCTGGAATTAGAAGAATGCAAAGAGACAGCATGATCACTAATAGAGCAGTACTAGGTACTGATCTTAAAAGCAAAAGCAGCTTATCTATTTGCCATGTAGGGCTATCCTAGTCTTATGATAGCTACAGTGAGGGGGTGCAAGTATTCTTGACGCCTCCGAGGCATCCGGCAAGCCGCCGGCATGCCGGAGCTCGCTCCAGCATAGATTCTGGCATTAGAACAGACAATTTTCAAAAGTCAGTTAGATACCAGGATGGCGTCCGCCGGCACAATGGCGGCACGCCGGCAGGAAGCGGCGGCTCCGGCAGTCGGAGGATGCCAGGTTGGTGACTGGGATAAGGATGGTACAGGTAGTATCGGGTTGCCGGCAGTATATGCCGGCACTCCGGTGATCGACCGGCAGGCGGACGATTAGATAGGAGTAGGAGAGCCGCCGGTAGTAGCCGGCGGCAGCCGGCAGTCCCTCGGTACACGGGGGGCTGGCGGCAAGGGTAGGGAAGTCACCAAGAAGGAGGCAGGTATTGCCGACAGTAGAGGCGGCAAGAGACCGGCACCCGGATAGATAGAGAGACAGGGGGAGGGGGGAAGGGATGCAGGAAGTACCGTCAGGGTTCCAGACATCCCTCCCCCTCCCTGAGAGGGTGTACCCATGATAGAGGCAGGCTCTAACATCCATAAGCAGGGGTCACTAGGGACCGGGAGCTAGGTAGCCCAAGGGAGGGCTAGGGAACACCCGAGAGGGGAGGGGGGGAGACTCCCATATGCAGAACTATACTAGTAACTAACCTTATAGGACACTATGAAGGTATATGTACCAGAGCGGACTGCACAGGGAAGCTCGGGTAGCCCTACTCATCCACCCTAAGGAGGAGTTGTAGGACAGGGGACAGATGAGTATAAACTAACCTAAGCATAGGCTAGGCTATACAAGAGATAGGTGGGGAGGGAGAAGAGAGAGGTCTTCCCAGGAAGGGTTTCTGTACCAGAGCGGCCACTAAGGGAAGGGAGGACACTCCCTAACCTAAGATCAGGCTGATCGGCTAAAACGGTGCAAGAGTACAGTTTCAGCATGGAACAGAGAAACCTTCCTAACCCGACCTAGAACAGGGCTAAAAGTCCTGAACTAGGCAAGGAAGAAGACATATCGCTATCGCAGGAAAGTCATAGACTATCCTAGCCATAGAGGTAGGCTAGCCTAACCTCACTCTCAGACGCAATCCTAAAGGGGGTTCATTCCTTTAGGGAGGACCGAGAGGCGATATATACTCTATTAGACAATTAATCCCTTTACTCAGAAAAGGGATCAAGGCTAAATAGAGGGAATGCCAAGGCAGGGGATGAAGGAAGCATATAGGGGTCCTAAGGTTAGGTTAGGCTAGAAAGAATCACTGACTAGCCTATCCCCTATATGGTCCCTGAAGGCGAAAACATTTGCATCACTGTCAAAAGTATTGTAAAATAATAATGCCACTATCTTCATAACTTAGTCTAGGATCACTAATAAATCATGCATGAACACTTGTAAGTAGGCTCCTGGCCTGGGGGCTATAGTAGCCGACTGGTATGAGGTCAATCGATGACCGATAAAAAGCGTCTAAACACGATATAAAAGTTCCTAGCTATGAAGACTAAATAAACTAATGTATTCGATTAGTATATAAAGCCGGAAGCGTTGTTGTGGCTAACTAAATAAGACATGCAAAACAACAACGACGCCATAAAATGGCGGGTCCGGTAGAGGCACAGCTCTGCCACAAAACATCAATTATTTCGCAAAATAATATTTACTTTACGGCCAGAGCTTAATTAAACAATACTGGAACCTTGTACTCAACTTTCCAGAAGAAGGCGAGGCTGAAGGTAACGACATAGCGAAGATGCAAAGCGATAAAGATAACACAAGGGAAAATCCGTCTAAGTAGGGCAGCTACTAAACAAAGGATAAAGACGGGCGTGACGTCATTAGAGCAATGGCGTCCGTTTGTTTACGTCTCGAGTATCAGTAGTAGCCACGAGTGAGATTAGCTGTGGAACGGCTCCCAGCTATTCTCAGCCTTTACACACCGAAGCATTAACTCTGTTCGGGGTGGAGATAGCTATGTGGCACGTTCAGACATGCGTGTCCCCTGTTGTATTACGATGTCTTAAAGGGAAACCTTTGAGATACTCGCTCCAGAAGTTAGAATTCTGTGATAACCTGTGGTTAAATTCTCTGGGAATATCTTAGTAGTCTTATACCCAAGGAAGCTACCAAACAGGAACCTTCCATCAGGACGCCATGGCTTGAGCCCAAAAAAACGAAGTGGAACTATTGTATGTTGCATATTAAGATTCTCTCTCTCTCTCTCTCTCTCTCTCTCTCTCTCTCTCTCTCTCTCTCTCTCTCTCTCTCTCTCTCTCTCTCTCTCTCTCAAACTTTAGGAAATAGACAGCAAATGGTAATAATTCAATATCAAAACTGCAAATACTGACGAAATATGAAGTTTCACTGTACGTGAGGATTTCACATTACCTCCTTCAACTAGTGATTCTAGGAAAATATTTGTTTTTAAATGCCCATATTATGCACTAGGGAGATTTTCTACACTTACAGAACATTGAGCAAGCGCAGAATCCTGTAAATATGTTGACTGTGGATCTGGTGCAGTTATGATGATCAGTTTGCAGAGTACTGATGGCATATCACTCATTCGGTGAACATTCATTCATATTTGTTCCTTATTGGTACTGTCATGTAGATCTACAGCAAGACTTAAGGCTAATTATGTAATAGCAGTCAAATACTATGTGCAGTATAGAACTGCGTCAGTGTATATTATAATTTTGGTCACTGCTTCACTAAGAAAATCAGAAAACTTGGTTGGTGAAATGGGCCAGGCCATTCTCCAGATTAGGGCACATGCATCTAGGATGATGACATAAGAGCTTTCTGATTAGATTTTCCTATTACCACTTGCAATTTGGCTATTAAATCACCTTTCTAGGTTAAACCCATGTTACCATTATTGTCAAACAGTGCCAATGGATAAGGAGACAACTAGTGACAACAGTTTTTTCTAAGGTGACTGCTGCACTGTGTTTTGAAACTTTTGTCATAGACATTTTTTCTAAATGTCCTCTTTCAGTTTCTTATGGAAATCAGTTGTCAAATGTTTCTCGAAGTGCTGAATTTCTGCTTCTTTAATTTCGACTGCATTATTATTTGCTAAGCTACAACCCTTGTTGGAAAAGCAGGATTATATAAGACCAGGGGCTCCAACAGGGAAAAGAGCCCAGTGAGGAAAGGAAACTTTAAGTTACATCAACAGCCACCTGGTCAAGCTGCTCATTAATTGTAAAGGTGGGACAAGTTAATGCCCTTAAGGACCGTCCATATACGCACATGAATAATGCCCAAGGACCTTCTCCACCAAGCTAGAACCAGAAAAGGTCAGGCAATGGCTGTTGATGACTCAGCAGGTAGATGTATAGGCTATAGGCTCCTCAATTCCCCCATCCCTATTTCACATGGACAGTCCTGTTGCAGATACACTATAAGGCTTGAGCCAGGCAGGAACTCCAGACTCACAGATTACAAGACAGGGACATTATGAGTAGGTTACCACATGAGCATTTCATATCACTTTAGGAAAATTATAGCAGAAAAATTCAGATTCTCATTGGTTATATTATCCTTACTGTGGCTGGTGGTTTTTCACATTAACTAAAAATGTACTATGTGGCGCGTTAATACATGCGTCCCCTGTTGATATACGATGTCTTAAAGGGAAACCTTTAGGATACTCGCTCCAGAAGTTAGAATTCTGTGATAACCTGTGGTTAAATTCTCTGGGAATATTTAGTAGTTATATACCCAAGGAAGCTACCAAAAAGGAACCTTCCATCAGGACGCCATGGCTTGAGCCCAAAAATTTAAACATTTGTCATAACAGCCAAAACAAAATTACTTAATTATTCTTTAATAATTATTATATTTATCTGAAGTATTTCCTTTAACCAGATTTGTTACTTATTAAACAATCAACATGTCAAAATTTTTGTTTTCAATTTCAAAGTTATTGCCTATCTAAAATACATATAGCCTAGATATCTACAGAATACCTAGTTGTTTCTATTTGTAAAAATAACCAGAGTAATAAACAAGGCAAACACCAATCACTGTAGAAGATGATATAAAATAAGAATGGTATTTTCTGCAAAAGAATTAAAGTTCTTATGGTTTTATGGAGGGACTCACACAGCAAGAGAAACTTCATATAAAAATGATACTGTATATGCTTCTCTTACATAAAAGAATGTGGAGGATCTTGAAGAATAATGCCCACTTACAAAGACTATGAAGCTTCATCTGTGGTGGATAATGTGGGAGGGTGGGCTGTGGCATCCTAGCAGTACCAGCTGAACTCGGTTGAGTCCCTTGTTAGGCTGGAGGAACGTAGAGAGTAGAGGTCCCCTTTTTTGTTTTGTTTCATTTGTTGATGTCAGCTAACCCCCAAAATTGGGGGATGTGCCTTGGTATATGTATGTATGTACAAAAACTAAGGCAGGTCTATCCTGACCTACATCTCACCGGATACAGTATGCATAGTTAGCAGGTCCTAATGGGGAACAGCATAGGCAAGAGCCGACCTGTTAAAAATACTTTGATCTAATCCGAGCATTTGGGTTATTCTAACCTGTCAAGGGGAAATACAGTAGAGAACTAGGAAAGGCTTAGAAATTTAGACCAATCTACATTAAAGGTTTGTTTCAGTAGCCTAGGCCGTGCTCATGATAAGATTTTACCTTACGTATATTGATATACCAAATAATCTGTTACATATCTCTTCAGTAAACCATTCTTGTGTAAATTAAATCCATACATTTAAGCATTACAAGGGTCTTGCTTGTATATACACACTATACTGTATTGTACCGAGATGAAGATTAATATAAATTTGTATAGTGTTAGGAGTTAAAAATGTACTACTTCATCAAATATACCCTTTCATGTTTAATGTTTTTATGCCATATGAAAAAAAAAAAAAAAAAAAAAGAAGAGTTGACAGGGTTAGATTTGAAATAAGTTCTCTCCTTTCTCTTATCTTTTGGACTTTATACCTGAACTCCCACCCAATTCAAGTCTTCATTTAAGCCATGCAAATTCAGTTTCTTTCCCTTCTAACTATTCTTTGATCACCTACTTCTATATCTATTACTTTTCTAACATAGTGCTCTCACCTTCTCATCTTATGCATAAGCATCTCAAGCCCAAATTTAGTTTTATAAATCCTGCCACTTGACACCACACATCTCTGAAGTGTCATCACTTGCACAATGATTTCAGAAATCCAAATAAATTTTCTAGTCCCTGAACACCACAAGCTCTCTACAACTTAATTTGTATCATGATCTTCAAAAAGTAAATATTTTACAGACCCTAGCCACCACAATTCTCTACAAAATCATAATTGAATTTCTTTGCTTTATAGAAATTGGAACCACAAGGGAAACCCTGGGTGTTGCACTAAAAAGTAAAAGAGGTTGGACAGCAAGATGGATGAGAGAAAGTGGGAGCAGAGGTGAAGAAAGATATAAAGTGGATGCAGCAATGGACTGAGGAACAGTAGACTCTTTAGGAATACATGCATTGTACCACACGGGGTGTGTTTGTAACACTATCTCTAAATTGGAAGCCAGTCATGAACCTTTGCATTTTTTAGTCCCTACAGTTAAGGTTCCCTTGCCGTACAATTTCTTTGAAGTTGTCTATATCTCTGGTGTAAAACTGTGACCATATAGGAAAATTATTCTCAATTCAATGCTGTCTCATGTATACCACCTTTGAAACTCAATAATTGAGTAAACATTATAATGATGTAAGGCTCTACATGTACTGTATTAACATTTTTCTCATCATTATTGGTTGTGTTCATGGGTAGACTGACAGAAACCAGTAATTCATTGTTGTTTAAAAACCCTATTCTAGCTGTACAGTATACTGTATATAATTGAATGGTACTTCATAATAATAAAGGGTATGAAAATAGTAGTTATTATAAGACTATATGCAATCTATTTACATCATTTTATAAAAGAAATTGATAAACATTCACCAATAATGAAAATAAAATAAATATTAAACAAACTATCAATACAATTAAAACAATAGAATTTCTAAAAAGAAAAAAAAAATACAGTACAGTATGTAAAATCAAATACACAGCCTCTGGTGTAACAGAATTCTAATTCATTGTCAGGTACTATTTTTCTGTTTTGGCAGAAGGCACTGAATTTTATCATCACATGACCCCTAATATAGCACTATAATACAGCAGTACCCAACTTTACGTCAGTTTGACATACATTAGTTCTGAAATATTGCTCTGATTTTTATAAAATGATAGCAGGTTATATGTACTTTTTCATGTTCAGTATGTGTATAGGAAGCATATCCAGTAAGTCACTTTAAAGGGCAAAAATCGCCTTACGTCGGATCTCTTAGAACCAATTAGCAACGTAGGCCGGGGTACTACTGTACAGGGCACCATTTACAGTGGATACAGTATAACTTATCTGATAGTGGACGGCTAGTAACAGTCTTTGAAATATTTCTTAATCTGTTTTAAAAAAGTAACAATAAGCTCAAAGTCAAGCAAATATATCAATAATGAAGAATCTTAATTTTTGACACTAGAATATGAAGATGAAAACATTTAGAAAAACTACATTGTACTAATCCCAAAAGGCCAGTGAGAGAAAAAAAAACCCTAATGACTATTACAAATCTAAAAATAATGTCAATGATTAAAATGAGATAAAAATCATGACCATAACAAAAAGCAAATCATATAATATCAAGAGCATAACACAGAATCGGGTGAATAAGAATTTACTTTATTTACACTATACACATATTCTAAGTGCAATATCTTTAGTGTTTTAGCATTATAAAGAATAATAATTATAAATATACTTTCTGTAAGTCTAATGAATTGCATGAAAGTTTAGTTTAGCTCTATATAAAAGTAATAGAGAACATAATTAAGGAAAACAATCAATATCCTTCACTTAGAGGGTAAATTTTGGAGTCATAATATCCCAACGACATTTTGCTTATAGAAAATCTTTCAATTCAGAGAGAAATCATAAGTTATGACTAGATACACTTCAACTGGGGAGGGAGTGAAGAGGACTTGGGAAGAACCTGTAAGGGGGAGAAGATCAAGAGGGAGACAGAGAATCAGATAGTGAGATAAGGTGAAGAATGATATGGAGAGAAGAGGTTTGGTGGAAGAGTATGCCTTGATAGAAGGCCTTGAAGAGGACGCATCAGGCAACTGACCCCTTACGTAGGGATAACGGTGGGAAAGAAGAAGACACTTAAACCATGAATGAATATAATGCACTTGAAGAAAAAACCAATTGCTCAAGAGGTACTGTCAAAGACTGCCAAAAACAACTTTATAGAAAATTAACAGCACACATTCTTCATTGACACAACTCATCCCATCAGCTAGAGCTTTCTAGAAAAGGAATGATAGTTTTAAAACAGACCCATGTCCATGTTATTGTAAACAGGGGCATTCATATCTCTCTGCATATTTGTTTTATCCTTCAGTTTTGCTTGCATAAGTTTTTGTTCCACAACTCCTATCCGTACATCCATCGCAGTGATTTCCTGTTTAACTCGTGTCAGACCTTTACGAATGTTCACCAGAGGCGCTGCAAAGAAAAGTCAAAGTTAGTAAATGTCTACAAGTCAATGAAATATAAAATTTACGCTTATAATTAAATCAACATAAGAAATCTAAGAACATCATATCATAAAACCTTAAAATGAATGTATGAAACCCATTTTCAAATCTAATATCACAGAAATGGGTAAAATGCATAAAATTTTTTAAGTCTGTCATAAGACTCTTTAAAAACTATGAAACTTGTAAATATGAGGCCGAAGCCTTCTTGACAGTTAACTCTATATCTATTACAAATTAACATGAAATAAAGTTGTAGCACATAACTAGGCTACTTTTGAGACACATCTGGTTACTAGAAGCCTAAAAAATGAGTAGACTTCCTCTGCCTGCACGCTCAAACAGTTTCTATAAGGGCATATGCACTGCAGGCTATAACTCCTCTAACTAATTACTTACTTAGCTATCCAAATTAATTGTTCTACAATGCATCCATCTTCATTCTAGTAATATACAATACTGTACTTTTTTGGTAGATTACTAGTTTCTACAGTGGTTTAGTAATTAATTTGTGATTTAAGTTACATTTGTACAATAAATCAAATAATAAATCTTGACTAAATTCATCAATTTAGATTCACAAATAAAAAAAAAATCTTTCCCTTAAATCGAAGTGGTTTTCTTGATCATTGCTTATGGAATGTACCTCACAAATACCAAAAATAAAAATGCCCAAAATAAATCAGAAATACTTACTGCCATCGGTCATACTAGATCCCCTTTCCTCCATTTCGTGCTTCACGCGATCAAGTTCATCAGATATTTGGGCCAGTTCATGAGACTTCTCGACTAGTCTCCCAGATACTTGTCGGTACTGTTCACGACTTTCTGCTGATAAATTCTGTATAGAAAAAAGCAAATGTATAATGCATGTACAGTAAGTACTTTTACTGTTTTACAGTCATTATCATGAAAATCTGTCATACAATTTTTTAATGAGGTCACAAAACACAAGTTCACTACATTTTTGTTGTGTACAGTGCTCTTCTGGAACTTTGATCTGTTATAGGTCTTCAATGATTCTCTTTTTTATGATTTCCTGGGCTTTCCATCCGATCCTTTTCCTGCCACTACCTTACCTACTGGCTTTCTGACTAACTGTTCTTCCTGATTATTATTATTATTAAATATCTGAACTATCTAAATTTTTTTTATGTGTACCCATATACTTCCATGCATACCTTGAAATTATCAGTAGAATCAACAGAAACTATGCCTGTTAATGCGCAATAATCTGTTGGTAAGTAGCATATCACTCAAGAGTGAATGACTACTAGGAACCATCATTAATTTAGTGAATTCTACATCAGAAGATGCAGAGTCAGCTGATTAAATTTTAAAAAATACAGTAATATCACTACTTGAAAATTTCAATAAACCTTCACTATTTCCTCATACAAACCATCATTAAATGCAAATCAATCTTCAAATTGTAAGTAAATAAATCAGATCATAAAAAACTTGATATTTTCTCAATAATGTAGTAACCTCGAGATCTGAAGTCATCCTTAACTGTAGATAGTTTTCATCCTATGTGCACTCTACCCAGCATCCCACCCACCTGGTGATCTATTGTATGTAGTGTACTGTACCGAGATGCCGACATGCCCACTGCTCGCATGAATTAATGAATGATCTCTCAGACATCCTGTGCTTATATACCCAAGTGGAAAATTTCTCAAACACAATTGTAAATCCCGCCTTAGTAAACTGAAAGGTTTAAAGGTTGATCATGAATAGCAAAGGCAATGGACAGTGACAATGTCCTAAAGACTGACCATATATACATATATTCAGCACCTGAGCCCCTCTCCACCCAAGCTAGGACCAGGTAATGAATGCTGATGCCTGATCAGGTAGACCTGTAGGCTCTCCCAAACCCACCACTATCCTTAGCTCACAAGGATGGTGAGGTTGCAAACTTTACAAGAGCGGGATTCTATTTACCGTCCAGCAGAAAGCCAGGCAGGGACATTTTCAATAAGGCACTACAACTTGTTATCTTATTGATGAAAGCATACAGTTCAAAGGGAAGCATAACTTTTAAAGAACTTCAGCATAATACTGAAACTTCTATCTAAATCTTCTCAGAATTTTGTATCATGTCACCTAAAAGTTGTTTAACACCTACAATCCTCAACCTGCGAGTCACCACCTCGCTAATTCTCATGAACAAGAATAACAATAAGGAAGCTGAACTTGTATTACCTGTAAATTTCTATATTCCTGCAACAGTGGATCTAGTTGGCTATTAAGATATTTTTCTCTAGAATTTATTTTCTCTAAACTACGGGTAATTTCCGAGTGAAGGCTATCCAGCTGCTTCTGTGTGAAGGTTAATGTTTCATTGATTTTTCCCCTGTGCTCATTCATCTGCTCAATATGAGATCGCCAGTCACGATTATCTGAAAGAAGGCAAAATGTTATTTTCATTAGTAAAATAAATTTTTGAATATACTTACCCGATAATCATGTAGCTGTCAACTCTGTTGCCGACAGAAATCTACGGTCGGGATACGCCAGCGATCGCTATACAGGTGGGGGTGAACACCACAGCGCCATCTGTGGTCAGGTACTCCAGTACTTCTTGTCAACACCACCTCAATTTTTTCCTCGGTCCACTGGTTCTCTATGGGGAGGAAGGGTGGGTCAATTAAATCATGATTATCGGGTAAGTATATTCAAAAATTTATTTTACTAATGAAAATAACATTTTTCAATATTAATCTTACCCGATAATCATGTAGCTGATTCACACCCAGGGTGGTGGGTGGAGACCAGCATACATGTTAACAAAGAAGCTAAGTATCCCGTATTTTATTTTATTAGTTATTCAAAAATAACATAAAATAAATAAGTACCTGGTAAGGAAGACGACTTGAACCATTACTCTGCCTTTATTAAGTACGTCTTCCTTACTGAGCGTAGCGGTCCTCTTAGGATGCTGAACGACTCTTAGGTGCTGAAGTATAAAGGGCTGCAACCCATACTAAAGGACCTCATCACAACCTTTAACCTCGGCGCTTCTCAAGAAAGAATTGACCACCCGCCAAATCAACAAGGATGTGGAAGGCTTCTTAGCCGACCGTACAACCCATAAAAAGTATTCAAGAGAAAGGTTAAAAAGGTTATGGGATTATGGGAATGTAGTGGCTGAGCCCCCGCCTACTACTGCATTCGTTGCTACGAATGGTCCCAGGGTGTAGCAGTTCTCGTAAAGAGACTGGACATCTTTGAGATAGAATGATGCAAACACTGACTTGCTTCTCCAATAGGTTGCATCCATAACACTCTGCAGAGAACGGTTCTGTTTGAGGGCCACTGAAGTAGCCACAGCTCTCACTTCATGTGTCCTTACCTTCAGCAAAGCAAGGTCTTCTTCCTTCAGATGAGAATGTGCTTCCCTAATCAGGAGCCTGAATAGGTAAGAAACTGAGTTCTTAGACCTTGGAAGAGAAGGCTTCTTGATAGCACACCATAAGGCTTCTGATTGTCCTCGTAAAGGTTATGACCTTTTTAGATAGTACCTAAGAGCTCTAACTGGGCAAAGTACTCTCTCCAGTTCGTCCCCCACCAAGTTGGACAGGCTTGGTATCTCGAACGACTTAGGCCAAGGACGTGAAGGAAGCTCGTTTTAGCAAAAAAACGAGCTGCAAGGAACATGTAGCCGTTTCAGATGTGAAAACTATGTTCCTGCTGAAGGCGTGGATCTCACTTACTCTTTTAGCTGTTGTCAAGCACACGAGGAAAAGAGTTTTTAATGTGAGGTCCTTAAAAGAGGCTGATTGAAGAGGTTCAAATCTTGATGACATAAGGAACCTTAGGACCACGTCTAGATTCCAGCCTGGAGTGGACAACCGACATTCCTTTGAGGTCTTAAAAGACCTAAGGAGGTCCTGTAGATCTTTGTTGGTGGAAAGATCCAAGCTTCTGTGGCGGAAAACCGCTGCCAACATACTTCTGTAACCCTTAATCGTAGGAGCTGAAAGGGACCTTACGTTCCTTAGATGTAACAGGAAGTCAGCAATCTGGGTTACAGTGGTACTGGATGAGGAAACTGCATTGGCCTTGTACCAGCTTCGGAAGACTTCCCCTTAGACTGATAGACTCTGAGAGTAGATGTCCTCCTTGCTCTGGCAATCGCTCTGGCTGCCTCCTTCGAAAAGCCCCTAGCTCTTGAGAGTCTTTCGAAAGTCTGAAGGCAGTCAGACGAAGAGCGTGGAGGTTTGGATGTACCTTCTTTACGTGAGGTAGACGTAGAAGGTCCACTCCTAGAGGAAGAGTCCTGGGAATGTCGACCAGCCATTGCAGTACCTCTATGAACCATTCTCTCGCGGGCCAGAGCGGAGCCAACCAACGTCAGCCGTGTCCCTTTGCGAGAGGCGAACTTCTGAAGTACCCTGTTGACAATCTTGAACGGCGGGAATGCATACAGGTCGAGATGGGACCAATCCAGCAGAAAAGCATCCACGTGAACTGCTGCTGGGTCTGAAATCGGAGAACAATACAACGGGAGCCTCTAGGTTATCGAGGTAGCGAACAGATCTATGGTTGGCTGACCCCACAGGGCCCAAAGTCTGCTGCAAACATTCTTGTGAAGGGTCCACTCTGTGGGGATGACCTGACCCTTCCGACTAAGGCGATCTGCCATGACATTCATATCGCCCTGAATGAACCTCGTTACTAGCGTGAGCTTTCGATCTTTTAACCAGATGAGGAGGTCCCTTGCGATCTAGAACAACTTCCACGAATGAGTCCCTCCCTGCTTGGAGATGTAAGCCAAGGCTGTGGTGTTGTCAGAGTCCACCTCCACCACCTTGTTAAGCTGGAGGGACTTGAAGTTTAACAAGGCCAGATGAACCGCCAACAGCTCCTTGCAATAGATGTAAAGTGTCCTTAGCTCCTGATTCCATGTACCCGAGCATTCCTGTCCGTCCAAAGTCGCACCCCAGCCCGTGTCTGATGCGTCAGAGAAGAGATGGCAGTCGGGTTTCTGAACAGCCAAAGGTAGACTTCCTTGAGAAGAAAGCTGTTCTTTCACCACGTGAGAGTAGACCTCCTCTCTTCGGAAACAGGAACTGAGATCGTCTCTAGCGTCATGTCCTTTATCCAGTGAGCCGCTAGATGATACTGAAGGGGGCGGAGGTGGGGTCTCCCTAACTCGATGAACAGGGCCAGCGATGAAAGTGTCCCTGTTAGACTCATCCGCTACCTGACTGAACACCGGTTCCTTCTCAGCATGCTCTGGAAGCAATCTAGGGCTAAGTAGATCTTTGGGGCCGACGGAAAAGCCCGAAAAGCTCGACTCTGAAGATCCATACCCAGGAAGACAATGGTCTGGGATGGGACGAGCTGGGACTCCTCAAAATTGACCAGGAGGCCCAGTTCCTTGGTCAGATCCATAGTCCATCTGAGAATCTCCAGACAGCGACGACTTGTGGGAGCTCTAAAAAGCTAGTCGTCTGACGGAGCCGGACACAAGATCATGGTACTGCTGCACAGTTTGTGAACTGTCAACCATGGGGAAGCGAGGAAGTACAGTGACAACCCGAAGCTGTCTAGACTGTCTGGGTCGTACAGACAACTCCTTATCGGGTTGCTGAGGTTGCCGCACTGCGTCACAACAAGTCACTTCTGCTGGTTGTTGAACGTCTTCCCAGTGACACACTGACTCCGTAAACAAAAAATCCTCTAACAAGGACTAAGCTTGGACTGCATGTCTTGCAACACAGCTCAAGGTCTATGGGAGTAGGTGTGGTAACAGACGGGGTTAGCGACTGAAGTGGAACCATTACCCTCCCTGGAAGCATGTTATGCTTAAATAAAAGTCCATAGGAGGCTAAGCAGCTAAAGGCTCCTCTCCAAATGACAGAGTCCTCAAGGGAATATCAGAAGGAGGGAGAATAGCACTTTCTCATCTACAGGAACCATATCCGAGAAAAGCTAAGTTCTCTCAGTGAGGGTTTCACTGGTGCAAAAGCAGCAGACTAGAAGGCAACGTTATGAAACTGCTTGACAGTCCAGTGAGTTGGCAACAACCAAAGATGTGTGACTGAGAAGCATGCGGTAAGGTATGCAGAGCATGCTGTATGCAGAGCATGCTGTATGTAGAGCATGCTGTAAGGTAAGCAGAGCATGTTGCATGGCGTGCGGCTTATGTTGCATGGGATGAGGCTCATGCTGCATGGGATGAGGCTCATGCTGCATGGTATGAGGCTCATGCTGCATGGGATGAGGCTCAAGTTGCAAGGGATGAGGCTTATGCCGCATGCATTGAGGAGGATGCCGCGTAGTATGAGGCTCCTGCCTCATGGGTTGAGGCGGTTGCCGCATAGCATGAGGCTCCTGCCTCATGGTTTGAGGAGGATGCCGCATAGCATGAGGCTCCTCATAGCATGAGACTCCTGCCTCATGGGTTGAGGAGGATGCCGCATAGCATGAGGCTCCTGCCTCATGGGTTGAGGAGGATGCCGCATAGCATGAGGCTGCCTCATGGGTAGAGGAGGATGTCGCATAGCATGAGGCTCCTGCCTCATGGGTTGAGGAGGATGCCGCAAAGCATGAGGCTCCTGCCTCATGGTTTGAGGAGGATGCCGCATAGCATGAGGCTCCTGTGAGGTTCCTGCCTCAAGAGTTGCGTCTGCCTCAAGGGTTGAGGAGGTAGCTGCGCAGAGAGAGGCTCATGCTGTGAAGAATGCGGTTGCTGCATGCGTTGAGGCGGCTGCCTCATAGCATGAGGTTCCTCAAGAGTTGAGGCTCTTGCCTCAAGAGTTGAGGTTCTTGCCTCAAGAGTGGAGGTGGCTGCCGCAAGAGTTGAGGTTGCTGCCTCAAGGATGGTGGAGGTTGCCGCAACGCAAGAGGTTGCTGCCTCGAGGATGGAGGAGGTTGTCGCAACACATGAAGCTCCTGCCTCAAGGGTAGAGTAGGTTGCTGCAAAGCATAAGGCTCCTGCCTCAAGTGTTGAGGAGGTTGCCGCATAGCAAGAGGTTCCTGCCTCAAGGAAAGTGGAGGTTGCTGCACAGCGCTGGTATCTGGCAACTCCCAATGTGGCAGCTCACGCGTGGAGGTAGGTTGAGGAACCTCAACATCATACGTCTGGCAGGGTGGACTGCGCAGAGGTGGAGTTGAGGCGGCTGCCTCATGAGCTGCACAGCGCTGGTATCTGGCAACTCCCAATGCGGCAGCTCACGCGTGGAGGTAGGTTGAGGAACCTCAACATCATACGTCTGGCAGGGTGGACTGCGTAGAGGTGGAGTTGAGGCGGCTGCCTCATGAGCGCTCGCAGGAGGAGGTGTGCTAACCTTCTCTGCCTGAAACTCCTGCATCAACACCGCAAGCTGAGACTGCATTGTCAGCAGCATAGACCACTAGAGTTTAAGAAAGACAACAACAAACGGAGCTACTGTCCGTTGAAACTGAGGGTCTAAAACAGCTGGTGCGGCAACAGATGGAGTTACTGTCTGTTGCGATACCACCTTGCCTCTCTGGGAGGTGTGCAGTTGTCGTACTGCAGCAAGTCCGAACTGACCCAGTGCTAACGGTACCACCTAGGAGTTGGACTTGCGCGGAAGGGACCGACTTGCACTTAAAAGCTGCAAGATTTGGTCCATGGTTTCTGCGAGAAACCTCTTCCGCAGACGAGGAATAAAAGGGCTCTCTCGTCTTTGTGTGGGTGGGGTGATCACGTCGGCTACGTGAGTTGGTTACACCCGAAACCCCGGAGGGAAACGTCTGTTCGTCGATCAAGGCCTGCTGAACCCATAAGTCCTTCGACATTACTTCTCCCCTGGGCTTGGGAGCTTGTAAGAGGTCCCAGACTAGGCGAACAACTGGCACGAACAGACGAACCCTCGAACGCAACACTGTAACACTTTGCGCTTATAACTTTATCACTTTTGATTTTCTGTTTGCACTTATTTCACTGAACTCGAAACTTTAAGTGGTTTGTACCTGAAACACGCAATTCTATCCTTCATTAAAAGTTAGTAATTGCGAAAACAGTATTACAATGTAACAGAAAAACATAATGAAAGATAAATAATACAGTGGCTGGAAAAGAGACTAAACACTAGATCAAATAAACTACGTTTAAAATCTCTCACCGCATAAAGCCTGAGAACAAGAATAAAACTCTAGAAACGTTTACCTTCTTCCCCTAAAGAGACTAGGGAGAAGAGCAAAAACGATAACAACGTTACCCGCTTGAACGAAACGTTTATCCTCCTCTCTCTCCCTCCGTCTCTATCTCTCTCTCTCTCTCTCTTGACTTAGCACCTGAGAGAAGAGCCCAATATATATATCGTTAAAACATATTATTGTTAAAGGAAAAAAACTGAAAGATTTCCCAAATAAAAAGTTCCTTTCTTAGAATTAAAACCATTTAAGCTAAGAAAGAATGAACAAAACGCTAGAATCGGTTTACTCTTACTGCAACGTGACACCGTGATAGACTCTTTCTCTATCGTAACGATAGAGCGCAAGTTGAACGTTCTGAACGTCAACAACTGCAGAGACAAAACAAAACGTTAGTTCAACTTTGAAAACAGTACAAGACTATCAAAGAAATTCTTTCAAAAACCTTAAAATAGCATAATATGTTAACAGGTAAAAACGAAATGACGGGCTCAATGTTAATTAACTTCGGTTCCAAGAAAAGACCGCCTACTATTAGGAAAGGTCGAATATAAACAAATATAAAAATTAATTTTAATAAGTTTATAATAATTTAAGGAAGTTAATCAAAGAGGCCTATAAAAGGCGGAGAGAAATAAAATAAATCTATAACTTTTGTTAAGCAAAATTAAGAGAGTCTATACTCTCTTCGACACCAACACTTCCGTCTAAGGGAAGGGTCGGCCATTTAAAAGTGAAAGAGAGTTCATACTCTCTTCGTACCAAAATTAAATAAAAAATTAAATCAAATTAATTCCAAAAACTTGCTAAGCTAATGATATAGCTTCCTGAATAGCGAAGGCTAAATTCTAGAGCAAATACATCACCAAATCGTGAGCAATAACTCCAGAATCAACAGCGTATCCATGTAGGTCTAGCCGGAGGCACGACAGAGGAAAAATTGAGGTGGTGTTGACAAGAAGTACTGGAGTACCTGACCACAGATGGCGCTGTGGTGTTCACCCCCACCTGTATAGCGATCGCTGGCGTATCCCGACCGTAGATTTTTGTCGGCAACAGAGTTGACAGCTACATGATTATCGGGTAAGATTAATATTGAAAAATTCACAAACTAAAGTAATGTTGTAAATGTCTTCAACTGCAGTACTGAATCAGTAAAAAGCATCTAAATAGTGATATCTGTGAGTAAAAATCAAAATACTGTACTGTGCAATATCATGTACACTCAATATAGCTTATAATGAATTAGCTCTTTTACTCATATGCAAGAGTTGATGGGAGAAGTACAAGAGGAAGGCCAAGGTTTGGGTGAATGGATGGAGTGAAGGAAGCTCTGGGTGATAGGAGGATAGATGTGAGAGAGGCAAGAGAGCATGCTAGAAATAGGAATGAATGGCGAGCGATTATGACGCAGTTACGGTAGGCCCTGCTGCTTTCCTCCGATGCCTTAGATGACCGCGGAGGTAGCAGCAGTAGGGGATTCAGCATTATGAAGCTTCATCTGTGGTGGATAATGTAGGAGGGTGGATTGTGGCACCCTAGCAGTACCAGCTGAACTCGGTTGAGTCCCTTGTTAGGCTGGAGGAACGTAGAGAGTAGAGGTCCCCTTTTTTGTTTTGTTTTATTTGTTGATGTCGGCTACCCCCCAAAATTGGGGGAAGTGCCTTGGTATATGTATGTATGTACTTGTATGCAAAAGTAAAATAAACTGATTTATCAACATACAGTATAATTAAAAGTACACAAATTACTACACATTATATTAGGCCCACTATTCAATACTTGTCATAGAAGCTTGCTCCAGTTCTGTGCCTAGCAAAGAAATTTTAATTTGGTCATGAGTTTAGCCACAAAAATTCATGTAGTTAAGGAAATTGTATAGTAATGAATAATATTTATCTCTCAAATATAAGTCAATTCCCTATGATGTACCTGACGGCTCTATACGAGTCTGTGATTTCAATTCAGTGATAAGGTCAAGCTAACTCTATGACAAAACTGCCGACATACCTGACCTAATGGTAACTTTCAACTGAGGAAGAACTCGTTCCAGTTCAAGCCTCCACTCTTCAGAGGTTGTGTTTGAATGTAGGATTTCATCTGGCCATGCATCTCCTTGCTGAAAAGTAAATAAAAAATCAAGATATGATTGCATTACTTTCAATAACAGAATTCTTTCCTATGAATAATCATAATGAACAATATGATTTCAAAATACAGTGCTTTCTAAACAAATCCTATATAAATACAGCTTGATTTTCTCACAGTTTTAGTCAAGTCTTTGAGATCATCAATATGTAAAATATTTTCTTCTTCTTCCTCCTCATCATCATCATACTCAGCCATCATCTCTTCTTCTACTTTATCTAAAGTAAGTTCAGCCTCGTCCTCCACATCGCCATCTTCACCACCGGTATCTTCGGCAGGGTACACAGGTCTGAAATCATATTAAACATCAGAAACCAGTAAATTCAAATCTAGAAAGATTTAGTTCCAAGATCTTACTTGGACTGACAGTTTTCTTACCATAGAATATGTTGAGCTGAAAAAAAATGAACAAATAGGCAAAACCTGTGAATAAGAAACTCATTTATCATACAGATGAGGTCTCGGTGAACTATCTTCAAAATCTAACAATTTGTGTGTACCAACATACAGGAGTCAGTTCAATTTGAGGAGAGTCATTGGCTTGCCTTTTGTGAAACATTAACACTTTCCAAAACAATAAGGCAGTTGATTTTTTTTTAGCAATTCACTGGTATTTCTGCATACCAAGTGAAGAGATGTACAAAAATGGAACAGTCTTGATTTCCTGAAGAAACACTAAAGTTGCTTGACAATTCAGTATAGCAAATGGCCTTGGCATGAGATATTCTTTGAGGTTTGAATTATTTTTCAATATTTAAAGTTTTAACTTGTGGATTTTCCTTCTTTTTTCCATACAGGCAAGATATGAAACTCCTGTCTTTCAACATTTCTCTTATCATCACCAATAAAGGTACTCTTGCCAAATGACACACTATCTCCTTTATTGGGCTACATTCCATTTGTATTTCATTAGTATATCACCTGAAACTTTTGTTAACCATTTTGATTTGTTGCCAACTAGTTTTTGGCTTAGTGAAGCTGTATTTACTGGACTCTGCAACTTCCTCTTTTCATCGGCTTCTCCAGCAATGACAGGTGTTCAAGGATTCTTTTTTTATAATTGGCTGGCCTTTTTTATGGTCAAATTTCTTTTAATCATCATCAAATTGGACAGTTCTTGAACCTATGCTACTCTCTACATATTAGTCTTACCAAAATACTGTTACTATTCATCTTTTTGAGTTATGACATACTGCTTGCTGCATTGGACTGTTGCAATTAGGCATTTGGACACTCAAGTACAGTACACCTACCTTGGCATATGGAATGGCCTCAATGTGGGTTAGAACTGGTACTAAGAATTTATCTTAGTGAATAAGTTGGAAGCTGTAGATAAGCTGAAGCAAAATATAACTATGACTGTTTCTGTAAGGATTTTCTTAAGATATCTAGATCTATGTCCACTTTTCAGCATAATTACCTAATTGACAAGGTTAAGATTAATCACTGCTCACCAAACACTGTAGAATCACAGTACTGTACAGTATACAGTATCATCCTTAAACTTGTTTATTACATTCTACACCTTTGTGATAGTATTTCCTTCCAAAACATTGTAAACTTTTATACCTAATTTGTATTTTATGAGATGCGGCTTTAAAATCATATAAAATAAGGACAAAGCTGACTATAAAGTGCAACATTTTCAATGAAGTTCCTTAACCCTTTTACCCCCAAAGGACGTACTGGTACGTTTCACAAAAGCCATCCCTTTACCCCCATGGACGTACCGGTACGTCCTTGCAAAAAATGCTATAAAATTTTTTTTTCAAATTTTTGATAATTTTTTGAGAAAATTCAGGCATTTTTCAAGAGAATGAGACCAACCTGACCTCTCTATGACAAAAATTAAGGCTGTTAGAGCAATTTAAAAAAAAATATACTGCAAAATGTGCTGGGAAAAAAGTAACCCCCTAGGGGTTAAGGGTTGGAAATTTCCAAATAGCCTGGGGGTAAAAGGGTTAATATTTCAAAGTACATATTACTAAATATCAATAACAATTACACATAATTACCAGTGTAGACTAACTTACTTTCTCCAAGCAAACATAGATGCCTTGAGTGCAAAGTCAGCAAGACGATCCAGAACAAAAATAGCATGTTCGCCGCATCCGCTTTTCAATCTACTTGGTGGGAAATCTACGGCAACACCCTGGAAAAAATATTGTACAGTATCTAAATTAAAAATCATATATAAAAGAATAGTACAATATGCAAAACTACTATCTAATGAAATGAACATGGATAAAATATTCTACAAAAACATATGTACAGCTATAATATACTGAATTCAAGAACGAGACTAATGTAGTGCTTGAAATCAATATAAACTCAGCAAAAACAAGAAGGAAAATAGCATAAGCATAATTAATAATTAAAGAAAAACATATGAAATAAAACAATAAAAACTCAGTCATACTATTCTAAAATAATAAAAACCACTGTGAATAGTACCTTAAACAATACAAGTTTATTTTTCTATTATTATTTTTCTGATTTGCTAAACATGTGCATCTACATATTGTACTTGCCAATTGCCGAAGGTGATCGAGAATACTAGATATGGTTGAATTTGGATCATCATATTCTTGTGGGGCTTCCATGGTCCTACCTGACTTGCGAATGAGCCAAGCAGCTAAAGAGGTGAAGAGGTAAAACTGTTCTCCAGGATTGGTAGCAATTGCAAAATAATGCCTGAAAAAAAAACATAAGTATTGAATAGAGACAACGAAAGAGAACTTGTAATCCTCACGATGAATTGTTCTCACAAATTATAAACTTCTTATATCAGAGTTATGGTTTGCCTTACTTGCTGTGTTAAGTAATGCGAATTCCTATCAGAATGATAAAGTTGGCCATGCTGTCTAAGGGCAAGAGAGCAAACTCTAAGGACTAAAATGCCTCAGGCTCCAGTGATTGAGTGATTAGCTGTACTTCACTGATATTGACTCCCACATTCCCTCTATAAGTAGGTTGTTAGTTCAATCTTTAAAACTACAGAACAAATAAAAAGAGATAAACCTTGATTACCACGATACCAGGCCTTGAAATTTTTAAAGAGACAATAACAGTTTCAATCCTGTAAATTGCTGAATAATCAAGACAATCAGCAAGTATGTGTTCTGGCCACCACTGGATAATTATACAGACAATGGAGCAACATACAAACAATTCCACCTAAAGTAGTTTTACTAAAGCCTTGGCTAGTACGCCATAGAGAAGCACCAATAACACACATATTAACATTGCTCACTTAGAAGAAAGATTTCCTGAGAGCAGAAATAAGGAGTGCCATGACACAAGAGACTAATGACCACAGTGTGAATTAAATTTCTGTACAAGGAGCAGACACATTTAATTTTTAGTTAAACTATATAAGTCACCCAGATACAAGATAGCTATATTACAAGCAATAAGAAACATAGTACTGTAAGGATTTTCAATCACCAAAGTTATCCTCAGTTCACAGCATTCTAGGAATGCAGTCTGGACAACTGAATCATAACCAATCTGCCCAGGTGATATACCATGCAGTCAGAATGAAAAATATGAAAAATGCTGTAAAGTACATATTTCATAATGTGGTCCCAGTAAGGATGTCATCATTGCTAATGTTAGCATATATAAATTACATCATGAAAAAGATTGGACACACCATTACTCAAAATGTTTCAAAGAATTCTAGTTAATTCAAATTCATGTGCTATGATAAGTTACAAAATTAAAGATTTTAAAATTTGTAGCAAACAGATTTAGAAAGAAAAACTTTACCTGCTTAGTGGCTTCATCTTCAGTTCCATAAGGAAGTCTTTGTCATAATTTAAAAGTTTAAGTTTATCTAGAAGATCATCCATAACAACAAACGGCATATACGCTAGTCCTGGTCCCCCATCTAGTTCCTCCATCTCTTCTTCAGGTCCTCGTCTAGCACTCATGATTTACCTGGTACTGTAATTCAATTTTGTTTCAATAAGCAGAAAATACAAGAAATCAAGATGGTATAAAATTACTTCCATAATTCATTAGTAATTATAGAGAATATTTTTCCTTTCATTTAACACAATTTAGAAATTTCCATTTCTACAATAGAGTATTTCCAGAATTCCAAAACCTATTTTGCAATTTCAAGAAATTTATGATTTTCAAAATGCACTAAGAAAATCCTTGATGCTAGAAACTCCACTGCAAAAAAAATTAGATTTCTAACAAACGCAGCATTCCTAAAGTTTTACATGTCTTCAAGAACAATACATGAAGTAACATGAGGCATCAATAAGTGTTGAAGAAAATTCCATTGTTGCTGTCACCTCATCTGATACTTGAGGGATGTTTAAATAGTAACAACCTACAATAGAAAATACATTGAAAATTTATCATTCAAGTAGAGGTACCACAAAAATTTTGATCTCATGTGAAAAAGTGAAACAGTACTTGCTGTACTTCCTATCAAATGATATATACTATACATGCAAACCA
Organism: Palaemon carinicauda; assembly: GCF_036898095.1. NCBI lineage: Eukaryota > Metazoa > Arthropoda > Malacostraca > Decapoda > Palaemonidae > Palaemon > Palaemon carinicauda. The sequence continues at coordinate 147,183,129 of NC_090733.1, forward strand.
GGACCAGTGAACTAAAACAATGAAGTACTGTACTGTATCGCATATAGTACTGCAAATTTTTGTTACTCATCTCCCACTTTAAGGTACAGTATATGCCTACTTTTACTGTACTGACCACTCATCAGTTTCACTTGTTTTGACCTGCTGAGGTAGTAGTCCAAACTCAGAACAAGTATGAGTATCAGGCAGATATACTTCCTAAAATAAAATCTAGAGGGTTACACTCTACAAAAACTACAACTTCATGCCTCTATGATAAGTGATTCTCCTTAATAAACCTATCTGATCTATGATTAAACATATACTGTATCATTCAATTCTACCTTACACTCCACATAGTATTCAAGAAGTACACTTCCTAGAAAAATTGTAACGAATCTTGCTAAACAAGAGCTAACTTATGAATAAAAAACATGATATCTCGTAGAGCTTCCCCTTACTTACAAATGCTAACCTAACACTTCTAATATTAAAACGATCCCTCGCCATCTTTCTGCGGACTTTTCAAGCAGCAATCATTAGCCTGTGTGTATAAGTGCTCTAAAATAAGATGCCCTAAACCAGCTCAGTGTTTTGATTTGTAATTTTGTAAATGATGTAGCGCAGAGTAACAATAGGGAAACCAGGTGAATTTTACTTTTAATCTATGCTACAGGTATAAAATACACTTCAAGCTAGCCTGCCTTTGGAAAGTTAACACAAGTAAATTAGCCTAAATTATTCTCACATACATAATCATAAGTAAAATCAGTCAGTAAAAAATTAACTGCTCAGGACTATATCAGCTGTCACCTAGACACAAAAAGGCTAATTTCCGTACAATTCTCTTGTCTCAAAAAAGTTAAGAAAGGTATACTGTACTGTAGTGTGAAGAATAAATCATGCACACATATATAACTATATGTTAAATCAATATTTTTCTATCACATTAACCAAATATTTTTTAAGGCTTCTCTCGTGCCTTGTGTTTTTTTTTTGCCTTTATTTTTTTATGCAATCTACTCACAATCTACTCATTTTGCATTTCCCATATACCAATAGCTAACAATTATGGAAGGGCCATAATGGGAAACCAGGGTTTAAGGGTTGGGGAAAAGAAGTATTACAGTGAATTGTAAAACATGAAAAAATAAGATGAATAAATGGAAAAATATATTACTCATGCATTGAACTGGTAACAAATAAATGAAAAAGCATGAAAGTCTGGCAATGGTACCAGTAATTAAACCACTGTATAGGGATTACCTCCTAATTCAATCATAACTAACCTAACCTACCTTAAAAGGCCACATCCTATGTAGCACAATATGGTACGAGGGAAATTACCACACCTAACCTAAGACACTGGGGCCTACCTAACTGAGCATACAACCTCTCAGACAGCATTAAAAACTTTTAAGTAGATTAGTCACGGTAATTGTATAATTACATCCAAGCCTAACAAAAGGGCCCAAGCCCTGGACTGATAAAAATTACCTTATACTATACTTACTGCTAGCCTTAATATTATATGGACAATCATGCCTTGTTTGAAATTTCAAATTATAAAGTGTGATTCTTCAGATGTTATTAACCAGGAGAGTACTAAAATCCATTTATCAAAAGTATATTAAAATTTTCATAAATTTTCCTTGTAATAAACTGTAATTCCAGCATACGTGTAAATTTACTAAAATGGTTTCTACAATTGTACTGAAGGTATCAGTACCCATTAAAGATTGCAGGTCAAGTATTACATCCATAAGTACAATATAAGTATGCACAAATGAAATATAATCACAGCTGAATTGTGATGTTATGAAAAATAAATGATAAAACTTTAAGATTTATGTTTCCATTCAACTTATTTTTCTACAGAGTAATGAAGGCAAAATGGATGTCCAAATGTACCCGACAACTGAGATATAAGAAAAGTAATATCTAAAAATCTTAAATCCTTTAAATGCTTAACATCTTGCTTATCAAAAGATTGACTCTCACTTTAAGGGTAAAAAATTTTGCAACCAAGGGCTTTAAATAACTCACCACTGGCGGGCTATTAGGTTATAACATTAATATTAATTAGCCTCCGTAAACTTTTAAAATGGCCATAAATTAGGTTACTATGGGATACATGTCAAGATTGAAAAGGTTGAAAAACTAAATGGTAAGATGACGTATATAAGATATATTTCAGGCTATCCATTCACTAGGGTGTGTGATTAACTAAGGCGGTATTACCAAGGCTTCAAAATACGGCATATATGGCCATATCACCTGCATATGAGGCTAAACATGTAAGATTGTGTAGTCTAATGACATTCAGAAGTATAGATAGCATATGAAAAACAAAATTCAAACTTAATTTAGTCGTAAATCTTAATACAGTTTCAATGTAAATTTCAATTCATATCTACCCTTTGCGGTTACAGTTGGCAGAGAATGCATTCTTTCACATGAAAAACAACATTTATAACAATTCAATTTAACTGCTTTACTTACTTCAAATCTGTTTTGAAGATATTGCTCAATTATCATATATGTCTGGTGATGACGAGAAAGACGAAATTTCGTTATACCTTGTCAACACTTCTAAGGTAGCAAACATATTCTTTTGCTTAAAACATAAACAAAGACTTAACTATCTCTATCATTATCATAAACATTTTTTAATATCAGGATATAAATAGTATCACCTAAATTTTAAGAAGGTAATATCTATATAATATTAGGTCATTCAAAAAATTACAATCTATTATTTGCTTATAATCTGTATACGTTAACTTCACCTCTGATAAAGTATGCTTGATAGCTCCAAGTTCACGGAGGAATGTTGTGGTTACATACCGTTGCTATGACAACGAATTGTTTGGTACATGTGCTTCTGGTGCTTTGACAGTTTTAGGTATATCTTCACTCGTAATCGTATTGCAAAGTTTATTAGAGGTTAGTAACCATAAATTAAGGAATTACGAGGTATCCGTGTAATACCATGAAGATAAGAGGTTTCTGGTTCAAATAAGCAAGAAAATTTTGCATTAATGATTAATTTCTCGCGATTTTGGTTGCTGAGGAAAAAAATTGATTTTTCATGAGCTTAGCAGAAAAAGCTCCAATATTCTAGAAGAATAATTTACTGAACGCAAAACCCCTTATAGAAAAGCAATAAATAGATCAGGTTCTTGTAATATTTTATAGATATAGAATTTTCTAGGTCGATAGCATTATTGCCAACACTTTATTGTCTCAACAGACACTTCATATAACTCTTACTCCGTTTCTTTATATTTGCTCATATTTTGCTTAGAAGTTTGTGTGCTTTTGAAATTAAAAACAATTAAATTCATAATTGTATCTTTGTTAAATGCCTTTTAAATGTCAGCTCATCGTGTAGTTATTTTATAACACTTTAAAACAACCAGCATATTTTATAATGATTAAAATTTATTTTACCTCAAAATACTTGCTATCTTATCTATCTTATTTCATCTATCAGTAATTCTAAGAGCAACAGGTAGGCTAAAGCCAGGAGTTGAAGATGGAGGCAGCTCTCGACAAAGCGCTAGCCAACCCTGGAATGGGTCTGCTATTGCTGGACGAAGAAAATCGTGGTCTGGCAGAAGACGTGGAACAACTGCGCCAAGAAGTGACGACAATGCAAGAAATTCACAACAGCGAGCAAGTTATTAATAAGAGAAATACGTACTACGTTAGTGATATGTCTCAAATGCTGGATAATTTACAGGTATACTTCGATTTTTTTATTATTTATGTGCGTTTTTAGGTGATTACTAAATAAAAAATTATTTTCCAAATATCCTAAGAAAACTTTTTAGCTCCCAGTGCGTTGTTCGTCTTAGACATATCTCTTTAATTTTTGTATCTTATATTTTCGAGTCAGATTATTTTTCAACATATACTATCCCGATAATTAAGTTTCCTCTCCAATGTTGAAAACAGTCACTATATCAACAGCAAACATTTCCATTTGTCTTAAACAAATTCAATTTTTTCCTTTTGAGAAATACTCATTCATTCCATCCTATTCCTGTTATTACGGAACAAAACATTATGTAAACGATTTTTGCTGTTGATCTAAAAGTTTGTGTCATTTGCTCCTGACAGAATTATATCACGTAGTAATACCTCAATTCTTCATGTACAATATTATTGTTTTACATCGCTTTGGAATTACCTTAGCATTTAGAATAGCCTTGAACTACTTGTTAGTTTTTTTTTTTCTTTTTTCTTTTTTTGTATTTGCTTTGTGAATTATTATTATTATTATTATTATTATTATTATTATTAAAATAATAATGATAATAATAATAATTATTCTTATTATTGTTATTATTATTATTATTATTATTATTATTATTATTATTATTATTATTATTATTATTATTATTACTAAAATAATAATAATAATAATAATAATAATAATAATAAAAATAATTATAATTATTATTATTATTATTATTATTATTATCATTTTAATAATAATAATAATGATAATAATAATAATAATGATAATAATAATAATGATTATTATTATTATTTTTATTATTATTATTATTATTATTATTGTCATTATTATTATTACTAAAATAATAATAATAATAATAATAATAATAATAATAATAATAATAATAATAATAATAATCCCAACGATCTGCTAACCTTGTGCAAACAATTGCAGAGTCTCGTGACGGCGCATCGGAAGGACATAGAATCGGAGAGCAAGAGCGAAAGGGCAGCCTCGAGTGAGAGTGAAGGAATCCTTCGACAATGTCGCGCCAAACACGGCGAACTCTCCAACATCCAAGAGGCGTCCGAGCTCCTGCAGTCCCGCCTGACGCAGCGCCAGAGGGAGTTCGAGGATACGCAGAAGAACGTCATAGGCGACTCCAGCTTGCTGAAGGAACTGCTCGACCACTTGTCCGAGGCCGATAATGACAATTTGCTTCTGCTGCAGTATTCGGCGGAGGACGCCTCGAAGATTAAGGTGATTTTAGTGAAGAGAGATTATGATAATGTTAATGAAATTACTATGGTCAATATATGACGACATAAATATCATCACTTGTACTGTTATTTCATCTTCAGTTAACTTAATCGATTAGGGGTTGTGGTGGCCGATGTGGTAACGTCACTGACTGGTGAACGCCAGACTGGGGTTTGAGTCACGCTCAAACTCGTTTGTTCCTTTGGTCGCTGCAACATCGCCATCCTTGTGAGCTAAAGATGGGGTGTTTAGGGGAGCCTATAGATCTATCTGCTGAGTTATCAGCAGCCATTGTCTGGCCCTCCTTGGTCCTAGCTTGGGTGAAGAGGGGACTTGGACGCTGATCATATGTATATATGGTCAGTCTCTTGGGCATTGTTGCAATGTCATTGTCCCTTACCTCAGCCATTCATGAGTAGCCTTTAAACCTTTAAACTTTTAATCTATCTACGTGTAATATTTCATTCAAGGGTTTCCCCAACTGTTCCAGGACCTCAGCGTAGAGCTGGAACGAACCAGCGGGAAAGTAGCAGCCTTTAAACCTTTAATTTATCTACGTATAATATTTCATTCAAGGGTTTCCCCAATTGTTCCAGGACCTCAGCGTAGAGTTGGAACGAACCAGCGGGAAAGTAGCAGCAGCAGAAGCCGAATTGAGCCAAAGGCAGAGTGAGGCGGCTGCAGCCCGCACCGTGCTAGAACAGCTTGGCACAGCTTTCCTGCAAGCAGCTTCTCAGAGGGACCATTTGCTTGCACAGTGGGAAGCAACGCTCAACCACATTTACCAAGTAGCAAATACACAAACGCAGTTTATTGAGGTATTGTCTTATTCAATTTTCTTTGATTCAATCATGGTTGCAGGTGTCATTATTTGGTAGTTCTTATACCAATAAAAGTTTTTAATGAGTGGTGTCCTTTTTATTCAGAAATTCAGGAATGTCTTCAGAAAGATAAAAATAAATGCATCAATTATGTATTCAAAGTATCAACGAGTATACAGTACACACACTCTCTCTCTCTCTCTCTCTCTCTCTCTCTCTCTCTCTCTCTCTCTCTCTCTCTCTCTCTCTCTCTCTCTCTCTCTCTCTCTATATATATATATATATATATATATATATATATACATATATATATATATATATATATATATATATATATATATATATATATATATATTATACATATTATATATATATCTATATATATAAACATATATATATATATATATATATATATGTATATATATATATATATATATATATATATATATATATATATATATATATATATATATATATTTCCTACATAAATTTCAATATTACATAAAAATAATACACAAGCGCCAGTATTCACTATATATCTCTAACCAAATAAAAGACTGGCACTATTTTTGTACTTTGACCGTTTTGTTATTTTTTTTTTTTACCACTGATAATAAAATGGAACATTAAAGTGAACCAAAACCATGTTCGTACCATTTCAACCTTTTGAGTAACTGATTTTATTCCAAAGGACCCAGTATTCCAACAAAATCATCAAACAAGCCTTTAGATTTTCAATGTCCTTTCGCGCAGGATTCACTTGCAACGCAACAGAAGATTGGGATGCTCGTCAAGGAAGTGGAACAGGAGAACGAGATCTTGAAACAGATCGACAACTCTCGTCTGGAAGTCTTGGTCGCTTTGAAGAAGGTCGAAGAAGAAGAGGTTTGGCTTAATACGCAATACAAAGCTGTAGTTGAAACGAAGGAGCAGATACAGTCCCAGGTATTGTTTTGGGGGTTAAAGTAGTATTGTTTTATTGACTTGAGAAAGCTAGATTTTATCTTTCGTTTATTTGTGTTTTTTTCTTCATTTTCTATATATTGATATTTCTCTATACTGCCTTTTCCTTTTAATTTCCATGAATAACAGCTCAAGATCTAATTATGTAAGATCTTTCTTTATGAAATATATACAAATGTATGCATATGTAACAACATAAGTTCAATGAAAGGAAAAATTAGTGCAAGACGATAACATTTCAACCAGTAAAATATCCACTTTCTATAAACGATCATAGAATAAAGAAAAGAAAAGATCATACTTCAGATAAAAATGCCAATATACTAACACCCTCATGCATTCCCAGTGCCTAAGAATACTAACCTAGCCCAACTATATCACAATACTTCCTATTTTAATTCCTCCAGCTGTGGGCCTTGCAGAATGCCTTCACCAAGTTAACCAAAGACATAGAGAATCAGCAGAACCAGTTCCTTGAGAAGTGCTCCTACCGTGAAGAGAGGGAAGCCTTGGTGGCTAGTATGGAACAGCAGTGCATTAAGGCAGAACACAAGCTTACGCTGAACACAGAATTGGTCTGTTCTGTAGAAGACAGTATCAATTCGCTCCAGGTTATGTTAAAGGTTAGGTTATTGATCTACTTGCTTAGATTTGGGTTATTGCTAGCTTAGTGCGCTTTTGAGTCGCATTTGTGCAAGTTTAGAACAAAAATTCATATTTGTTGTTGCTGTTATTATTATTATTATTATTATTATCAACTAAACTACAACATTAGTTTAAAAGCAGGATACTATAAACACAAGGGCTCCAACAAGGAAAAATAGCCCAGTGAGGAAAGGAAATAAATAAACTGCAAGAGAAGTAATGAAAAATTAAAATAAGATATTTTAAGAACAGTAATACCATTAAGATAAATCTTTCATGTGTAAACCATAAACATCTAAAACAAAAGAACAATGCTCAATTGTACCTTTGTTCATATACTTCGCCAATGTATCCATTTGTGTTTATAGAGGTTTTTGACGTCTAAAAAGTTTTGATTAAGTATAGAAATATACAGAAAAGATGCAAACAGGATATCAGTAGTTCTGTAGACCAGTTGAATAATAAGAACAAACAATACTCAATTATACCTTTGTTCATATACTTCGCCAATGAATCCATTTGTGTTTATAGAAATTTTGTGACGCCTAAAATGTTTTGATTAAGTATGAAAGTACACATGAAAGATGCAAACAGGATATCAGTAGTTTTGTAGACCAGTCAGATAATTAAAAAAAACAATACTCAATTATACCTTTGTTCATATACTTCGCCAATGTATCCGTTTATGTTAATAGAGATTTGAGACGTCAAAAATGTTTTAATTAAGTATAAAAACATAAAGAAAAGATGCAAACAGGCTATCGGTAGTTCTGTAGACCAGTTAATTAAAAAAAATACTCAATTGTACCTTTGTTCATATACTTCGCCAATGTATCCATTTGTGTTTATAGAAATTTTGTGATGTCTAAAATATTTTTGTGACCTAAAATATTTTTGTGACGTCTAAAATATTTTTGTTGTGTCTAAAATATTTTGATTAAGTATAAAAATATATAGAAAAGATACAAAATTAGGATCAGAATTTCTGTAAACTTTAATCAGTTAGATCATAACATTTTGCATATCAGGACGGCGAAGCCCTAGTCAAAGGACTAATTAAGCAGAAGGAGAGGGTGATGGAAGCCGAGCAGCACCACCTGCAAGCCGTCGGCAGGTGGAAGGAGCAAGAGGCCCTTCTGAAGGGCGAGATCACTGCCTGTGTCGCTGCGAAGAACCGCAACTTGAACCACATCAAGGAGCTGGACATCAGAGCTTTCAAGCAGAAGGAAGTTATACATGACCAGGTAACTGTAATAGAAATATTCTACTCCTATTTTTACATAATTATTCATCACAAAATGATATTTTACATTTTTAATGAATAAATATATATTTATATTACAATTTCAGATTTTATGCTTATTTCGTGACATATATTACTAGTTAAATATATTACCAATGAGTGAAATATGTATGATTTAGGCATATATATATATATATATATATATATATATATATATATATATATATATATATACATAATATATATACAGAGAGAGAGAGAGAGAGAGAGAGAGAGAGAGAGAGAGAGAGAGAGAGAGAGAGAGAGAGAGAGAGAGAGAGAGAACAGGAATTTCAAGGAGGAAAGATGAATCTTGTGAAATAGAATTTGAATTCTTATTAGTATATATACATATATATATATATATATATATATATATATATATATATATATATATATACATAAATAAATAAGTTAATATAGTTATATACCACCGCTCAATTCCCACCTTTCTTTTCAGGAGGGACACCTTCAGCAGCTTCGACGGAGGCTGCACGACCTAACCCACGACGGAAACAACAACGCCGTCAACGTCGAGCAACAGAAGATGCTCGAATTCCTTCAAATGAGACTCGGAGAGACATCAACGACAATCAGGCTTCTTACGAAACAGCTGATATTTCTAAAGGTAAGATCTACATAAAAAAAAAAATATATACTGTATATGGCTTGTTGGTGTAGTTCTTTATCAAGATGTATATCTATATGTGGTCTGAACATTTATTTCTATGCCCAAAATTAGGACAACTAATGAATGTAGACATAAGTTTAGGTTTTCTGAAAAATCCTAGCAGGGATCTGGCTGCATTTATAGGTAGAGCAATGCATATAAAAGAAGAATTTAAGAAGTCCAAACTGACCGCAATGAGTTGCCAAAACTGATGATAGCAAGGTGTTATCCTATCTAATTTTAAGGTAGAATGGAATAAAAATAAAGATTGAGAATCTCATTACGGTATTAATTTATTTAAGGCACATATAATATAAACTTAAAAACAATAATAAGAATAAGCTTAGAAGCTTTGCACCTATCTATAAAGGGATAGAGTGCTCGCAAACTTATTTTGCGGAGTGAGCAATCAGGAACCAGGAATCAGATATTCTACCCTGTGTCTTGTCTTGATCTATTTTGAGAGGGTGGGAATGAATAACAATATGAGAATTGTACTGTATATTGTGTCTTGTTTTGTTCTGGGTGTGTGGAAATGAATATTGAAATTATGATCAATGATATAGTTTTTTTATGAGAGAGTGGGAGAGATAATAGTTAAGCAATGCAGGATTTATGTACCTTTGCCACTGAAGTTAGTGTCGTCTTTATCAAAGAGTATATCAATATAGGATTTGTATTCTACCTTGTGTCTTATTGTATTGTGTGCGGGTGGAAATTAATATTTAAATTTTATTTAATGGATTAATTATGTAAGCTTTATTTTCATGAGTGAGAGAGGAAGAGATAATTGCAAAGCAATCCACGATTTATGAAAATTCACCATTAAACGTTTCTATTTTTTTGCAGAACGCGCGAACACGAGAGCAGACGAATGTAGCCAATCTAGAAAGGGAAGTCAACAAAACCGAGAGTGAAATAGCGACGATTAAAATGGGCAGTGACAGTGCCCAAAGGTAACTATTATCCAAAAAATATATCTCTTTTACCATCGTGGAACCCAGTATTGCAAGCTATAGCACTTACTTCCTAGACTTTTCTTGTGAAATTTTTGGGGGTTTAACAAGAAAAGTATTGAGCTTCTCCCTTTTCAGCTTTTGAATATTATTTATTCAGGCATTGTCCTATTTTCTATTTACAGAGAATGTATCAATTTGTCAGACAAAGATGGGTGATGGTGGATCTCAGAGAGCTATCGAATTTACTTCTTAGACATTTTGTGACATTATTTTTCTTTTCTTTGATTTTACAATAAAGATATTAATCTTTCCCCCCCCCCTTTTTTTTGTCTTTTAAATAGAATTCATTGAAATATTGTCTTATTTCTTTATTTACAGAGAATGTATCAATTTGTCAGACAAAGAGAAGTGATGGTGGATGTCAGCAAGCTATAGCACTTACTTCTTGGACTTCTTGTGACATTTTTATTTATTTATTTATTTATTTATTATTTTTTTTTCGTTTTACGAGAAAAGCATTAATCTTTTTCCCCTTTTTGTCTTTAAATAGAATTTATTGAGTTATTGTCTCATTTCTTTATTTACAGAGAATGTATCAATTTGTCAGACAAAAGAGAAGAGGTGATGGTTGATGTCAGCTTGACCCAGCTTCACATTCAACGACGCATGGCCCGACTTCAAAACTTAGCTGATACTGTGTCCAGGATGTCACAAGACAAATCCGACATGGAAAAGGTCAGTTTGTTTCATTTCTTTCCCAGTATAATGGCTTCTTTGGAAGCAAGGACTTCTTCTTCTTCTTCTTCTTCTTCTTCTTCTTATTATTATTATTATTATTATTATTATTATTATTATTATTATTATTAACTAAGCTACAACTCTAGTTGGAAAAGTAAGATGCTATAAGCCAAAGGGCTCCAATTGGAAAAAAATAGCCCAGTGAGGAAAAGAAATAAGGAAATAAATAAATGATATAAGAAGTAAAGAAAAATTTGAATAAAGTATTTTAAAAACATTAACATTAAAACAGATATTTGATATATAAACTATAAAAGGACATGTAAGCCTGTTCAACATAAATAATTTGCTGCGAGGTTGAAATTTTGAAGTTCTACTGATTCAACTACCTGATTAGGAAGATCATTCCACAACTTGGTCACTGCTGGAATAAAACTTCATGTTAGCACAAAGCCAACTCGATCTTTCAATTTATTATAATATTCTTTTTACCAGAATGTGAATCACTTTTGGCGTGTTGAGTTGCAAGTAAGTCACTGTAGATCTTTAAGAAATGAAGATATAACGTCTAGGTTTTGATCTCTATCTTATGGTATGATTTATTTTTCAAGCCTAGGTAGCCCTACATCCTTTTATCACAAAAATCCCTGTTGCCTGTTGCTAAAAGATGTATGTGGAAGATCCTGTCAAAAATTATATATATATATATATATATATATATATATATATATATATATGTATATATATATATATATATATATATATATATATATATATATATATATAAGTATAGGTATATATATATATATATATATATATATATATATATACCTATATATATATATATATATATATATATATATATACCTATATATATATACCTATATATATATATATATATATATATATATATGTATGTATGTATCTCAAAAATGCCTAACTTCTGTTTCCTTATATGAAAGAATCATTATGTACTTTTACATTCCTTCATCTACTCCTACCCTATCCTTTCGCATCCCTTCATAAACATTTACAAATCCAGACCTGACATATAAACCAATTTCATATATAACGAATAAAAGAAAGCAATAGTCTTATTTATCTCCCCAAAATATAGAAGAAAATACATCTTGAACTCCGTTTTCCAATTGAAAACTTTTGTTTTACATAGCGAATCAGACGGTGTCAATGACATACGTCAGGATGCCTGAAAACTTTAAATCAACCAATCAATCAATCGCGAATTAGAGTTGAAAGAAATTCGACTGAATCGATCTCGTAAACGCAAACTTAAGTTCGTCCTGAATTCTTAACTTAGTAATCTTAACTTGAGGACTTCATTTATGATTTAGTAAACTCCACATCTTGACTTTCTTTAAACAGCTCGTAAACGCAAACTCAAGTTCGACCTGAATTCCTCAACTCAGTAACCTTAACTTGAGAACTTCATTGACTTTCTTCCCACAGCTCGTTTCCGAACAAATCAATGAAGTAAAAGGACGGATCAACTACGGAGACGTCACGATGAGGGGACTCAATGCTGAAATGCATACACTCTTCTTGCACTTCCACGAAGTCAACACCAGGATCCAACAGCTTAAGGATAAGTAAGTTTTGTATTTGTAAGAAACTTGACCGAAGTCAACGCGGCAGGATCCAACAGCTTAAGGATAAGTAAGTTATGTACTTTTAAGAAAACTCGACTAAAGTTAACGTCAGGATTCAACAACTCGAGGATTATATCCTTAAGTAAGTTATGTATTTCTATGAAAACTCGACCGAAGTCCACGCCAGGATCCAACAGCTTAATGATAAGTAAGTTTTGTATTTTTAAGACAACTCGACCGAAGTCAACACCAGGATCCAACAGCTTAAGGATAAGTAAGTTATGTATTAAAAAAGAAAAAAACTTAACTGGGTAAATAAATTGTCATAGATGAGATTTAGGAAATATGATTTAATATAAGCTGGATAAATGCATCCATAGCAATTAATAAAATGTGCATTACATATTGTTGTTGTTTTTTGTGTGTAATTATGCATAAGTTCATACGAGCACAATTTAATGGAGACGGTGGTATAGTATTTCTTTTTGCCTATTAAACTGTTATTTGAATTTGAAGGATTTAAATAAAGTTTTAGATTGTAACAAAACAGTAAATAAATGGGTCATTTGAGTAGCAAGTCACAGTATGCATGTAGAAAAAAATTAATGTAATGACACTAGAGATTTCGAAAGCTAAAGAGCACAACAACGACGGACATTAGAAACTTTATTTAGGAAAAAAGTTCCTGTTCATCATTGAACCTTGAAACCTGATTCGTTAATTACTTTAAAGTCATTAATATAACTCGTTATTTTCCAAAGGTATAAGAAAATACAATCGAGCCTTGATAACCCTGAGGGAGAGGACGAGGTTTCTACAACACAGGTTTTCTTGAAAGTAAGTCTCGCTATTCTTATTTGATTCTCGTAATCGAACCTTGCATGTTAGATATACTTTTTGGGAATCATATCTTTTATTGTTAGTTATTTCGTTATTAAATCTTCAAAGTTTAGGTAGATAAATATCATAAATCACATATTCATATTTCGTTTATGCACCCTTGATTGTCTGAGATACTTTCGGGTAATTATATATTTCTTTAAGATTTTTGTATTTTTTGTTTTATTTTATTATTAAATCTTCAAGGCCAAATTAGATAAAAAAAACACTACTTTCCATCCAGAAGTCATGTGATACAGAACATTTTTTTTTAGATATAGACATAGTTTGCAAAAAAATTATTCAGTGAGAACGGTGTCCTACATTAAAACTTTTGTAATTATGAACGAGAGAGAGAGAGAGAGAGAGAGAGAGAGAGAGAGAGAGAGAGAGAGAGAGAGAGAGAGAGAGAGAGAGAGAGAGAGAGAGAGAGAGGCTTATCTTCAACACCACGCTCTTCGTCTACAGGTAGCCAGCGAACGAGCGGGCCTCCAAGAGGCAGGTGACATGTTAGACCTGGAGGTCAGGAGAGCCGAGGAAGAAGTAGAAGCTCTTCAACAGATGGTTGGTCTTCTGAGTGTCGAAGGACAGCAATACAGAACGCAGATACACCAGATTCTCCATTACAGTGAGTTCAAATGAGGCTTGAGCTGATATGTATTGATTATTATTATTATTATTATTATTATTATTATTATTATTAGTAGTAGTAGTAGTAGTAGTAGTAGTAGTAGTAGTAGTAGTAGTTGCTAAGCTACAACCCTAGTTGGAAAAGCAGGATGCTATAAGCCCAGGGGCCTCAAAAGGGAAGCTAAGCTACAACCCTAGTTGGAAAAGCAGGATGCTGTAAGCCCAAGGGCCCCAACAGGGAAAGTAGCCCAGTGAGGAAAGGAAACAAGGAAAAAAATATTTTAAGAACAGTAACAATTATAAAATAAATATATTTATATAAACTATAAAAACTTTAACAAAACAAGAGGAAGAGAACTTAGAATAGTGTGCCCGAGTGTACCCTCAAGCAAGAGAACTCTAACCCAAGACAGTGGAAGACCATGGTACAGAGGGTATGGCACTACCCAAGACTAGAGAGCAATGATATATTGATATCCAGCTGTAAAAATAAAACTAAAATAAAGCGGATACAGGATAAGGGAATTATAATTAGTTCTAAAGATATTCTTTATCCATTAATACCATTTTATTGTTTAGTTTTAAATGGATTTTCGTTTTTATGACTAATTTTGTCCATGCAAGCGAAATGTCACTGTCTATACACTGTGAATACAGATAAATTTTTTGGAATCATTTGTTCGACAGTAAATTCCTCGAAAACAATTGCTAGAAAAAATAGTTTCTCGAACTATCAATTTCTCGAAAGATATATTTCTCGAATTATCAATTTCTCGAAAGATATATTTCTCGAATTATCAATTTCTCGAAAGATATATTTCTCGAATTATCAATTTCTCGAAAGATATATTTCTCGAACTATCAATTTCTCGAAAGATATATTTCTCGAATTATCAATTTCTCGAAAGATATATTTCTCGAACTTTCAATTTCTCGAAAGATATATTCATCGAACTATCAATTTCTCGAAAGATATATTTTTCGAACTGTCAATTTCTCAAAAGATATATTTCTTGAACTATCAATTTCTCGAAAATCATAGTTTCCGAACTATCAATTTCACGAAATATATATTTCTCGAACTAACAATTTCTCGAAAGATAAATTTCTCGAACTATCAACCTATCGAAAGGTATATTTCTCGAACTAACAATTTCTCGAAAGATATATTTCTCGAATTATCAATTACTCGAAAAACATATTGCTGGAATTATCAATTTCTTGTAAACTATATTTATCAAACTATCAATTTCTCGAAAGATATATTTCTCGAATTTTCAATGTCTTGGAAGACATATTTCTCAAACTGTCAATTTCTCAAAAGATATATTTCTAGAACTCAATTTCTTGAAAGATATATTTCTCGAACTATCAATTTTTTTGGAAGATATATTTCTCGAACTATCAATTTTTCGAAAGATATATTACTCGTACTATCTTTTCTCGAAAGATGTATTTCAAGAAATATTAGTATTCTAAAAATTGACTCTTCTCGTTAAAGAGCACCATTAGCAAATGGTCATTAGTATTCTAAACAATGTTTGCCATTTCTGTTAATGAGCACCAATAAACGTTCATTAATTTCTTTCTTATGATTGTATCTTTTCATTTATTGGTTTTTAATGAAAGATTTGAATCTTCAAGATGGAATTAACATGTGTGTAAAACGATAAGAAGAATAGATTATATGTTTGGACACTTATCAATTTATCTATCTATCTATCTATCTATCTATATATATATATATATATATATAGATATATATATATATATATATATATATATATATATATATATATATATATATATATATAAATATATATGTATGTATGTTCAATTAGTTCATTATGCATGTTGCATGAGATTTTTCATAACTCTGACCATCCTTTACATTCAGATCTTCCTGGACAATTCCATCCTGTTCGCAATACTAGGCAGGCAGTTAATTCTAATAGCCAGGCCTTCTCCATCATGAGGCTCAATACTACATAGTATTCTAGAAGTTTTATTCCAGCTGTGATCAAGTTGAGGAATGATCTTCTTAATTGGTTAGTTGAGTCAGTAGAACTTCAAAAGTTCAAACTTACAGCAAATGTTTTTATGTAGAACAGGCTGACTTAAGTCTTTTATAGGTTATATATGATATATCTGTTTTGATGTTGTTACTGCTTTTGAAATATTCTATTGGTAATTTTTTTTCATATCGTTATTTATTTCCTTATTACCTTTCCTCACTGGGTTACTTTTCTTTGATGGAGCCCTTGGGCTTATAATATCTTGCTTTTCTAACTATAGTTGTAACTTGGTTAATAGTAATATATATATATATATATATATATATATATATATATATATATATATATATATATATATATATATATATATATATATATATATAGATATATATATATATATATATATATATATATATATATATATGTATATATATATATATATATAAAACCAGACATTTGCTCTTTATTTTATAGGAAATATGAATTAATATTCTAGACATATCTGTTCCGTCTAACTTTGTCACTCTAATCGGTAACCTTTAGATCCATTCTCCCAAATATTTGGCCAGAGTTGACACCATTTACAATTCTACAGGTGAGGAGGAAAAAGATAAAGTTATCCTTGAAGAAAATCTCACATCCCTGGAAGAAGAAATTGCATTGTGGAAATCGATGCATGATCGAGCGCAAAGGGAGATGCAAGTAAGTCATCCAGTATTTTAACTTTCCTCTTATTAAAGAGGTTTTATAAATTTCTTCTCACTAACGAGGTGTTAATATCTTGCAGCTCATGAGGCTTTAATCACACTAGTGCAGATATTTAGAAAAGTCTGAGAAACAAAAATGTATTAAAAATACAGTATCTCTCCCCTTCATTGTGGAAATAATGATTTGTTTGAAAATTCACCTTAGTTTACCTTAGAATTACAAATCCAATGAGAATGCTTTGTCATTTCTATAATATGTATATTTTCTCCACAATCTAGAGCTCCCAAAACAAGCTTCACGAAGTAGAGCTTCAAGTCCACGCAGTGGAAGAGCTCCTGAGGGAGAAGAACATTCACATGACCGCCGTGCAACGTGAGACGGAGAGCCAGCTCACGAAGACACGCCATGCAGCCCAAGCCGTAGCCACTCTTCAAAGAAGGACCAGATTCAAGGGTATCCAACAGGTGAATGTTTAGGTCTTAGCTTTTGATTGTCGAAATCCAACAGGTGAGCGTCTTATTCCTGGCAAGTGAGTGCTTAGTTAAATACAGCAGGTGAATGTCTAGATCCAGCAGGTGAGTGTATAAATCCACTTCGTGAGTGTAGATCCAGATAGTGAGTATTTAGATACAGTTCGTGAGTCTAGACCTTGCACGTGAGTGTTTAGATCTAGCGTGTGAGTCTAAATCCAGCACGTGACTGTTTAGATCCAGCTTGTGAGTCTAGATCCACCACGTGAGAGTTTAGATCTAGCGTGTGAGTCAAATACAGCATGTGAGTGTTTAGATCCAGCGTGTGAGTCTAGATCCAGCACGTGAGTGTTTAGACCCAGCACATGAGTCTAGATCGAGTATGTGAGTGTTTAGATCCATTGTGTGAGTCTAGATCCAGCACATGAGTGTTTAGATCTAGCGTTTGAGTTTAAATACAGCACGTGAGTGTTAATATCCTGTGTGTGTCTAGATCGAGCATGTGAGTGTTTAGATCTAGCGTGTGAGTCTAAATACAACACGTGCGTGTTTAGATCCAGCTTGTGAGTCTAGATCCAGCATGTGAGTGTTTAGATCAAGCGTGTGAGTCTAAATACAACACGTGAGTGTTTAGGTACAATGTGTGAGTCTAGATCTAGCACATGAGTGTTTAGATCAGGCTTGGGAGTCTAGATCCAGCATGTAAGTGTTTAGATCTAGCGTGTGAGTCTAAATACAGCATGTAAGTGTTTACATCCAGCTTGTGAGTCTAGATCCAGCACGTGAGTGTTTAGATCCAGCATGTGAGTGTTTAGATCCAGCGTGTGAGTCTAGAACTCTAGATCCAGCATGTGAATGTTTAGATCTAGCGTGTGAATCTAAATACAGCACGTGAGTGTTTAGATCCAGCGTGTGAGTCTAGATCCAGCATATGATTGTCTATATTCAGCAAGTGAGCGCTAGATTTAGCAAGTGGGTGTGTAGATCCACCTTTCATATTTTGAAGTATAGCTATTACCAAAAGAGGAATAAAATCAACAGCCTAAGCACCTTGTCGAACGGGAGGCTTTACATGACATTTCGTAAGTTCACATAAGAAATGAAAAGTGTAACAAAAATGCAATTTTGAAATCAGCAATAGAATAATCTGTTGATAGACACAGGCTCTTATTACGGTATTAACGATCCACTCCCTTCTCCTCCAGAAAACCCCAATGCTTCAAATCTATAATATAATTGAGATTAAGCTCAACTAGTTCAGTTGGACTTATGCAGTCTATAAAATCCTTTGCCATACTGATAAACTAAATAGTTATCAAGAACGATTAGGTATTCAGTAAATTTAACTCATGTTACTATGGTGTGCGTATACAGATTGGCAAATGGCAATCTCAGAATTGTAATATAATGTTTAATTTTTCCATTCCCACAGAATGACGTTGAGCTGCGACTAGCTCAAGAGCGTCTTCGCATGGTGAACTCCCTGCTGGGGGAGGCCGTGTCCTCGCATCAGGAGGCCACCGACGCCCTCGTCATATATTGCCAACAAGTCAATATTCCTCCGCCGGATGTCGTTAAGCTCACCATGAAGGCTTCGTTTGGGTCGAGGTAAGGAAGGTGTTCAGTTTTGCCAAATTAAAGGAAAAATCAATTATTCTAGCTGATCAGAACGTAATATTGGTGTTTTGACACTAGCTGTTACAACAAAACAGATTTCGTTTCTTACTTTTAATTAGAGATTTAATATAAATTAATATAATACTAACTCATTCTGAAATGCTTGCGTCTCGAGAAAGTTGTTTAAAATATAACTAGTGTACGTGACCCTTCCAAAATGACGGATAAATATTAAGATAGATATGCACACAGCTTCAACCCCCCCTCCCCCCGCCTTTCCTAATTACAATTCGGCAGTTTGGGCTATTTGTGAGAGATTGTGGTTTCAGTGTACCTCTCGAGAAATCCCCCTCTAACCAAGGTATGATTACTTCCTCTCTCTCTCTCTCTCTCTCTCTCTCTCTCTCTCTCTCTCTCTCTCTACCCGAGGGACGAGGAGAGACTGATTAGTTATACGTTTGGCAATGCCGCTCAGCGTGACATGAAAGAAATATATATTTATGTATATAAAGTCAAACATTTACTCTTTATTATTGTCTTCTTGTTTTTGCAATAATTAGTGTTCTTCAATCAAAGGCAATTTTAGATCTTTCAGATCGCATTCATGAGAGATAACACAATAAAAATGACTTTATTTCATTTTCCCATTCTGAAGGTCTCTGGGGCTTCATTTCTTTTGCTATATCAGTTATGTGAAGAGTAAGCTACAAAAATATGTTACTTTTAACACTATAGAATGTTCATTGTTGAATTGATTCGTGTTGTAGCTGGAAAACTATAACAGTTGACAACTTTCCTTCACAAATGCGAAAATAGTTCATCATGAAACATGGATAATAGATAACTTTAGATTAAATATTCATCTACATCAGCAGACTTCCTTAGGAAGGGATCAAAATTCTTGAAATCAAAAGATATGTAATTAATTTACCTTAAATTATCAAGCATATTACCACGAAGCACCACCATCCTCTTTAGAATTACCAGTCACTGAAGAACGTACGAAGAATTCAGTTCGAGAATCAACATTGTAATTCACACCTTATCCTCCCAGGTCAAGCCTAGGAACCCTGGACTCCTCCCGCAGCAGCGCCAGCAGCAAAGCTCGAAGCATCTCCCCTGGAGGGCTCTCCTGGAAATCGCGAAGTCGCAGGTCCTCTTTGGGCTCTGTCCATTCGCGAGACTCTGGCCGGAGTGCCTCGCCAGATCAGGTACCCAGGAGGTCGCACAGTACAGAGGCTGGTCAAGTACCAGTTTCGGCTAAAAAGACCAAGCCCAGTTTAACGTTAATAACTCCAGGTAATGATAATACTTTTTAGTTATTAATATACGTGTCATCTATTTGCTAACAGATTCATTCTTTATTTTATTTATCTTATCTTTTATTTAGTAATCTATCTACTTATTCATCCAAGCCCGGTTTAACATTAATTTCACGTAATGATAATACTTTTAATCTATTATGGTAATTTAAGCGTTATCTGATTGCTTATATGTTCATTCTTTCTTTATTTTATCTCATTATTACTTAATTAGTCATCTATCTACTTATTCATCTAACTCAGCCTAAATGGCCAAGCTCATTTAACATTAATAACTTTAAGCGATATAATCATTTACAATACTTTATAAATTCATTTATTATTCATTGATTTATTTATCTCTATTTTCAGCGTTCCCAAGCACTGAAATTAAGAGGCAGCAGTACCAGGGCAAGAAACTCTCTAGAAGACCAACACAGCATCTGTAGAAAGTGGATGATATCTACCACACATGAGTCTATTGCTGCCATGGTTGTGCATATTATGAAACTGGTGTTATATACCTTCCTTGGTTAATTATGCTTTATAAGCATGTATGAGCATTGCTTAAAACATACTTGTAGCATTACAATGCACTGGCTATACATGCATATTCACACATTTAGGTATATATATATATATATATATATATATATATATATATATATATATATATATATATATATATATATATATATATATATAGATATATATATATGTGTGTGTGTGTGTGTGTGTGTGTGCGTGTGTACTCATGGAAGCGTGCTGATATACTATATCAATTAAGTATATTGTATGTGACTGTCTCCATAGCTCCATAGAATATCTTCCTCAATTATATTTTCTTCTAAAGGCAGTAATCATCAAAGTAATTTTCTGTCATCTGAAGTAATACGTTACTATTCAACTAATATTTAACTGAATGTGGGACCCAAGTATTATATACTGTTCTTATATTTATCCATATCATTTCTATCTAATATATTTGTCTAAAATAAATGTATTTCAAAGTGTTGCTTTAATTCACAACCCAAATGCATTTCATTCATAGGCACTCCATAGGCCTATGCCACAGATCACAGTCTACTCTGATAGAATGCTAAGATTTCTGTCTTCAATCACAAAATCATAAGAATGAACATTTTTGGATTCGCAGTCCTTTCGTTCATAAATGTTTCGTATAGAAGACTTCAGATGCTTTGAAGAAAACTCGCCAACTTCAAGGCACAAAGCTCAATTGACCTTATAGCTTATGATAGACTGGGCCCGGCTTATTTAGTTTCGACCAATAGGCCTACCTCCTGAGAAACCTTGTCTGTTATTATTATTATTATTATTATTATTATTTGCTAAGCTACAACCCTAGTTGGAAAAGCACGATGCTATAAGCCCAGTGGCCCCAACAGTGAAAATAGCCCAATGAGGAAAGGAAACAAGGAAAAATAATATATTTCAAGAACAAGAACATTTAAATAAATATTTCCTATATAAACTATGAAAACTTTAACAAAACAAAAGGAAGAGAAACGAGATAGAATAGTGTGCCCGAGTGTACCCTCAAGCAAGAGAACTCTAACCCAAGACAGTGGAAGACCATGGTATAGAGGCTATGGCACTACCCAAGACTAGAGAACAATGGTTTGATTTTGGAGTGTCCTCCTAGAAGAGCTGCTTACCACAGCTAAAGAGTCTCTTCTACCCTCACCAAAAGGAAAGTAGCCACTGGACAATTACAGTGCAGAAGTTAACCCCTTGGGTGAAGAAGAATTGTTTGGTAATCTCAGTGTTGTCAGGTGAATGAGGACAGAGGAGAATCTGTAAAGAATAGGCCAGACTATTCGGTGTATGTGAAGGCAAAGGAAAAGTGAACCGTAACTAGAGAGAAGGATCCAATACAGTACTGTCTGGCCAGTCAAGGGACCACATAACTCTCTAGCGGTAGTATCTCAACGGGTGGCTGGTGCCCTGGCCAACCTACTACCTACAGTCTAGGAACTTGAAATTTCCTCACTGATGATAAGAGTTAGCCTGAATTCATTTTGCGATACCAAACTTACTTTGAAAATATTATGAGTTATAGAACTAGAGTTCTAACGAGATGGGCCTTGTCTGGAGGTATGGTTAGGAACTGAAGGGGGTAAAAGGCCTGATGTGGTCCACTAGGCTTTGACCAACCGACAGAAACGACAGAAACGACTTGTGCTAGTTCAAAATATTATTTTGTTTATGCTATATTTAACGATGTTTATAACAATTTGATTATTAAAAAATACCTATGTGTTTGAGGCAAATATCAATGCCATAAAGTCAGTTAATTAGGCGCCATTGTTTATTTTGAGGAAGTGAAGACATTTGGAAATTGTTCAGTGTGTTTGTAGGCTACATACCACCGACAATTCTTTTGCTATTTAATTCATAAAATATCTATATTGTAATTTATAGCCTACTTAACACACACACACACATATGTATATATATATATATATATATATATATATATATATATATATATATATATATATATATATATGTATGTATATATATATATATATATATATATATATATATATATATATATATATATATATATATATATATATATATATATATATATATATATATACCGGACATGATTCGTAATAATGTGAGAGGAAAACAACTAGCATTGACACTTGAACAAATAGAGGTTTACACTGAATCGAGAAGGTTCCACAATAGATTCATATTTGCAGATTGTACATCGTTCATTTCATCGTCCTTAGGCCTACACAGAATCCACACAGATCCTGGCCCTACGTAATCAAGAACATTTTTATTAGAATGAACAAAATTTTGCATAAAATAACATTACTTGGTGACCTATGTTACCATATGGTTTAAAAACTAGTGATATTATAATAAATGAAAGTTAAAAGAAAAAAAAAGACATTTTATTTTTGCCAATCCAGCCATAAACGATATCTTAGCATTCCCGTCTTCGAATTATAATTTACATTCTTGTTCAAAATATTAGTTTTCAGCATTTCATGCTGTTATTATACATTTGTTTTGTAAGTACTACTTTTATTCACAGATCAAAATACAATAACGAGGACTTGAAATGAAACTTTTAATTATACTAGGCCTATAGGTCTAATGTGTAGGCCTAATATTCTTCACTGGCTTCATACAAATTCCTTTCCTAAATAATTGCGCAAATGGTTTCAGATGCAAAAACGAAGCATATTTAGCTATATATTACATATCTATGTATATATCAGGATAGCCACAGAAAAGGGAATATGCCATTGAAGTAGTACTGCTAAGTTGTTGAACATTGTTACGTAATGTTGGCAACTAGATTGAAAATGGGTTTGATCGATATACAGTACTGTCTGTTAAAAAACCATAGCAACCACTGATTACAAAATGGAAACGCCATAAAAAGTCCTACGTTTTCTTAGCAATATCTCATTTATTATATCTGGAATTTCTATAGTCTGCTAGCAACAGTTGCTTTGTAGACTAACACATAAATTTCTTATCGTAATTCCATAATAAGATCAAGTTTTTAATGTAAATTTTTGGATGAAATCTTTTGATATCTGATTTCTATTAATCACTAATTCGTATCAATGATAGAGTGTGTATGTTGTATAAAATACGATAAATAGATTAAATAACAAACTCATTAATATTCACATCTACGGGGTCAGCCCAATTTCCGCGGTCCTTTCAATTTGATTTGATTTGATTTGAAATATGATTATTACATTGGATTTCAAGAACATTTCTTTTAAATGTATACATTAGTCCTATCTATAGATCAACGATTCTTTTCCCTTCAGCGACATATTCGCTTCTTGAATTTAACAATCGTTGCTGAACTGAAGGAAGCTTTAGCAAAACGTCAGCGCACCAAGAAAAACATTTAGCAGACACTGACGTCAGCGTGTTACTCTACGATTGCTCCCTCCGCTCATGTTGCGTGGCATATGTCACATCTGCTGAATGGTGTTACCAATGACAAATTAGACCCTTCCACATCCTGGTATATAAGTATCATGGCTGAAGATGTTTACATAATAATTTCTCGAGTTTGGGCGGGAGAGCTTAATATTGATGTCATAGATCGAGCTTAAACTCCTTAAAGTACATCACAGACTTTGAAAACTAGATAACAGTAGGGATTTGCCGTGCCCTTTGTTAGTAAAAAATATGATAGAGCATTCCAATGTGCGCCAGGCTCCCAGAATGTAATAAATTTCGGAAAATTGTCAACTCCCTGCATAGTAACAGAGCTTTAGAGCTGTTATATAGGTGTATCCATGCCGTCACTAAGTGCCGGTGGGACGCGTCCCACCACGAGATGCTAAATAATCATGAAATTCGTTCCACCGGAGACTATCTATCTACTAATAGATGGCGGAGCGAGCACCAAAACAATGAGATTAGCCGGGTAATTTGAAATTCACACGGGTTGAAAATCAATCCTTTCACACAGGTGGTATTTGTTGGATGTGGATATTTGCCGCCAAAGCAGATTCCGATTGTTCTGAAATCCATAACTCCGATAGATTTTCATCATTATATTAAACAAAACAATTGATAAACTAATTTATCAGTTTATCAAAAAATGAAGCTCTTAATAATTTTGCACCAAAGATAATAATATTAAACTGTTTTCTCTCATAAATATGTAATTTACACTATGGCTTTTTTTCCCGATCGATATTTATACCGCTATATACCAACATTTTCTTTTTCATATTCAAATTTCTTCATTTATTTCCAGGAATTCCTTACCTACGAGTTAAGTAGTAGGTTGGCCACGACACCAGCCACCCGTTAAGATAATACCGCTAGAGTTTTGAATGGTCAAATAGAACTCCATTGCAGCCATCTCTTCTTGCAGTTCATTCTAGGTCATATATATATATATATATATATATATATATATATATATATATATATATATATATATATATATGGACCTTGGGTTCATTATTCTTTAGCCTATATATGAAAGAATAGCCTGACCTATTCTCTACACATTCTCAGGGCATATATCATCCTGCTTTTTCCAAATAGTGCTCTGGCTTAGATAATAATAATAATAATAATAATAATAATAATAATAATAATAATAATAATAATAATAATAATAATAATAATATCAGAGTGCTTTTTATTTTCCACTGTTTGAGCCCTTGGGCTTATAGCATCCTGCTTTTCCAACTGGGGTAGTAGCTTAGCTAGTAAAAATATAATCGTCCAATTTATCTATTTCCTTATTACCTTTCCTCGCTGGGCTATTTTTCCCTGTTGGAACCGTTGGGCTTATAGCATCTTGCTTTTCCAACAAGGGTTGTAGCTTAGCAAATAATAATAATAATAATAATAATAATAATAATAATAATAATAATTAACGGGTGATACAGACCATTGAACTAATGTTTTGGTACATAATTTATCACGTGATTTCATACACTGATTCCCACGTAATAGCGGCTGAGCGATAGTCAATGTGTAGGCCTAACAGGAGGTCTTGCCCATAGCCGAGCTGTGGTCTGTGGGAAGGAAACGTAGCTCGGCCCCACAGAGACTGTGCCCTTAGTGCTAACTTGCTAAGTGAGCTTTGCCTTGCCTAGGACTCTAATCCTGACCTTGCCCAAGTTGCCCCGAACCCCGAGAATCCAGATGGTCCGTTCCGAACCCGGGACTCGTATTTCAGCAGGCTACGTCCTTGGAAGGTTCTATAACTTGAAATGATAATAATAATAATAATAATAATAATAATAATAATAATAATAATAATAATAATGATAATAATAATAATAATAATAATAATAATAATAATTATTATTATTATTATCATTATCACTATTATTATTATTATTATTATTATTATTATTATTATTATTATTATTATTGTTGTTGTTGTTGTTGTTCTTCTTCTTCTTCTTGTTGTTAAAATCATAATACTTATAATGATAATATTAACAACAAATACGGAGAACATAGTCATCAATTAATAATTTTTCAATAACTAGATTGGGTGAATTTGGTTGTAGATCAAATTTCCTCTCGTTTGCATGAAATTGTTTTTAACCCTGATAGGCCTACAAACCACAGCCCTTTGACAAATTCCTTCCGTCTTATTTTATCTTTAAATGCCATCTGTATCTCATGAACATCACATGGCTATAGAAATTGAACATTTTCGATGAACGATAACAATTTTAAAAGGAAAATTACCGTAAGCGTCGTTACAGATGTGGTAGAGATAATTAGTCTCATTTCATAGTTGAAACATGACTGATTTATTTAAACGTCGTTACTGATCTTAAAATATTTTATAATTTCTATTTCTTATAAAGATATTGCTTATTTGCTACAAGATGACACGTTTGTAAGTTCCTTACTGATTTAATGTGGGAGGGGAAGATGGTGTGATTGTTCACTCATGAATGGCAGATGCAAGGGACAGTGACATTGCCCTATCAAGCAGGACAATGGCCCTAGAGACTGACCATATTACATATGATCAGAGCCCAAGCCCACCCCCCCCCCCTCTCCACCCAAGCTAGGACCAAGGAGGGCCAGGCAAAGGCTGCTGATGACTCAGCAAATAGACCTATAGGCTTCCCCAAACTCCCCATCCTTAGCTCTCAAGGATAGTGGGGTTGCAACGACAAAGGGAACTAACAAATCTGAGCGGGACTCTAACCCCTGATGACTCAGCAAATAGACCTATAGGCTTCCCCAAACTCGCCATCCTTAGCTCTCAATAATAGTGAGGTTGCAACGACAAAAGGAACTAACGAGTCTGAGCGGGATTCGAACCCCAGTCTGGCATTTACCAGGCAAGGACGCTACCTCCAGACCACCACAATTTTAGATCAAATGAGTAAAGTGAAATTTGTTTCATTACTGATTTACAAATGATATTTTGAAGCATAGAATTTCGTTCTCTTGAAGACTGGACTCTAAAATATAATGATATAAATAAGGTATTTAAGATTCACTAAACT
>NC_090733.1:147212930-147295430 GCF_036898095.1 Palaemon carinicauda
TACCAGAAGACCTGAATGCTATAGTTCCCTTATATAGTCTTACGATAGATTTTACGAGACTATTATGGGAAGTGGGGGAAAATATATCGTCATTCAAAATTCGACGAATTAATACCTTTATGGCAATCATTTTTCTTCTCACTATTCTAAGATCTATATCCCGTCAAAAGAATCCATGAATTTAATTAAGACACATAATGATATAACTGAATTATCTTTATTATTGGATAAATGGTTGAAATTACCAAGAACTTCAACGTCATTATGGCAACCCAAAGTGAGCGTTGGACTGTTATAATTATTAAAAGGAAAAAAAAAAACAATTCTATACTCTATGTGATTTGGCTTTTGGATGAGAGTCATTTTCTGTTAACAGGTGGTAAAATATAATTATTCACTCATA
Organism: Palaemon carinicauda; assembly: GCF_036898095.1. Lineage (NCBI taxonomy): Eukaryota > Metazoa > Arthropoda > Malacostraca > Decapoda > Palaemonidae > Palaemon > Palaemon carinicauda. The sequence continues at coordinate 147,213,334 of NC_090733.1, forward strand.
CCCCAAAATTAAATCAATTTCCAAACACATGTGCGCAGTTTAGATCATACGTTTAAACTTTATCATATTTTGTCCCATTATGCACTAATGAAACCAGTTTTTTTATCCTTTGAATCATTACAAATCATCAATATAGTTTTTTTTTCCTTCTCGGAGAATGTTTAGTTACATCACAGTGTTTTATTACGTTAATATTGTTCTCAGTATAATGAAAACAATTTTTCTTCTATTCTACATCGTAATATTCTGTACTAATGGTTTTCACAAGAAACCAGTTTTTCTGTGTATAAAGGTTCAAAGGTCAGTCATGAATGGCAGAGGCAATGGACAATGAAAACGTCCTTACAGTAGGATAATGCCCTAAAGACAGACCATACAGTATATGCATATGATCAGGGTCCAAGCTCCCTCTCCACCCAACCTAGGACCAGGTAGGCCCAGGCAATAGCTGCTGATCTTCAGCGGGTAGACATATAGAATCCCCAAACTCCACATCCTCAGCTCACAAGGATGGTAGGGTTGTAGACACGATGAAAAACAATCGAGCTTGAGCGGGTCTCGATTCCCAGTCCATCAGATCGCTAGGCAGGGACATTTCCAATAGGCTACCACAAGTCACTTGATCAAATAACTTTATAAACAGCCCAAATAGGCCTATCTTTCCTTTCCAGATTCATCTCAACCAAACAACAATATGGATGGATATCGTTCATCCTACATTCTTTTCTTGGATAATTATTCTTTTTTCACGATATAATAAAATCCATGAATATTTTAGACACAAAATGTATGCGAATCGTCAATTTTCCAATGCTATCCTTCTCTTATGATTTGATTGGCCTAGAGTTCGACGCAAAGACATAGGAGAAAGTAACGAACGATTTTGAGGTGAATAAAGCGGTGTATTCAATAAACATTGAGTTAAAAGAAAAAAAAATGGGAAAAGAATGCAGGAAGAAAATTATCACATTTCAGTGTAGGTTATGTACCTTTTGAAAGACATTCGTTTTTATACTGTATTTCCCTCTGGACTTTTTATTCCCATGGGTTTTTGTTTTTTATATACGATACTGACCTAAAGCCGTTTTCGTCTGCGCTTTCATCATATTTGTGAAACAAAGAACACAAGGCAATATATGTTCTTACTAGTTTCTAACATTTAATCACGGCTATTTACTTCCGTTAGCAAAAAAGTATATTGTTCATAAAAAATTTAATAAATGGTATTTCATGCAATCTTTTCTTCCATGTCATATGAGTCTGATAGATTTTTTTTTTTTATCAATTCTCGTTCAATTGGTCTACTTCAAATGCTCATAAGTTTGGTGGAGCATTTTTTAATAGATCACCACAGAGGCATAGATTAGAGTTTATCGACGAATTAGCCTTATGAACGTAAAATAGAATTAGGTCTAAGAATAGGTAAGATAAGAGAAGTTAAATAAAAGAAAATAAACAATAATTTCTCTTTGATTATTCAAAATATCATTAGGTATAAAAGAACACTTTTTATAGCGGTGATGTTATTATTATTATTATTATTATCATTATTATTATTATTATTATTATTATTATTATTATTATTATTATTATTATTATTATTATTATTATTATTATTATTATTAGCTAAGCTACAACCATAGTTGGAGGAGCAGGATGCTATAAACACAAGGACTCAAGCAGGGAAAAATAGCCAAGCGAGGAAAGGATACAAGGAATTAAATAAACTACAAGAGAAGTAATGAACAATTAAAATAAAACACCCCTCTCTGATTACGGCTCATTTTTTCCTTGCCTACATATACAGTACAATGAATAGCCTGGCATATTCTTTACACATTCTTTTCATTCCTCATACACCTGACAACACTTAGATGACAAAAATTCTTCTTCACTCAAGAGGTTAACTGTAAAAGAAACTATATATAGCTAAGGTCAGCTCTTCTAGAAAAGGACACTCCAAAATAAAACCGTTGTTTCCTAGTCTTGGGTAGTGCCATAGCCTCTGTACCATGATCTTCCACTGTCTTGGGGTAGAGTTCTCTTGTTTGATGGTACTCTCAAACACAATATTCTATACGTTTCCTTATTTCCTTTCCTCATTGGGCAATTTTCCCTGTTGGAGCCCCTGGGCTTACAGCATCCTGCTTTCCAACTAAGGTTGTACCATAGCAAGTAATGATAATAATATAGTTTTTATAGTTTATAAAGTGATATTTATTTTGACATTGTTGCTCTTCTTAAAATATTTTATTTTTCCTTGTTTCCTTTCCTCACTGAGCTATTTTCCCCGTTGGAGCCCCTGGCCTTACAGCATCCTGCTTTTCCAACTAGTGTTGTAGCTTAGCAAATAATAATAATAATAATAATAATAATAATAATAATAATAATAATAATAATAATAATAATAATAATAATAATAATAATAATAATAATAATAATAATAAACGACAAGTTTGCAGCTACACAGATGCCTAAAATACTAAAAAATGAACATATCACTTTAATATCAAATATCCGTATCGACAAGCAGAAAGATACCTAATGAATATTTCCATCATTTTATTCCAAAGGCAAATTTATCAAAACGCACATGAAAAACGTTTTAGCACAAACAGTTCTTAAAATATTTTATTTCAATTGTCCTTTACTACTCTTGTAGTTTGTTTAATTACTTGTTTCCTTTCCTCACTGGGCTGTTTTGCCCTGTTGGAGTCCTTGGGCTTATAGCATCTTGCTTTTCCATTTAGGGTTGTAGCTCTACCGCCAGAGGGTTATGAGGGTCCTTTGACTGACCAGACAGTACTACATTGGATCCTTCTCCCTGGTTACGGTTCACTTTCCCCTTGCCTACACATACACCGAATAATCTGGCCTATTCTTTACAATTCTTCTTCACCCAAGGGGTTAACTACTGCACTGTAATTATTCAGTGTCCACTTTCCTCTTGGTGAGGGTAGAAGAGACTCTTTAGCTATGGTAAGCAGCTCCTCTAGGAGAAGGACACTTCGAAATCAAACCATTGTTCTCTAGTCTTGGTAGTGCCATAGCCTCTGTACCATGGTCTTCCACTGTCTTGGGTTAGAGTTCTCTTGCTTGTGAGGGTACACTCGGGCACACTATTCTATCTTATTTATCTTCCTCTTGTTTTGTTAAAGTTTTTATAGGTTATTTTACTTTTCCTAGTCTCCTTTCCTCACTGAGCTATTTTCCCTGTTGGAGCCCCTGGGCTTATAGCATCATGCTTTTCCAATAGGGTTGTAGCTTAGCAAGTAATAATAATAATAATAATAATAATAATAATAATAATAATAATAATAATAATAATAATAATAATAATAATAATAATAATAATAAGTTCTTTGCTACTCTTGTAGTTTGTTTAATTACTTATTTCCTTTCCTCACTGGGCTATCTTGCCCTGTTGGAGCCCTTGAGCTTACAGCATCTTGCTTTTCCAATTAGGGTTGTAGCTTAGCTGATAACAATATTATTATTTAATGATATTTTACAATAGAATCCCACTAAATGGGCAAGGTTTTCTATGACCAAGCAGACATTGGGAACAAGTTTCATCCACCTGCAAGACCTTTTGCCATCGTTTCAAAGCGATCAGAAAGTGACAGTAACAAGTTATTTAGGCATATCGGTTTAGTTCGGAATTCCCAGTTAAAATTAGTACAAAATCCAACTATGTCCGATAACGAAGATGCAGTATTGAACTCAGACAATGAAAATGAAGTAATAGACGAAATTAACGGCGAAGATAAAACTGAAAATGAGAAGAAAAGAAAGCGTACTGACTCCAGTGGTAAGTCTGTCCCTCGAATATTTCCTCCTGAAACATTTATGTTTACGTCAGAGCCTTCAATTCTAGATGTGTGCTGTGTCACTGTTTATTTCCCGTGTGCAATGCTTGTTCTTCTCCTGATTAGTGTTGCCTGTGCAATGTGACACAGATAGTCTTTTAGGGTTTGCAACATTGAAGGGATCAACGCTTGCCGGTGTCAAGTGGCATCGTCAACATTAAGTAGCATCATACAAAAAAAAAAAAAAAAAAAACTCTCAGTGATTGGCTGTGTTTAGCTTCTATTTATTCAACCTTAGAATTTCCGTTTTCATGGGAATGTGAACCTATAGTTGAAGGGTTTTCCATATGTATGTGTTATTGTGTATGCCAGTGGCATAGTTGATCTTGTCAAATGAGTTAGGTATGGTATAGCCTAACGTAGCCTTCCTATGTATGTACGTTGGTTGTTGTTATTATTATTATTATTATTATTATTATTATTATTATTATTATTATTATTACAAGATAGGCTGTAACTCTAGTTGGAAAAGCAATATACTATAAGCCCAAGTGCTCCAACAGCGAAGAATAGCCCAGTGAGGAAAGGAAACAAGGCAATAAATAATAAACTACAAGAGAAAGAATAATCCATCAAAATGAAATATCTTAAGAACACTAACAACATTATTATTATTATTACCACTAGCCAAGGCACAACCCCAGCTGGAAAAGCAAGATGCTACAAGCCCAAGGGTTCCAACAGGGAAAAATAGCCCAGCGAGGAAAGGAAATAAGTAAACGATGAGATCAAATTAACAATAAATCATTCTAAAAACAGTAACAACGTCAAAATAGATACGTCATATATAAATCATTAACGTCAAAAACAGATATGTCATATATAAACTATGCAAAGACTCATGTCAGCCTGGTCAGCATATAAACATTTGCTCCAACTTTGAACTTTTGAAGTTCTACTGATTCAATTACCCGATTAGGAAGATCATTCCACAACTTACGCATGTTAGTTTTTCTGGGTGCACAATAGGACACTAATAGTTAAAAACCAACTTGATAACTTTAAAAATACTGTATTATGAGTTATTGTCATCGGAACCATTTTAGACCCCTTATAAGTAAATTTACATCAGGATAAATTCTTTTTTTAACTGGTACCATAGGCTACATATGATGATTGCTATTGATGCATAAGAGAGCAATATTATATTGAAAGAAAGTTTATAACTTGAAAAATACAGTCATTGTCATCAAAACTGCCCAAAAGGCTTTTACAGTATACAATATATGTCAGGATCAGTCTCATTCTCTTCAAAAGGATTATTATTATTATTATTATTATTATTATTATTATTATTATTATTATTATTATTACTAGCCAAGCTACAACCCTAGTTGGAAAAGCAAGATGCTCTAAGCCTAAGGGCTCCAACAGGAAAAATAGCCCAGTTAGATAAGGAAATAAGTAAACTGAGAAAAAATTAACAATAAATTATTCTGAATACAGTAATAACACCAAAACAGATAGGCCTATGTCACATAGAAACTAAAAAGACATGTCAGCCTGTTCAACATAAAAACATTTTGCTGTGACTTTGAACTCTTGAAGTTCTACGGATTCAACGACCCAATTAGGAAGATCATTCCATAACTTGTACTCGTGCAACCACTCTAAGAGGCCAAGGCGTAACATACCTTAGGCTACAATAGGTCAGTTTAAGCCACTGAGCCTATTACGTGATTCCTTTTTAGGCTAATAAAGCCATTGAGAATGAATTTTATATTGTAGTAACCTACGGTAGGTTAACGTGCATATTTTTTTCAAAAAGGTTTGTTTGGTAGCAATTACTAGTTCAATATTAGTTTGACAGTAGCTGTGTCCCTAGTTAGTAGGTCAGGGTGTGTATGTATGATAGCAGCCACCTGTATGTATGATGCTGGCTGACTAAGGATACGGCAGTGTAAAGGGGTTCACAGGAGGGCGCCCCCCCCCCCCCCCCATTAGGTAAGTAGGTAAGGACACCGCTTATAGGTTAGGTTAGAAGAGAAAGTTTAGGTTAGCTGGTGACTATTTTTTATGCGCCTAGAAGGAGCTGGCCGCTGATGTACAAAGGCTCCTAGGTATGTTTGATATACTGCCTGTCAATTGGCAGGTTGTAGACATGTCTACATGGATTTTCCTTTACAAGTGAATCAACACTTAGGTTTAAGTTCTGATTATGGCAGGGTTGGTTCAGGTATCCAAGGATGGATGCAAACAGGTTAGGTTAAGTTATGCTTTTCTGCTTCTTGTTTATTGAGTTTTGGAAGACTTTTGGCTTGTGCCCATTTGTTTTTTTATGAAATATGGTCTTCTCAATATTTGCTCAAGTTGATGTCTGCATATATATTAGAGCTTATTTGGTATTAGGGTAAGATCACACAAAGCTGAAACTCCCCTACATCATTACAATGCATTGTTTTCACATTGATAAAATCCTTTTAAAAAGTCTCAAGAGATGCGGCAAGGCTATCACCATGAAAATCTTGGATATTCGGTAGACTGGCTGACGCACCCACCAAATATTTGTATTATAGGTAACTGCATGTGCTGGGTGCTGGTAGGCCCTTGTTAAGGACACGTGTCATAAGTAAGATTATGTGGGGCTATTTTAGGTTCGATTACATCGCTTTTGATTAAGTTAAATTATAATGAACTTCCGTTTTTGTATGCTTGAGCAGATTTGTGTCTGCCAATCAAAATGTTATTTCTGAAATTTACTGTTTAGACACGGGCTGGATTGGAGACAGTGAAGTAACTGTTTTTCTTTTTTTACCTGATATTGGTTTTCAAATTGATCTGACCTTCATTTCTGTGAGAAATTATTAGTTTCAAAGTTACAGTACAGGAACCCCCCCCCCCCCATAGAACAACACGCAATTGGGACCATAGTGGGAAATTAGTGATTTTCGGTTGTGGAAAATACAAAACAAGTAATATTAAAATGAAGTGATGCTGGCCACCCCAACTTACGGTTCCCCTGTTATCCCCTTTCCTTTCCCTAACCTGACCTACAACATTGTATCTCTTTTATCCGTACCATATTCATAAAATTTTGCAGAGTGGATTCCAGTGATGTAAATTTCTCAATGTTTTGCAATAAGAAACACTAAATAATTATACAAATTTAAATATTTGAATGTAAATTACATTACTGGAACTGGTAGAATGAACAGCACACATCAATTGTCCACACTGAACCAGTCATCACCAGAAACTGAAGCCAGTTTTCTGGACTCGCCCTTTAAATCCAAAATTGTTTTTTTGAAAAACTTTAAAAAAAAGAACTAATGATGTTTCAGCTTTATCTCTTGTTTCCACAACTTAATATGAAATAAAAAGAATTCTAAAAGCAGAATGCAATTGTGACCCCCATTGTGTGACTGTGTTCAGATCTCATTGAAATATAAAGCAAAAGTATTTATGGCTTACATCACACATCGGCAAGTACTCCGGTAATGGTTGATGATTGATATTATTATTATTATTATTATTATTATTATTATTATTATTATTATTATTATTATTATTATTATTATTATTATTACTTTCCAAGCTACAACCCTAGTTGGAAAAGCAGGATGCTATACGCCCAGGGGCTCAAACAGGGAAAATAGCTCAGTGAGGAAAGGGAACAAGGAAAAATAAAATATTTCAAAAAGAGCAACAATGTTAAAATAAATATTCACTTTATAAACTATAAAAACTTAACAAAACAAGAGGAAGAGAAATAAGATATAAGAGCAAGAGAACTCTAACCCAAGACAGTGGAAGACCATGGTACAGAGGCTATGGCACTAACCAAGATTAGAGAACAATGATTTGATTTTGGAGTGTCCTTCTCCTAGAAGAACTGCTTATCGTAGCTAAAGAGTCTCTTCTCCCTTACAAAGAGGAAAGTGGCCACTGAACAATTACAGTGCAGCAAGAAGAATTGTTTGGTAATCTCAGTGTTGTCAGGTGTATGAAGACAGAGGAGAATATGTAACGAATTGGCCAGACTATTCGGTGTGTGAGTGTATAGGCAAAGAGAAAATGAACCGTAACAAGGGGAAGGGTCCAATGTAGTAGTATCTGCCCAGTCAAAAGACCCCATAACTCTCTAGTGGTAGTATCTTAATGGGTAGCTGGTGCCTTGGGTAGCTGGTGCCTTGGCCAACCTACTACCTACCTAGTGTGGTTTTTGTATTACAGTACTGTACAGTAATGTATTCAGATTTAGTACTGTAGATTAAGAATAAAAGAAAATGAATTCAATATTCTCAGATATAACATTTTAATTACCATTTGTTGTATTGTATAATATTCATAATACTGTACTTTGATTATGAGTTCACAAATTAGTTTGTTCCGTAACTGAAATACCAACCACGCTATTTACATAGGGTTTACTTTCGGCGTAGCTGAAATGACGAGCAATTAGTTTTTAACGAGGGTTAAACTACCCCCGCGCTAGTTAGCACGGGGGTAGGGGAGGGGTAGCTAGCTACCCCTCCCCCCCACACATTGGTGAGCTGCCTCACTTCACTTTTGGCTCGGATGATGTACAGACATCTCTGTCCCGTCCTCGCATGGCAGCCATTTGTTTTGTCTTAATTACTTACTTTTCTTATACTTAATATATATGTAAACATTCTTATGTTTATGTATATATTTAAGTATAGAATTACAGTAAGTTTCCTTTTCAGTGTTTGTGCTGTGTGTGTGTGTGTAGGAAGTCCACTCAATTGTACGACAACATCTCCGTGTGGTCCCAGGCCCCCCACGGTGACATTTCATGGGTCGCGATCTCTCCCTTGGTCCTTCGGTCTTCCCTTCGGGGGGCGCCGTGGGGAATCGTCATCGCTGGACTTTATTTATTTATCTGTTTCTCCGCTGTTCCTCCTTCCCTACGGGGAATTTGGTCTATTAGCGTTGGGAACATGGGAGTTTAGTTGACTACGGTCTCTCTCTCTCTCTCTCTCTTGAGGTTGTTCACCCATTTATTACTACTTCGTATTACGGTAGCTTCCTTCCTGTAGCGGGTTGAGTTGCTACGTTTATTTTGTCTCAATTATTTTTCAATATTAAACTTACCCGATAATCATGTAGCTGTCAACTCCGTTGCCCGACAGAATTCTACGGGAGGGATACGCCAGCTATCACTATACTAGAAGGGGGTGTACTCACAAGCGCCACCTGTGGCCAGGTACTACAGTACTTGTTGTTGACGCCACCTCACTTTTTCCTCTGTCGTGCTTCCGGCAAGACGTTCTTGGATACGCCTATGATTTTGGAGTATTGTTCACGGTTTGGTGAAGTATTTCTCTAAAATTTGCAGCTATTCGCTATACTGGAAACTTCTATATTAGCTTAGTTAATTTGATTATTTATGTTGACGAAGAGAGTATGAACTCTCTTTCACCTTTAAATGGCCGACCCTTCCCTTAGACGGAAGTGTTGGTGTCTAAGAGAGTATAGACTCTCTTTCTTAATTTTGCTTAACAAAAGTTATAGATTTATTTTATATCTCTCCGCCTCTTATAGGCCTCTTCGATTAACTTCCTTTTATTATAAACTTATTAAAATTAATTTTTATATTTGTTTATATTCGACCTTCCTAATAGTAGGCGGTCTTTTCTTGGTACCGAAGTTAATTAACATTGAGCCCGTCATTTCGGTTTTACCTGTTAACATACTGTATTATGCTTTTTTTAATGTCTTTGAAAGAATTTCTTTGATAGTCTTGTACTGTTTTCAAAGTTGAACTAACGTTTTGTTTTGTCTCTGCAGTTGTTGACGTTTAGAACGTTCAACTTGCGCTCTATCGTTACGATAGAGAAAGAATTTTCACGGTTTCACGTTGCAGTAAGAGTAACCGTGTCTAACGTTTTGTTCATTCTTTCTTAACTTAATGGTTTTAATCCTAATAAAGGAACTTTTCATTTTGGGAAATATTTCAGTTTTTTCCTTTAACAATAATATGTTTTAACGATATATATGATTGGGCTCTTCTCTCAGGTTCTTAGTCAAGAGAGAGAGAGAGAGAGAGAGTTAGAGACGGAGGGAGAAAGAGGAAGATAAACGTTTCATTCAAGCGAGTAACGTTGTTATCGTTTTTGCTCTTCTCCCTAGTCTCTTTAGGGGAAGAAGGTAAACGTTTCTAGAGTGATCTAGTGTTTAGTCTCTTTCCAGCCACTGAATTATTTATCTTTCATTAGATTTTTCTGTTACATTGTAATTCTGTTTTCGCAATTACTAACTTTTGAGAAAGGATAGAATTGCGTGTTTCAGGTACAAACCACTTGAAGTTTCGAGTTCAGTGAAATAAGTGCAAACAGAAAATCAAAGTGATTAGTGATTAGCGCATAGTGTGTCAGTGTTGTGCGTGAGGGTACTTCTGTGCGCGCCAGTCGTCCTCCCAGTCCGGGACCTCTTGCAAGCTCCCAAGCCCAGGGGAGAAGCAATGTCGAAGGGCAAAAGGGTTCATCAGGCCTTGATCGGCGCACAGAAGTATCCTCGGTGGTTGCGGGCGTGTCTTACCGAGACCGTCACTCCCACCCGCAGACGATTGAGCCCTTATTTTGCTCGTCTGCAGAAGAAAATTAGGGGAGAAAACGCTGGTCTCAGGTCTCAAGACCTCTTAAACGTAAAGTCCAGACCTATGCCAGACGTACGAAGTTAGAGTTCAACCCGGATGCAGTCATTGGGTTAGCTCTGACTCTCCTCAGTCATCAGTTGAATGCACTCCGCCTAAGAGTAGTAAGGTTCTGCCGCAACAGATCTCTGCTGTTAAGGCTTTACCTCAGCAGACCTTAGTGTCTGCCGACCCCAAGTTGACTCTACTGCAGTCCATGCAGTCACAACTTTCGGTCTTGATGCGTGAGTGTCGGGCTGAGAAGGTTGCGCCTCCGCCTGCGCTCGCTCCGCCTGCGCTCGCTCCGCCTGCGCTCGCTCCGCCTGCGCTCCCTCCGCCTGCGCTCGCTCCGCCTGACCGCAGTACCGCCTGCCAGGCATACGATGTTGAGCCACGTTATGAGTTTACTGATCCCAGTGGTGTGCAGCTCCCTCCGCCTTCCTTAAGGCAACCTCAGCAATGGGAACAGGAGGCTTATACCTCTCTTCCTCCGCTTCCACTTGCTGTTCCACCAGTGAGGCAACACTCGCTTGAGGTACAACAACCTCTCCCATCCATGAGTCAGTCTCCTCAGCTCTCGCTGCAGCGAGCTCAACCCTCCTCAAGGCAAGCACAACACCTTAGCCTTGCGCCTCAGGAGCCTCAACTTGCGAGACTTTTACTGCGTTCTGCGCAGCCACTACCTTTTCGCTCTCAGCTCACACCGCAGGAGCCTCAACTCGTTCCTCAGGAACTTGCTACTGCGCATCCGCCAACCACTCAGCAAGCGCAACCCTTGAGTTCAGCCACTCATGCCAGGAGTCAGCCTCCTCCACCCATGCGCCTACCTTCTGCTACTTCCTTTGATCAGCCTTTGCAGACTGAGCCTCAGGTGTTCCCTCAACAGAGTCTTGAAGAGGAAACCACAACTATTGTTGTTCCAGCTCGTTCTGACTCTGCTGTTCAGCATACCTTACCTCCATTTTCAAACATTATGATAATGGAGGTTATTTGTATTCCTTATAAAAATATATTTATTCCTTGCAATATATTTTTAACAATATCGCAAAATATGGCAAAAATATGAATCATGAGTTATGAATGTAAGGTAAATATTATGTTGATATTAAAACCCCATGCAAGCATGCATAAAGCACTCTAGCACTGGTCATGGAATTTCTGAGAAATGTTAAACGCCATGCACACGCTCTGCTTACCTTACAGCATGCTCTACATACAGCATGCTCTGCTTACAGCATGCTCTGCATACAACATGCTCTGCATACAGCATGCTCTGCATACAACATGCTCTGCATACAGCATGCTCTGCATTCAGCATGCTCTGCATACAACATGCTCTACATACAGCATGCTCTGCATACAGCATGCTCTGCATACAACATGCTCTGCATACAGCATGCTCTGCATTCAGCATGCTCTGCATACAACATGCTCTGCATACAGCATGCTCTGCATTCAGCATGCTCTGCATACAACATGCTCTACATACAGCATGCTCTGCATACAGCATACTCTGCATACAACATGCTCTGCATACCTTACCGCATGCTTCTCAGTCACACATCTTTGGTTGTTGCCAACTCACTAGACTGTCAAGCAATTTCATAACGTTGCCTTCTAGTCTGCTGCTTTTGCACCAGTGAAACCCTCACTGAGAGAACTTAGCTTTTCTAGGATATGGTCCCTGTAGATGAGAAAGTTCTTTTCTCCCTCCTTCTGATATTCCCTTGAGGACTCTGTCATTTGGAGGGAGCCTTTAGCTGCGTAGCCTCCTATGGACTTTTATTTAAGCATAACATGCTTCCAGGGAAGGTAATGGTTCCACTTCAGTCGCTAATCCCGTCTGTTACCACACCTGCTCCCATAGACCTTGAGCTGTGTTGCAAGACATGCAGTCCAAGCTTAGTCCTTGATAGAGGATTTTTTGTTTACGGAGTCAATGTGTCACGGGGAAGACGTTCAACAACCAGCAGAAGTGACTTGTTGTGACGCAGTGCGGCAACCTCAGCAACCCGATAGGAGTTGTCTGTACGACCCAGACAGTCTAGACGGATTCGGGTTGTCACTGTACTTCCTCGCTTGCCCATGGTTGACAGTTCACAGACTGTGCAGCAGTACCATGATCTTGTGTCCGGCTCCGTCAGACGACTGGCTTTTAAGAGCTCCCACAAGTCGTCGCTGTCTGGAGATTTTCAAATGGGCTATGGATCTGACCAAGGAACTGGGCCTCCTGGTCAATTTTGAGGAGTCTCAGCTCGTCCCATCCCAGACCTTTGTCTCCTTGGGTATGGATCTTCAGAGTCGAGCTTTTCGGGCTTTTCCGTCGGCCCCAAGGATCTTCCAAGCCCTAGAATGCATCCAGAGCATGCTGAGAAGGAACCGATGCTCAGTCAGGTAGTGGATGAGTCTAACAGGGACACTTTCATCGCTGGCCCTGTTCATCGTGTTAGGGAGACTCCACCTCCCCCCCTTCAGTATCATCTAGCTGCTCACTGGATAAAGGACATGACGCTAGAGACGGTCTCAGTTCCTGTTTCCGAAGAGAGGAGGTCTTCTCTCGCGTGGTGTAAGAACAGCTTTCTTCTCAAGGAAGTCTACCTTTGGCTGTTCAGAAACACGACCGCCGTCTCCTCTCGGACGCATCAGACACGGGCTGGGGTGCGACTTTGGACGGACAAGAATGCTCGGGAACATGGAATCAGGAGCAAAGGACACTTCACATCAATTGCAAGGAGTTGTTGGCGGTTATTCTGGCCTTGATAAACTTCAAGTCCCTCCAGCTTAACAAAGTGGTGGAGGTGGACTCTGACAACACCACAGCCCTGGCTTACATCTTCAAGCAGGGAGGGACTCTTTCGTGGAAGTTGTTCTAGATCGCAAGGGACCTACTCATCTGGTCTAAAGATCGAAAGCTAACTGGTAACGAGGTTCATTCAGGGCGGTATGAATGTCATGGCAGATCACCTCAGCCGGAAGGGTCAGGTCATCCCCACAGAGTGGACCCTTCTCAAGAATGTTTGCAGCAGACTTTGGGCCCTGTGGGGTCAGCCAACCATAGATCTGTTCGCTACCTCGATAACCTAGAGACTCCTGTTGTATTGTTCTCCGATTCCAGACCCAGCAGCAGTTCACGTGGATGCTTTTCTGCTGGATTGGTTCCATCTCGACCTGTATGCATTCCCGCCGTTCAAGATTGTCAACAGGGTACTTCAGAAGTTCTCCTCTCACAAAGGGACACGGCTGACGTTGGTTGGCTCCGCTCTGGCCCGCGAGAGAATGGTTCTTAGAGGTACTGCAATGGCTGGTCGACATTCCCAGGACTCTTCCTCTAGGAGTGAACCTTCTAAGTCTACCTCACGTAAAGAAGGTACACCCAATCCTCCACGCTCTTCGTCTGACTGCCTTCAGACTTTCGAAAGACTCTCAAGAGCTAGGGGCTTTTCGAAGGAGGCAGCCAGAGCGATTGCCAAAGCAAGGAGAACATCCACTCTCAGAATCTATCAGTCTCAAGGGGAAGTCTTCCGTAGCTGGTACAAGACCAATGCAGTTTCCTCAACCAGTACCACTGTAACCCAGATTGCTGACTTCCTGTTATATCTAAGGAAAGTAAGATCCCTTTCAGCTACTACGATCAAGGGTTACAGAAGTATGTTGGCAGCGGTTTTCCGCCACAGAGGCTTGGATCTTTCCACCAACAAAGATCTACAGGACCTCCCTAGGTCTTTTGAGACCTCAAAGGAACGTCGGTTGTCCACTCCAGGCTGGAATCTAGACGTGGTCCTAAGGTTCCTTATGTCATCAAGATTTGAACCTCTCCAATCAGCCTCTTTTTAGGACCTCACATTAAAAACTCTTTTCCTCGTGTGCTTGACAACAGCTAAAAGAGTAAGTGAGATCCACGCCTTCAGCAGGATCATTGTTTTCACATCTGAAACGGCTACATGTTCCTTGCAGCTCGGTTTTTGCTAAACGAGCTTCCTTCACGTCCTTGGCCTAAGTCGTTCGAGATCCCAAGCCTGTCCAACTTGGTGGGGAATGAACTGAAGAGAGTACTTTGCCCAGTTAGAGCTCTTAGGTACTATCTTAAAAGGTCTTAACCTTTACAAGGACAATCAGAAGCCTTATAGTGTGCTATCAAGAAACCTTCTTTTCCAAGTTCTAAGAACTCAGTTTCTTACTATTCAGGCTTCTGATTAGAGAAACACATTCTCATCTGAAGGAAGAAGACCTTGCTTTGCTGAAGGTAAGGACACATGAAGTGGGAGCTGTGGCTACTTCAGTGGCCTTCAAACAAAGCCATTCTCTGCAGAGTGTTATGGATGCAACCTATTGGAGAAGCAAGTCAGTGTTCGCATCATTCTATCTCAAAGATGTCCAGTCTCTTTACGAGTACTGCTACACCCTGGGACCATTCGTAGCAACGAATGCAGTAGTAGGCGAGGGCTCAGCCACTACATTCTCATAATCCCATAACCTTTTAACCTTTCTCTTGAATACTTTTTATGGGTTGTACGGTCGGCTAAGAAGCCTTCCACATCCTTGTTGATTTGGCGGGTGGTCAATTCTTTCTTGAGAAGCGCCGAGGTTAAAGGTTGTGATGAGGTCCTTTAGTATGGGTTGCAGCCCTGTATACTTTAGCACCTTTGAGTTGATTCAGCCTTCCAAGAGGAACGCTGCGCTCAGTAAGGAAGACGATCTTATTAAAGGCAGAGTAACGGTTCAAGTCGACTTCCTTACCAGGTACTTATTATTTCATTGTTATTGTGGATAACTGATTATATGAAATACGGGATACTTAGCTATCCTTTAGTCTTGTACACTGGTTTTTCACCCACCCCCCTGGGTGTGAATCAGCTACATGATTATCGGGTAAGTTTAATATTGAAAAATGTTATTTTCATTAGTAAAATAAATTTTTGAATATACTTACCCGATAATCATGATTTAATTGACCCACCCTTCCTCCCCATAGAGAACCAGTGGACCGAGGAAAAAGTGAGGTGGCGTCAACAACAAGTACTGTAGTACCTGGCCACAGGTGGCGCTTGTGAGTACACCCCCTTCTAGTATAGTGATAGCTGGCGTATCCCTCCCGTAGAATTCTGTCGGGCAACGGAGTTGACAGCTACATGATTATCGGGTAAGTATATTCAAAAATTTATTTTACTAATGAAAATAACATTTTTAATCAAATCTAATTGTATTTGTTAACTTTTCAGCTTCTGTTTAGAACGCCTCCCTTCGGGGTTCATTCGTTCTTACTATTAGTGAACATTCTTAGATGAATTACATAATTATAATTGTTATAATTCTGTTTTTGTTACAGTTCTCCGCCTTCCCCCACCCCTTCCCTGAGTGTCAGTGGGGGAGGAGGGCGCATTCCTGGTGCGTAATTCTCATGTTCTTTTCCCTCGGGGTTCCTCTTCGGAGTTCCCCCGGGGGAATAAATGTTAACTAATTATTTTATTTTCACAGTTAACTGTCTAGTATTTTTGTTTGCCTAATGTGCCAACGAAGCAGAGCTGTCCTGTTGGGGCCTGGGGAGTCTGCTGTTGCCGCCTCCTCTACGACTTTGTCATGGGCGTGTTCCCTTCTCCTAGAAGTTCTCCCGTGACAACTGTCAGCTCCTTAGTTCATTTAGAACGCTCAGGAGGTTCGCCTCCATGGGTAGGTAACTTCCCTTCCAAGGGAGGTTCCCTTCCCAGGTATGAGTTTTTCCCCCTTTGGGGGGGGGGGGGGGCAACTTACCTTAATAATTACCTGGTTGGTTTTTTCCTGGTCCTCGGGCGGTTATGCTCTTGGTGCTGAGCGACCGCTTTTGTAACCATGCCCTAGGGGCTGAGCGGTTGCAAGGCCGGACCATGGAATTCGTGCAATTATGCTCTTGGTGCTGAGGGGTCGCACTTGCAGCAGCTACGCTCAAGGAGCTGGGCAGCTGCAGGAGCTCCTCTTCGGAGGGTTTCTTTTTATGGACAGCCTGCTGATCCAACGGCCCTAAGAGGCGCCTTCATCAGTTCTTCTGGTCTCTTCTACGAAGTGTTCTCCTCTCTCGTTCGCGAGAGTGTCTCTCGTTCGCAAGAGTCTCTCGTTCGCGAGAAGGGCACTCTTAGAGACTCCTCTTCGGAGGAATCCCTTGCTGTTGTTGCTGATGTTGCTGAAGGCTCAGTTCCCCCCTCCGAACATCCTTCGAGGGGGCAGCTGAGTCCAACGGTCTCTCCTTCGAGTGTCTCTCCCCCTCGGGGGAGTTCACTAACAGAGACTCCTCTTCGGAGGACTGATGATGGTGCTCCTGTTTGTGGTCGTCTTCATCTTCAGCCGCAGAGGATCCTCCTCGACGAGAACTGACCGTTGCAGCTGCTTCGCTTTCGGTAGATCGTTCGCGATCTCCGACACCTGCCAGACCTTCTTGTCTCCCATCTCCGTTCCTGGACGCAGATGCGCAGTGACACCCCGTTTTCCGACGGGTACCGGTCCCTTCAGGGCTAAGGGCTTATCTCACAATGTGAGTAAGTCCCTTAGTGCCAGGTTTTTACCTGTGCAACCTTGTTCTCCTAGTTCGTAAATACTCTCCTGCTGTGGACCAGTCTTCTGCTGAATCAACACTCCAGCGATCTCCTGTAGCTGAGTCTCGCCGTAGATCCCTGATCGCCAACGCTTCTGGGACCTTCTGTGCGGCTACACGCCTTGTGCACCTACGGTCTCCTGAACGCCCACGATCGCCTGCTCGCCGGCGCACATCTGATTGCCCTTTTCTAATGTGCGCAATGCGCGCCAACGTTCGCCCTCGCGCCCACGATCTCCGGATCAGGGCGCAAGCAGGGAGATTATTTCTTCACTGAACTCCACGTTCACCTGCTCGCCAGCGCACATCTGCACCCCCTTTCCTGATGTGCGCAATACGCGCCGAAGTTCGCCCATGCGCCCACGATCTTCGGATCTGGGCACAGGCAAGGAGTTTATTCCTTCGCCACCTCGCCGACGATCTCTCTGGTTCTGCTCCCTCGCTGATATCTTCTGGCCACGCAACTACGCACGTACGATCTCCCGGTTCCTGCCTCGTTGCGCGCAGTTCAAGAAGTTCCTATGCTAGCGCACATGCGCTCACAGGTTCTTCTGGACTCGCAGCACCCTTCTGGAGTTTCGCGCCCACGCGCGATTCCAGTTCCAGCACGCTTCTACTTCACACCGCGCCGCCCAGGAGACACCTAAGCTAGCGCACGGGCGCTCACAGGCACCCCTGGGCTCTCCTTGCGCCCCAGCGATCTCCTAAGCGCCCGCACGATTCTTTGCCTGCGAGCAAGCATTTTCAACGTGCCAACGCTTCAATCGTCGTAGGTTTCCGACGCGCCCACGCGTTAACTCTCCTGTACGCGATCGGTCGCTACGCGTCATCGCTTGCCAACGCGCCATCGCTCGCCAACGTGTCTTCGCCCGCCTACGAGCCATCGCTCGCCAAGACACGCCATTGCTCGCTTACGCGCCATCGATCTCCCGGCCGCCTGCGCCCGCGCACATGCGCACCCATGTTCGCCCGCTCGCGAGCCAATGGTTTTCCATCGCGCGAGCGCCAGTTACGGCCGCCTGCGCTCGCCCTTACGTACGACCGCGCGTCCGCGCACATGCGCACCCATGTTCGCCTGCGCACGAACCAACGGTTTCCATCGCGCGAACGCCAGCGCGATTTCGTCCGCGATTCCCGTCGGGTTTCGCAACGCGGGCAACCTGGCGAGTTCTGAGCGCGTACTTCCAGATCATTGTCGGCATGATCTCTCACCTGTAGACGCAAAGCAGCGCACATGCAGGAGCAGGAAGAAGCTTCAGAGAGGTCTGGGCAACATTCTTCTCCTTCTTTTCAGGCAGGCCCCATCATCTCTAATCCTCAGGATCGTCCGATCCCCTTCCCTCCAGCGGGAGTCGCTGACACTGCGTCTGTCAGCCGTCAGCAGAGGAGGTACTTCGAGATCATGGGGTAACCTGGTTTAGCCCTTCTTCTCCACCATTCCGTGGAAGGGGCTTACCAGGGAATTTTTCTCTCGAGAAATTCTCTGCCCGGCAGGTGACATTCTCGACTTCAGAGATCTTAAGCCAGGAGATAGCCGCGAAGTGTGCCCTGCAGGCCACTTCGTGGCTGGTCGTCTAGCTTGGATCTCTGGGCATCCTGTTGCGATACGAGAATTTGTCCATGGAGAGCTCCAGGAAGGTCATGGAAACTTTCCTCCTCTCGGGCACGAGCACCATCGTTTCCCGGCTCACCAAGTTTCGAACTTGTGGACAAACTCGATGTTGAAGCATTGAGATGCAGTGACCGAGAGGTTCCTCTCGGAAGTCCCAACCATGGATGTCGGCAAGCTCAAACACTCTTTCATCCTTGGAAAGACCTTGTTTTGAGCCCAAGGACGGGGAACGGACAGCTGAGAGGTGGAGAAAGTCGAATCACGATTCGCTCCTCCAAAGGCGCTTACATCCGGACCCTACAAGCCTCCAGCGCCTCAACAACAACAGCCTCGTCAGCCTAGGACATCGGAACCGGCCCCGGCAGCTAAGACAAGGTATCTAAACAGCAGCCCCCTCCTGTCAGAGACAAGAAGGGTGGGAAATCCTCCTGGGGAGGCAATAATCCTAGAGGGAGCGGCCGAGGCCTCAAACGCTAGGATTGGCACCCCCCCTGCATGGTCTCCAGTGGGGGGATGCCTAAGGTTGCGCGTTCAGGTGGCAGCAACTCGGGGCCGATTCCTGCACGATCTCCGTGATCAGCCAAGGATATCGCGTCCCGTTCTTTACATCTCTACCTCCACTGACAGCGAATTCAGTGTCGCTGAGCTCCTATGCCATGGGATCGGCAAAGGGGCTAGCCCTTCGGGCAGAAGTCGAGACCATGCTCTAGAAGGATGCTCTCCAAAAGGTCATCGACGGCTCCCCCCCCCCTGGGCTTCTTCAGTCGACTTTTTCTTGTAAGAAAGCGTCTGAAGGCTGGAGACCTGTCATCGACCTCTTAGCCCTGAGCAAGTTTGTCGAACAAATTTCGTTCAGCGTGGAACAGCAGAGTCGATCAGGCTTGTAGTGAGACCACAAGACTTTATGTGCACACTGCATCTGAAGGACGGGTACTTCCAGATCCCAATCCATCTGTCTTCCAGGAAGTACTTGAAATTCAGCCTAGACAACAAGATTTACCAGTTCAAGGTGCTGTGTTTCGATCATTCCATAGCACCGCAGGTGTTCACCAGAATGTTCACCCTGATATCTTCATGGCCGCACAGGAGTGGCATCCGTCTCCTTCGCTTTCTGGAAGAATGACTAACCCAGGCAGTCTTGGAATCGACCCTTCTTCGACACCGAGACAAGCTTCTGGGACTTTGCCAAGATCTAGGGATCATGGTAATTCTCGAGAAGTCTTCTCTGCTTCCATCTCAACAACTGGGATATCTAGGCATGATATTAGACTCCAATCTCCAAGCCTTCCCATCAGATATCAGGATAGCAAGGCTGAGGAGAGTCGCAGAACCTTTCCTCAGACGAGGAGAGCTTCCAGCCCAATCTTGGTTACGCCTCCTAGGTCACCTTTCTTCCTTGTCCAGGCTAGTTCCAAACGGCCGCTTCAGGATGAGATCCCTGCATTGGCGGCCCAAGTCCCAGTGGAATCAAGACAACGATTCCCCGGACACTCTGGTCTCTCAGGGACCCGCGGAACGAATGGACCTGCAGTGGTAGTTGACCTACGGAAACCTTTGCAAGGGAATGGATCTTCTTGTCCTTTCCCCGCATTTGATGCTGTTCTCGGACTCGTCAAAAGAAGGAGGGGGGAGGCCCACGTTCTGAATCAGGCCTATGGTCAGAACCAGAAGGGTACCTCCACATCAATCTGCTAGGAATGAAAGCCGTATTCTGGCCCTTCAACACTTGCAACAGACCCTGGCGAGTCACTCCATGAACGACAACTCACGGTAGTGGCTTTTTTCAACAAGCAGGGAGGTACCTTTTCATAACGCTTTCTCATCTTGCAGTAGAGATACTGAGATGAACCGAAGTCCACTCAATACCCTATCGGCTCGCTTCATTCCGGGCAAAGGAATGTGCTCTCCGACAGTCTGAGCAGGGCCTCACTGATAGAGAGTACCGAGTGGTCTTCAGCCCCCCCTGGTAGCCAACAAGTCCTGACCTTGTGGACCTGTTTGCGACAGCCTTGAATTTCAAGCTGCCGCTGTACTACTCCCCAGTCCCAGACCCCAAGGCACTCTGGCTAGATGCCTTCCTACAACGGTGGGACAACATCGACGTCTACGTCTTCCCACCGTTCTGTCTGTTGAGAAGGGGGCTCAACAAGATCAGACTATCGGTCAACCTGTCGATGACTCTGATAGCTCCGCTGCGGCATCATGCAGAGTGGTTCCCGGAACTTCTGCATCTCCTGATGGAACTGCTGAGAGAGCTTCCCTCACGACACGAGCTACTCAAACAACCACACTGCGACATCTACCACAAGCCGTAGCATTGCTTCGGCTTCACACCTGGAGACCATCCAGCATCCCCTCACAGAGAGAGGCGTTCCGCAACAAGTTGCGGAGTGGATGTCTCGACACCTGCGAAAGTCATCCGCAGGGGTCTACCAGGCGAAGTGGAGAATCTTCTGTGGTTGATGTTGTGGGAGAGGTACCTCTCCCCTTGATGCCATTATTCCAGCAATAGCAGAGTCATTGTCTATCAGCAGGAGAAGATGCTCCTTTCGCTCTCGGCGGTGGAAACCTATCGCTCAGCCTTTAGCCTGGCCTTCAGGCTGAAAGGAATAGACATTTCCTCCTCGCTGGATCTTTCTTCGCTCATACGTAACTACGAACTTACCTGCCCCAGTCGGAAGTGAGACCTTCTCCATGGAACATAGTTCGGGTTCTTAGGGCTCTTAAGAGATCTCCTTGCGAACCATTACGCTAGGCTTCTGATCGTCACCGGTCTTGGAAGACAGTGCTCCTGCTCGCTCTGGCCTCGGCCAAGCGTGTCAGCGACCTTCATGGTCTCTCGTACGGCGTCGCCCACTCAAGAGGATAGGTGGAGGTAACGTTCAGGTTCGTCCCTGAGTTGGTTGCTAGACTCAAAATCTTGGAGTCCCGGACCTTCGGTCGACTCCTTCAGGATTTCGAGTCTCCATTCTGTAACAGATGACCCAGACCTTCTCCTACTAGGCCCAGTAAGGAGTCGGAGGGGTTATCTTAAAGAACAGCTGCAGTTCGTCCTCGCGTGCAAGCCCTGTTTGGGAGCACAGGGAGGACGGAGAGGAGGGTCATCAAGAATGCCTTTTCAGCCTGTACTCAAAGGGTCATCCATCACGCCCTGAACCCAGATCCTCCTCCGTCACGTCGCTTTAGGGCACACGATGTCAGAGACATCGCAACGTCCCTGGCCTTCAAGAGAAACTACTGTGTAACGCAGGTGCTACAAGCTGGAGCCTGGAAGCATCTAACGACCTTCACAGCCCACTACCTGCAGGACGTGACCCACTGGAGCCTCGATACGTCTATCGGCCCTCTGGTGGCTACACAACAGCTGGTCTAACCTCAGGCTCCTTATTGGACAGGTAGCAGAAGGTTGAGGGCATTGTTATCCGGTTTTAGACTGCATGAATGAAAGAAGTATGTCTGGCCCTTACTTCTTTCTTCATCCTCCCCTCTCTTGGGAAAAGCAGCATCCTGGGTTCTCTGCATAGCTGACCTCAAACCTCTGCAGGTAAACCATGCTTCCTTGTGTTCCTAGTATTGAGTTAATACTGTCGCGTCCCCCATACCCTGACGAGGTGGTATTGGGAAAGTCCTAGCCTAGAATTCCAGCTAAAGGACTTCAGGTCGACTTCCTAGGACAAGTCACACTTCTTCCCTCCACACACAAGCTTATGTAGGCCACACGTTTCTTGCGTAGCAAGATCTTGCGAGGTGCAGGGACTCTTTTTCTCGAGTGCTGCTCACTCGGATTCTGAGTCCCCGGGTAAGCCAAAGCCAGTAAGGCTGGGGACTTTCCACCCTTCCTAAGGGTAAGTCACCCTATGTAAATAGCGTGGTTTGTATTTCGGTTACGGAACAAATGACAAATTCGGAGATAATTTGTATTTTTCCTAACCATACAAACCTTAGCTATTTACACATATTTGCCCGCCAGCCCTGTCCCCCAAGGCAAGTCCTACCTCTAAGTGAAGTGAAGCAGTTCACCGGTGTGTGAGGGGGGGAGGGGTAGCTAGCTACCACTCCCCTACCCCCCTGATAACTTGCGCGGGGGTAATACACCCTCGTTAAATTCTAATGGCTCGTCCTTTCAGCTACGCCAAAAGTAAACCCTATGTAAATAGCTAAGGTTTGTATGGTTAGGAAAAATACAAATTATCTCCGACTTTGTCATATTTTATAACCGATTCTGTATTCTAACATAACAATATTTTATGTTCTAGTGTTTTTTTTAGTGGTATAACAACATGTTATGTTTCTTAAAAGTATCGTTTGTTTTCAGGGGATGAACCTCCAGCTAAAGTTCCTGCTGAAGTTCCTGAATGCTTCAAATGCCCTGAGCCAACCAAGGAATTGCCAAGGGTAAGAAAGATCTCAATAAAATTCTTGATACATTATCCATGAACTATGAATGTATTGTTTCAAGTACTGGGTTCTTTATTCATTGTAGTAAATTGTGAATTTTTCTGATTGTGTTAAAGCTTAGTAGTGTGTGTAGTAAGTTTGTTCCCACATGGATACAAACCATCATCCTCTAATAAAGTATGATTTCAGGGAAGCTGGAAACTTTATAATGAGGTGTTGGTAGTTACTGGCAGGTAGTGGGGAAGCCTCGCCTCAATTCCAGCTCACTGAGTGGCCACGTTGACTTCAGACGTTGAGTGGTACAGTAGTTTAGTACTCTTAAGTGCTAACGTATTTTTTTTTTTTAACTTATTTTGTTTTGCAGTATGTTGTCTGCTAAACAAATTGAGAAACCACTTGCTTGCATGCGATCCTGCCCAGGGATTTAGGACTTCTGTGGGTACCCATTCTTTGTGTCCTCCTACAGTCATCATCCTGTGCAGAATGTAGGGAGTGGCTGAGTACAGGAAGGAGAATAATGAATCCAAGCAGGAGAGTCTTCTCCTTTGGGGTCGTCCTCGAAGGCTAAAAAATTCTCCAAACCTCTCCTTTCTCCTTCTGGTTTTCTGGCTTATGAGCCTTCTCTGTCTCCTTCCTCCAGTGTGGGGAGGGCGAATAAAGGTGACATCATTGATTTAACTTTGGGACAAGCCCAGAGTGAGGCTGCATTATCTACTTCCCCAAGAGAAGGAAGTATTATATCTCCTTGGGCGGAAACCTGAAAGTTTTCCTACAGATGATGATTTGGCTAAGGACGATGTGGTTTTCTTTATGCATTGAGGGTATTCTGTTGACAGAAAGACTTGCAAAGCCTTACAACATTGTTATTCAATTCTTTTTCTCTAATGTCTTTCCCAGCTGCCCCTGCAGAAAAAGTAGTCGGTGTAACCTCCTTAAGGGGCAGTAGATCATCTATCCTCATCATCAGTGGTTCCGTCACCTTCAAACTTGACACTTAGTAAGGTGCTCATTTATTTGTTTTTGTACGTGCACTCTCCAATTTCTGCACATGCATTTGGGTATGCACACTTGCCTATACATGCCCGCTCATCTGTTAGTGTACATCCAGCTGTTATCGTGTGCTTTGGATTCTGTGCGCTCCTACGGATATGAACACTTGCCTTTTCCTGTATACGCTTCTACTAGAGTGTACTCTTCCATTCCTGCTGGCATTGTCCAATGGACAAACATTCACCAAATCCTGAATCTTCGTCTCTTTGTGCGCATCTTCAATTAGAGAACAATCTTTTACTCACGCATGACCGCTCACTAGCTAACCCTTTTCTGTTGATGTGTGTGCTTCTGTGCATATGTATTCTCCTATTAAGATGTGCTCGCGGTTAAATCGCAGTAATTCTTTACCTGCCACGCTCTTGTATATGACCAGCCCTGTGTTCCAGAAACTGCACCGCTGATTGCGCTATCTTTGGAGGAGAATTCCTCATGTGCAATTCACCCAAGGAATGCTTCCGTGAAGTACTGTGGATTGATTTCCATGCAAAGGTCACAAATTTAGGAACAAAACTGTAGGAGTGATTCCCCTAAGTCACCTCAAGTGAGTTTCTCCAGAATTCATTTTCCCAGATACAGTACAGTACTCTGCAAGTGACAGATCACCATGAGATCATTGGGAAACGTCATCCTCATCAGGTTTCAGACAGTTCAAGGATGCTACAGTCCACAGGTCCTACCAACGTAACCCTGCCAGCCTTTCAGAAGTACAAGCACTCGACTCCTCCTCACAACCCTAACAACGGATACCTTAATAGAGAGACTGGGGACACTGTTAACCATCTTTTTAGCCTCAGGAGTTGACAAATATGAGAGCTGTTGCAATAGCTAGCATCTAGGTAACCTGGTTGGAGTACTGGTCAGGGACAGTGGCCATCTTCACTTTATCTCTGGATTTGTGAAATCCTGAAAGCAAGAAGAAATTCTCAGATCTAGTTCTCACGGGGTCAAAGGCAGGCATCTGTTTTGCTAACCAGGAGACCAACTCGGTCCTTATGAAGAGGGACACAGTTGCTTTGAAATTTGCTACACAAATCTGATGAGAGGCACTGCCATTGAGGAATGCCCTAATTAGCCAGAGCCAAGTGCCCTGTCCTCCTGAAGAAGTAGATAGAATGGTGGAAAAATGGAAAAAGTCTAGTGAGGACTCCCAATTTCACCGAGTTGTAACATTTAAAAAGTCTGGGACATCATAACCAATACTGAAGGTAAAGGCATCGACTCCATTGTCGTTGGCCATCTAGAAATCATTATCTATTTCCAGATCAAGGCCCACTACACCTTTACCTACATCCGTGAGAAGATCAGTAGGTCCTGCTCCAACACATTCCTCCCTGTTTAGGTGAGCCCAAAAGGAGGAGGGCCAGCAGAGGAAAGAGAAGTCAATTGGAAAGGCATCTCCTCATGTAATGGCTACAAGTTGGGTTACACCTGTGACATCTTTGGGTAAGGTGGAGGTACAGTATCACAGACCAGAGAAGTGGATGGTATGTGGCCTCTGACACGGATACCGCCTCCCTTCACACAAACTTTGATGATGTTGTTGTCTTACCACCCAGATTTGGAGAGACTTTCTGCATTCAAAAGTAAATAAGTTGAAACATGACTTGTTGCAGTTAGTACAGGATGGATATCTGGGCTTTTACAGTCATCTATTCATTGTGGAGAAGTCAACTGGGTGCTGGAGACTGGTATTCAACATCTCCAGCCTAAGCGAGGTCATCCTACTGGGTCCAGTGAATATGGAGATGGTGAGCACCATACAAGCTGCCATTAGGAGGAACGACTTTATGATCTCTCTGGACTGGATATGCATAAGATGTTTCCATATTCTAGTCTATCGGTCTTCAGGGAAGTTCCTCTATATTTCGGGTGAAGGTCTTCTAGTTGAAAGTTCTATACATTGGGCTGTTAACCGACCCTCAATTGCTCACTCAGGTGTCCGCACTCATCTCAGCTTGGGCTCACGCCAAAGGGATATGCCTTCTAAGGTACCTGAACGATTGTCTGATCTTGTCTTCTTCCCCCAGAATGAATGAATGAATGATTTGAAGTTCTCTGGCATCCTGACATCGAAGGTCATTGACGCCGATCTTCCCGCTGAGTCAACTTCTACAACATGGAGACAAGCTCATCACCTTTCATTATTACAGTATTGGCTAAGCAACAACATTAGCCGGAAAGCAGGATGCATTAAGCCCAAGGGTTCCAACAGGAAAAATATCCCAGTGAGGAAAGGAAATAAGGAAATAAACAAACTACTGTACTACTAGTATAGGAAAAGTAATGAATAAAGTATATAAAATATGTGAATGTAGAGAAGTCCAATCTTTCTTGGGATGCTGATAGACACACAGCAGGAAGATTCTTACCATCTAACAATCATGTCAGCAGACTTGGGAAAATAGCATGCCCTTTTAGCACAATCAACTACCAGCTTGTCAGTGGTAGCATTTATTAGGGCATCTTTCAGCTTTAGAGAAGCTCGTCTCACATGGGCGGCTACATCAATGGTCACATCATTGGTGCCTGACGAGACACTGGTCACCATCTGACAATCCACCTCATCATCAGTTTGTGTACAACAGGAAGTAATGGTCAACCTAGGTTAGTGGTTGAAGGACAAGATTCTCCTGAAGTGGGCTCCTTGTGGTGTCATACCCAGATTGGCAACTTTCACATACTAAAGATGAGAGCCTGCACATTAACCTGCTGAAAAGGAAGGCTGTACCCATGGTGTTCTAATCATAACAAATTCCAATGGTGCCAGGTAGGCCACTTGGTATTGTTGATGAGTGGCATCACTACCATATTGCTGTACGTCATCAAGCAAAGAGCTGCTGAGAAAGTTAGTGATGCAGGCTCATAATTGGGCACTAATCTACGCAGTGGAGTTGTCGGCGAGATTCATTCCGAGCAAGAAGAATTTAATCGCCGTCATACTCAATCGTGAGGGACAAGTGATCCCTTCATTCTCAAGTGGCAAGGAGCATCTTGACTTTGTGGTTCTCCAATGATAGATTTGTTTGCAATGAAGCTCGACATGAAGCTACCAGTCTGTTGCTCACCAATTCTGAGTCAGGCAGCAGCCCTATAAGAAGCATTTTAACATCCAAGGCACAGCCTTGACGTATATGCTTTTCCTTCATTTTGCCTGATCCAAAGAGTAGTCAGCAGGATATTCACCACTCCAAACTTTAAGATGACCTGGGTGGCTCTCAAGTGGCCAACCTCATCTGCAAAGATGCCACAACTTATGACGCTTCTTCACTTCATGAGTGGAGGTTATCTAGAATCTCCTCCAAGCAAAGGACTTTTCTCAAGGCACTGGATACTTGAGTCATCTATGGTTGTCTACTAGGCAAAGTGGGCCATCATCCATGATTCGTGTCATAAAGGGTTACTCTTCAGCCCTAGCTACTATTCAACTGATTATAGACTGACTTGTTCTCTTGGTGAGAGAGAAGTGCCTTTCAGTCTCACTGGTGAAAAGCTATTGCTTGTCCTTCGGCCAAGTCTTTAGGATAAAGGGAGTAGACTTTTCTTCTTTGTAGGAGTTATCAGTGCTTATGAGGAGCTTTGAGCAGTCCTGCCCGCCTAGGGAACTCAAGCCACCCGCAGAGAACGTCACCAGAGTCCCTAGGTCTCTGAAAAGGTCCCTTGCTAACCTTTTAAGCAGACGTCTGACAAAGATTTAACACAACTCATGTGGTTTTCCTATTTGCTTCAATGAAATGAGTAGGTGATCTGCATGATTAGCACATTTTGTTAGTCATTCCTAGAGATGAAGAAAGGTCTCATTTTTCAATATTAAACTTACCCGATAATCATGTAGCTGTCAACTCCGTTGCCCGACAGAATTCTATGGAGGGATACGCCAGCTATCACAATACTAGAAGGGGGTGTACTTACCAGCGCCACCTGTGGCCAGGTACTCAAGTACTTCTTGTTGACACCTCCTCAATTATTCCTCTGTCGTGCTTCCGGCAAGACGTTCTGGGATACGCTTATGGTCTTCGAGTTTATTCACGGCTAATTGGTGAAGTATTCTCTCAGATTAACGGCTGTCGCTTTACTGGAAACCTTCTTATATTAGCTAGATAGCTTTTATATAGTCCTGATTAACGGTTAACGTTTTTTTGCTTGTTTTTGGAACCCCCTTTGGCTAACTCTTTGAATTCAAAATGTCTGACATTTCGCAAGCCCCCTCCCATAGACGATGTAGGTCTTGCAATAGGCGTATTCCGAAGGCCTCGGTAGATCCTCACACCGCTTGTTCTGACTGTAGGGACAGGCCCTGTCAGTTAGAAAATCGATGTGAGGAATGCGCCGGACTTTCGGAATTGGTATTTGTCCGTCTTTTGAAGTATTCTACTAAGTTAGAGAGAGGTATAGTTAGGAGGAGTTCTTCTCACTCTTCATTGTTTTCCTCACCTCATGATCCCCTACCTGTTCCTACCCCTGTAGTGGCTACCCCCGAACCTACTGTGTGCCCTCCGCCTGATATGTCAGTGGTTTTGCGTGCTATTCAGGCTTTAGACGATAAAGTAGAGTCAGTGGTAAGTGACCATAAGTCTCTGATGGCCGAAGTTAAAGAACTGAAGGTCAAGAGTTCAGTGGGTGGAGTTAGTGCCAGTGCTGTGACGAATGCTAGTGTCAGTGCAGTGCCTAGTGCTAGTGTTAGTGCCAGTGTGGTGCGTGAGGATTTTTCTGTGCGAGCCAGTCGTCCTCCCAGTCCGGGACCTCTTGCAAGCTCCCAAGCCCAGGGGAGAAGCAATGTCGAAGGGCATAAGGGTTCGGCAGGCCTTGTTAGGCGCACAGAATTATCCTCGGTGGTTGCGGGCGTGTCTTCCAAAGACCGTCACTCCCACCTGCAGACGATTGAGCCCGTCTTCTGCTCGTCCGCTGATCAACTGTCAGGGAAGAAACGTTGGTCTCAGGTCTCGAGACCGCTTAAACGTAGAGTCCAGTCCGCGAGTGCTCAGCCAGGTTGCAGTCATTGGCTCAGCTCTGACTCGCCTCAGTCATCTGTTGACTGTACTCCGCCCAAGAGGAGTAAGGTTCTGCCACAACAGAGCTCGACTGTTAAGGCTTTACCTCAGTCTACTGTCGTTTCTGCCGATCCCAAGTGGACTCTGCTTCAGTCCATGCAAGCTCAGCTTTCGGACTTGATGCGTGAGTGTCGGGCTGAGAGTGTTGCACCTCCGCCTCCGCCTACACTCCCTCCGCCTGTTCTCGCTCCGCCTGCGCTCGCCCCGCCTGCGCTCGCTCCGCCTAGGCGCAGCACCATCTGCCAGGCGTACGATGTTGAGCCACATTCTGAGTTCGCTGTTCCCAGTGGTGTTCAGCCTCAGCCTTCTTTAAGGCAACCTTTTCTTTGGGATCAGGAGGATTATTCCACTCTTCCTCCGCCTCCCCTTGCTGCTCCACCAGTGGTGCAACTCGCGGTTGAGGTACAACAACCTCTTCCGTCCATGAGTCAGTCTCCTCAGCTCTCGCTGCAGCGAGCTCAACCCTTACACCCTGAACTTGCGCCTCAGGAGCCTCAGCTTGCGAGAACTTTACCTTGTTCTGCGCAGCCTCAGCCTCATCATGCTCCGCTCATATCACAGGAACAGGAACTTGCGCCTCCGCCTCCGTCCTCCGCTCAGCAAGCGCAATCCTTGGGTTCAACCTCTCTTGCTAGGAGTCAACCTCCTCCACCCATGCGCCTTCCTTCTGCTTCGTCTGTTGTTCAGCCCTTGCAGTCTGAGCCTCAGGTTTTCCCTCAACAGTTACTTGAAGAGGAAACCACGGTTATTGTTCCTACACGTTCTGACTCTGCGGTTCAGCATTCTTGTCCGATCTCTTCGCTACATTCTGGTGATGAGGTTTCGGATGATGAGGAGGCACACCTTGATCCCTCATTAGACGTGGACGAATCCAAGCTTTCTCCACAGTCTCTTGATTTTCGTAAGGTCTTGGCTCTACTCAGGGAGGTTTACCCAGACCACTTTGTCTCTGCTATTCCCCGCTCTCCGCCATCTGAGTTTTCGCTGGGCGTACAACAAGCTAAGTCCTCCTATACTAAGCTTGTCCTAGCTAGATCCTCTAAGAGGGCTTTAAGGATCTTAGGGGAGTGGCTGCAGTCTAAACAACACCTTGGCAAGACTTCCTTCATGTTCCCTCCAACGAAGCTCACTTCGAAAGCGAGCGTTTGGTATGCCACAGGGGAAGCACCAGGCTTGGGAGTACCTGCCTCTGCCCAGGCTGACTTCTCAAGTCTGGTAGACTCGCCTCGGAGAACTGCTATGAGGCGCTCGAAGGTTTGTTGGACCTTCTCAGACCTGGATCACTTACTGAAAGGGATGTTTAGAGCATTTGAAATGTTCAACTTTCTCGACTGGTGCCTGGGGGCCCTCAGCAAGAAAACCTCTCCTGCGGACAAAGATTCTGCCATGCTATTAATGTCCTGCATGGATAAGGCCATCAGAGATGGATCGGGTGAGCTAGCGTCGATGTTTGTATCAGGGGTGTTGAAGAAAAGGGAACAACTGTGTACCTTCCTTTCCGCCAGCATTACACCTTGCCAACGGTCACAACTCCTTTTTGCTCCGCTCTCGAAGTTCCTCTTTCCCGAAGAGCTGGTTAAGGACTTGTCTGCTGCCCTGATACAAAAAGATACGCACGATCTTGTAGCCTCATCGGCTCGTAAGTCTAAGGTTCCTACCTCAGTCCCCAAGACTTATCGCTCCCCAGTGGCTGATACCCCTGCTACGAGGTTCATACCGCCCTTTCGTGGTAGAGCCCCCAGCCGAGGAAGCTCCCGTCCAGACTCTTACAGGAGCAAGTCTAGGAAAGGATCCAGGACATCTAAAGGAAAAAACTGACTCTCCGCTTCTCCAGACAACAGTAGGAGCCAGACTCAAGATCTTCTGGCGAGCCTGGGAGAAGAGAGGTGCAGACGCACAGTCTGTCAGTTGGCTGAGGAACGGTTACAGGATTCCATTCTGCCTCAAACCACCTCTGACCACATTGCCCATCAACCTCTCTCCCAACTACAAAGAAGAGGACAAGAGGCTAGCATTGCAACAGGAGGTGTCGCTTCTTATACAAAAGAAGGCAGTGGTTATAGTCCGGGACCATCAATCCCCGGGCTTCTACAACCGTCTCTTTCTTGTGGCCAAGAAGACAGGAGGTTGGAGACCGGTGCTGGACGTCAGCGCTCTCAACGAGTATGTCACCAAGCAGACGTTCACGATGGAGACGACCAAGTCGGTCTTAGCAGCGGTCAGACAGGAGGACTGGATGGTCTCGTTGGACTTGAAAGATGCATACTTTCACGTTCCTATTCATCCAGACTCCCAACCTTTCCTGAGATTCGTTTTCGGAAAGGTTGTCTATCAATTCCAAGCCCTGTGTTTTGGCCTAAGCACAGCTCCTATGGTCTTTACTCATCTGATGAGGAATGTAGCCAAATTCCTACACTTGTCGAACATCAGAGCCTCCCTCTACCTAGACGACTGGCTGTTGAGAGCCTCCACGAGTCGTCGTTGTCTGGAGAATCTCAATTGGACTTTAGACTTTATCAGAGACCTAGGTCTATTAGTCAATATAGAGAAGTCTCAACTCATTCCCTCACAATCCATTGTGTACCTGGGAATGGAGATTCGGAGTCAGGATTTTCGGGCTTTTCCATCGGCCCCCAGGATAAGCCAAGCCCTAGAGTGCATCATGAGCATGCTGAAGAGGAGCAGTTGCTCAGTGAGACAGTGGATGAGTCTCACAGGGACCCTCTCATCACTGGCCCTGTTTGTCGAGCTAGGGAGACTCCACCTCCGCCCTCTTCAATTCCACCTGGCAGCTCATTGGGACAAGGGTTCGACTCTAGAAGCAGTCTCTATCCCTATCAACCAAGAGATGAAGACCACTCTCCTGTGGTGGAAGCACAACCTCCTTCTCAAGGAGGGTCTATCATTGGCCATTCAGACCCCCAATCTTCATCTCTTCTCAGATGCATCGGACTCGGGCTGGGGTGCAACCTTGGACGGACGGGAATGCTCGGGAATGTGGAACGAGGAACAAGGATTACTCCACATCAACTGCAAGGAGCTGCTAGCAGTTCATCTAGCCCTGTTGAACTTCAAGTCCCTCCTGCTAGGCAAAGTGGTGGAGGTGAACTCAGACAATACCACAGCCTTGGCTTACATCTCCAATCAAGGAGGGACCCATTCGAGGAGCCTTTACGAGATCGCAAGGGACCTCCTCATTTGGTCAAGAGGTCTAAACCTCACTCTGGTCACGAGGTTCATTCAGGGCGATATGAACGTGTCAGCAGATCGCCTAAGCAGAAGGAATCAGGTCATTCCCACGGAATGGACCCTCCACAAGAGTGTGTGCAACAGACTTTGGACCTTGTGGGGTCAACCTACCATAGATCTGTTTGCCACCTCCATAACCAAGAGACTTCCGCTGTATTGTTCCCCTGTTCCAGACCCTGCAGCAGTTCATGTGGATGCTTTTCTACTGAACTGGTCCCATCTCGACCTGTACGCATTCCCTCCGTTCAAGATAATAAACAAAGTTCTGCAGAAATTCGTCTCGCACGAAGGGACACGGCTGACGCTGGTTGCTCCCCTTTGGCCTGCAAGAGAATGGTTCACAGAGGTACTTCAATGGCTAGTCGACTTCCCCAGGACTCTACCTCTAAGAGTGGACCTTCTACGTCAACCTCACGTAGACAGGTTGCACCCAAACCTCCACGCTCTTCGGCTGACTGCCTTCAGACTGTCGAAAGATTCGCTAGAGCTAGAGGCTTTTCGAAGGAGGCAGCCAGTGCGATTGCCAGAGCAAGAAGGGTTTCCACTCGTAGAGTCTACCAGTCTAAGTGGGAGGTCTTCCGAAGCTAGTGTAGAGCCAATTCTATATCCTCTACCAATACCTCTGTGATCCAAATAGCTGACTTCCTTCTACATCTTAGGAATGAGAGATCCCTTTCAGCTCCTACGATTAAAGGATATAGGAGTATGTTGGCTTCAGTTCTCCGCCACAGAGGTTTGGACCTGTCTTCCAACAAGGACCTTCAAGACATTCTTAAGTCTTTTGAGACGTCTAAAGAACGTCGTCTTTCCACTCCAGGCTGGAATCTAGACGTAGTCTTAAGGTTCCTTATGACATCTAGGTTCGAACCTCTCCAGTCAGCATCCTTCAAGGACCTTACCCTCAAGACTCTTTTTCTCGTTTGCCTTGCAACAGCTAAGAGAGTCAGTGAGGTTCATGCCTTCAGCAAGAACATTGGTTTCACAACCGAATCTGCAACATGTTCTTTTCAGCTTGGATTCCTAGCAAAGAACGAGCTTCCTTCACGTCCTTGGCCTAGATCGTTCGAAATACCTAGCCTCTCCAACATGGTAGGTAACGAACTAGAGAGAGTTCTTTGCCCTGTCAGAGCTCTCAAATATTATCTCAAGAGGTCTAAACCTATTCGAGGACAGTCAGAAGCCTTATGGTGTGCCATCAAGAAACCCTCGAGACCCATGTCCAAGAATGGGCTTTCGTATTATATAAGGCTTCTGATCAGAGAAGCACATTCTCACTTAAAGGAGGAAGACCTTGCATTGCTGAAGGTAAGGACCCACGAAGTAAGAGCCGTAGCTACTTCGATGGCCTTTAATAAAAACCGTTCTCTGCAGAGTATAATGGATGCAACCTATTGGAGGAGCAAGTCAGTGTTTGCATCATTTTATCTGAAAGATGTCCAGTCTCTTTACGAGAACTGCTACACCCTGGGACCATTCGTAGCAGCGAGTGCAGTAGTAGGTGAGGGCTCAGCCACTACATTCCCTTAATCCCATAACCCTTTTTTAACCTTTCTCTTGAATACTTTTATTGTTGTTTTTATGGTTGTTACGGTAGGCTAAGAAGCCTTCCGCATCCTTGGATTTGGCGGGTGGTCTATTCATTCTTGAGAAGCGCCTAGGTTAGAGGTTTTGTAGAGGTCCTTTAGTAGGGGTTGCAACCCTATATACTTTAGCACCTTTGGGTTGATTCAGCCTCCAAGAGGAACGCTGCGCTCAGTAAGGAAGACGAACTTAAAAAAGAGGCAGAGTAACGGTTCAATTCGACTTCCTTACCAGGTACTTATTATTTCATTGTTATTTGAGATAACTGTTATATGAAATTTGGGATACTTAGCTATCCTTTAATCTTGTACACTGGTTTTCACCCACCCCCCTGGGTGTGAATCAGCTACATGATTATCGGGTAAGTTTAATATTGAAAAATTTTATTTTCATTAGTAAAATAAATTTTTGAATATACTTACCCGATAATCATGATTTAATTGACCCTCCCTTCCTCCCCATAGAGAACCAGTGGGACCGAGGAATAATTGAGGAGGTGTCAACAAGAAGTACTTGAGTACCTGGCCACAGGTGGCGCTGGTAAGTACACCCCCTTCTAGTATTGTGATAGCTGGCGTATCCCTCCATAGAATTCTGTCGGGCAACGGAGTTGACAGCTACATGATTATCGGGTAAGTATATTCAAAAATTTATTTTACTAATGAAAATAACATTTTTCTTTATTCCTGTGTTTGTCTCTAAAACTCAAAAGTTGGCCATGAACAATCTTAGGTTTGAATCTTTCTCTATTTCCTCCTTTAGGGAAGCAACCTACGATCCAGATGTTTAACTTCTTTGCCTTTAACTTCTTTGCTTTGTCAGCTCAGGCAAACTTAAGATGATCGTCAGAAGGACCTCCTGGCTTAGTGAAATGAAAAGAGATCACAAAAACCTAGACAGTAGAACATCTGGAAGACATTGCACAGACACACTTATGCTGTTAGGAAGAACCTGTTAATAAGCCAAGTCCTGAAGGCAAGATTCTAGAAACGTCGGACAACCGTCACAACAAACTGTCTACGGGAATGCACTCACAAGTTGACACCTTTTCTGGAGTACTTGTGTTGGCTGTGCTGCAGTTGTGTAGCTTACCTAGTTCCTTCACAGAACAAAAAGCATCTTATTTAAGATAGCAGTTGCTATGTCTGTCTACGATGAGAGTAAGAATGTCTCCTCTTTTAAAGTAGTTTGTATTTTTTTCAACTTTACAAACCTGAGTCATGCAAGTTATATTTCCCGGCTTCATCCATCTCGTAAGGTTTAGGTGCATGTCAAAGTGGGATTCTCAGTGAGCTGGGTAGGGGGTTAAGGCTTCCCTAACTACCCCTGAGTAACTACCTACCCCTCATTATAGATTTTAACAGCCTAGTTTTCATCTTCACTGAAATCATACTCCTATTAAAACACTGAAGTTATTATAGTTATTGAAACTTCAAATTGTGATGTTAAAGAGTTGATGGCCATTTCTCTGGACTTGGAAAAGTTACATCATCAAGTTCATGTTCAACATCACAACTGCCATCACCTCTGATACCAGGGATCAACTCATTTCCATTGGTGCTGTTTAGCAGCATATATGCTGCCTTTCTTTGGGGGTAAAGAGTACAAGCAGGAGGGCCATTAAGAAGAAACCCTCTCATCCACCTTTTTTTCAGGCTTGTTTGAAGCACTTTATATATATAATTTTCTTCCCTGGCTGTGCTGTGCTGCTTTGGGAATAGATGCTATTCTGCAGTTGTATGAACCATTCTAAGAAGAGACATCATCATCTTCCCTTCCTTCTATCTTCAGGCGGGACCATGTCACGTTACAAGCCTTAATGAACCACCAGATGAGCTACATGACTCCAGTAGTACTATAGTGGCTCATCATAATGAAGGCTACTTAGGTAGCATCATTTTTGCAGGTTCTGTAGTCAAAGTCTCTGGCTTCATGTGTGGTAGTCATCCTTCTTAGGGTAAGAGAGAAAGACTGTCTGGAAATCACAGCAAGTACAAATGTTAAAATGTATAGGACTTCACCAGGATGGGTGGCATAGTTCATTGTTCGTTACATGTATCAAGAAGTGAATACAGTACTCAAGCACTTTCATGACTATGATTGTGGGTACTTTTTCTCTACTGTGGAATTTACCTGTTCACAATGTTCCCAGGCTTTCATGAAATGTATTAAGTCTGGTCTGATTAGTTTGACAAAACTTGCATACAAGTCTCCTCAGAGGGCTTCTAGCATATGGCACTATCCAAGACTAGAGAACAGTGGTTTAATTTTGTAGTGTCCTAGAAGAGCTGCTTACCATACCTAAAGAGTCTCTTCTACCATAGCCAAGTGGAAAGTAGCCACTAAACAATTACGGTGCAGTAGTTAGTCACTTGAGTGATGAAGAAATGTTTGATTATCTTGCGTTGCAACTTGTCAGGTGTATGAGGAAAGAGGAAAATATGTTTGTTCCGTAACCGAAATACAAACCACGCTATTTACAAAGGGTTTACTTTTAGCGCAGCTGAAATGACGAGCCAATAGTTTTTAACGATGGTTAATTACCCCCGCGCTAGTTAGCGGGGGGTGGGGAAGGGTAGCTTGCTACCCCTCCCCCCTCCACCCACCGGTGACTTGCTTCACTTCACTTTTGGCTCGGCGGTGATCAGACGTGTCTGTTCATCGCCTTCGTGACAGCCTTTAATTTTCTTCTTTTTCTTTTCAGCTTGTGTGATTGGTTGGAAGTTGACCTTCAGTTATTTTCTTTTATTTAATATGCGGACATGCCCTGGAGTTGCCGGCCGTCCTTGTGGGACTTTCATGTCGGACGTGATTACGGATCCTCACACCCTCTGCCCTCAATGTCGGGGCCGACGGTGCGACCAGGATAACATGTGTCGTGAGTGCAGGGAGTGGTCTGCCTCCCAGTGGGAGAGGTTTGGCCGTCGGCGTAAGAAGAAGTCCAAGAGAGACCGCTCTCCTCCGGGGTTAGCCTTGAAGGAGGAAGGTTCTCGGGACTCTTCTTCCGCCGCCCAAACCTCCTCCGAAGCTCCCCCTCGTCCGCCTCCTAAGGAGAGTCGTCCGAGTGGGAGCGCAGGCCCTTGTTCTGTTTCCCTACCTTCGGTGGGGGGAGAGGGCGTCGCCTCCCATAGCGAGGCGGTTCCCCCTCCTTCTCCGGGGGAGGTTATTGATAATAATGCTTTATCCAGTGATGATCTGTTACAGATTTGGTCGTCCCTGGGGCTTAAGGGCTTGCCCTCCAGGGTCGCTCTTATTGACCTTGTCTCGTTGGGGGCCGCTGTTAAACAGTCGCCGGTGGTAGCGGAGGTAGACCCTCTGTCTATTGTCGATGTTGTGGTGACAGAGGCCTCCGACGTGGCTTGGCCTTCCGACGCAGGTGCTGTTGCTGGTGATGGTGCTCTAGGCTCTCCTCCTCCTTCCGTGCATCCTTCGAAGGGGGAAGTGAGTCCTTCGGTCTCGACTGCTGCCCAGCTTCCTTCTGAGGGAAGTGTTTTGAAGGAGACCCCTTCGGAGGACCGAT
This sequence comes from Palaemon carinicauda, assembly GCF_036898095.1. Lineage (NCBI taxonomy): Eukaryota > Metazoa > Arthropoda > Malacostraca > Decapoda > Palaemonidae > Palaemon > Palaemon carinicauda. Next base: position 147,250,821 of record NC_090733.1, read on the forward strand.
GGTCCCGACGATCTCCCCCGAGGCCGCCTCCGCCGTAAGGCCCACCGCCCTCTACGCCACAAGGGCCTCCCTTCCCCTTACAGGGGGACTAAGAGGCGCCTTTTTGGGTCTTCGTCCTCCGGGGGGGACTCTCCTTGTCAGTCTCAACCGACTGCTCCGCCCTCCTTGAACCTCTCTGCAGACCGCTTACCATCTCCTGCCGGATCTTCGCCTTCTGGAGAACTCGTCACCCGACGGGCAACGGTCCCTTCAGGGCTAAGGGATTCTTCCCTTACGCGAGCAGGGCCAGCGCACAAGCGCTCTCCTGCTCGCCAGCGATCTCCTGCTCGCCAGCGATCTCCTGCTCGCCGACGCTCACCTGCTCGTCGGCTCTCTCCTGAGGTTCGCCCCCCTCGCCAGCGCTCTCCTGCTCGTCAGCGCTCATTTGAGGACCATCGCCCTGCGGTCTCTGACCACCCTTTAGTTCCTGCTGAACTCCCTGCTCACCATCCACCTGGTCCTGTGGCTACGCAACATCGTGCTGCGCGTGTGTCAGAAACACATGTTCGCCAACGTGCCAGTGATCTTCCCGTTCCTGCTCGTGAACCTATCCTCTCACAGGACACGCGTCGACCTTCTGCTCGCCAGCGATCACCTTCACATGCTGCCCGCCATCGCACGAACCTGCATGATCGCCCGCTTACGCATGCTGCTCCTCATCGCAATACCCTGAACGATCGCCCTCCTGCGGATGCTGATCACCATCGCACCCTTTCTCGCGATCATTCACCTGCGCATGCTGCTCGCCATCGCACAACCCTGCACGATCGCCCGCTTACGCATGCTGCTCCTCATCGCGCAACCCTGAACGATCGCCTTCCTGCGGATGCTGATCACCATCGCACCCTTTCACGCGATCATTCACCTGCGCATGCTGCTCGCCATCGCACAACCCTGCACGATCGCCCGCTTACGCATGCTGCTCCTCATCGCGCAACCCTGAACGATCGCCTTCCTGCGGATGCTGATCACCATCGCACCCTTTCACGCGATCATTCACCTGCGCATGCTGCTCGCCATCGCACAACCCTGAACGATCGCCCGCTTACGCATGCTGCTCCTCATCGCGCAACCCTGAACGACCGCCCTCTTGCGCGCGATCATTCACCTACACATGCTGCTCGCCATCGCTACCATCACGTGGTCATTATCGCCAGCGATCTTCTTCACCTACGCGGCAGCACGATCCCTCGCCGTCGCGCCATCGCTTGCGTTCGTCGCCTCGGACACGTGTTCATTTACCTGCCCACCCTCACGCCCACTCGCCTGCGCGCCCGCGCGATCGCTCGCCTGCGCGCCCGCGCGATCGCTCGCCTGCGCGCCCGCGCGATCGCTCGCCTGCGCGCCCCGCGCGACCGCTCGCCTGCGCGCCCGCGCGACCGCTCGCCTGCGCGCCCGCGCGATCACCCGCGCAACCATTCGCCTTTGCGCGACCGTTCACCCTCGCGCGACCATAGTTCGCGGCGAATTCCACAGCCGGTGGTAGCAGCAGGGACGCGTGCTCCTAGACGGCACTCGGGATCACCTCCATCCAAGCACAGGTTGGTATTGCAAGACGAGGACAGGTCATTACAGCATTCTTCCCCACCTTCTTTTCAGGCAGGTACCGTCGTGTTCACTCCAAAGGATCGCCCGATCCCTTTCACCTTAGCGAGGATTTCGGACTCTGTGTCCTTTGAGCAGCAGACTTGGTTTGGTCCGCTGGCACGGGCGTTAGTGAGGGTTATGAAACCAGCACTCGCCGGCCAGGGTAACAAACCAGCGGCTGTCTCTCCTACGCTGAAGAGAAAGAGAGGAGTGGACTTCGTGGTGACTTCCCCCAGGGCGAAGTTGGTTCCCAAGAGGTCGGTCTCGAGGGTCCCCTCTCCTGCACGAGTACTCTCTCCTTCTCCCGTGGACGAGGCCTTTCCGTCCTCAGGTGAGTCCAGTGGACCGGTAGTCTTCCCCTCGGCACCAGGGGGGGAGACTTCGCTTCAGGCAGGAGAATCGTCTCGTGAGGAAGGGGCCCCTCGAACCTCGTTGTTGGGATCCTGTATCCCTCCTAGGAGGGAGCCCAAGGATTCCAAGACCATCCCTAAATCCTCTGCAAGAATTCGACAGGAACCCACGACTACCCAGGGGAATGTCCACGTATCACCCCAGGAAGAGATTCCTGGGGCAGGAGACTTAGCTGCCAGCCCGCAGGGAGGAGAACAGCAAGAGTCCGAACATGCCTTCTGGCAGGTCCTAAGCCTGATAAGGCAACTTAACAGTCTTACGGATCCAGTCATCCCCCCCCCGTGAAGGCAAAGACACGATTCTGGATGAAGTGTTCGACGTTCGGAAGGCCCCTAAGACCAGTACAGCTCTGCCCTGGTCTCGGGGGCTGAAGAGTGCCAGAGCTAGGGCCAATGCTCACCTTGCACTTCTTGCCTCCTCCAGTCGTTCCACTGCCGGGAACAAACTCATCCCTCCTCCTCGCCTTCAGCAGAGGAGGTATTTCGAGATCCTGGGTGAGCACAACCTCGCTCTTCCTCTCCATCACTCTGTGGAGGAGCTGGCGAAGGGAGTTCCCTTGGAGAAACTCTCTGCCCGGCAGGTGTCGTTCTCGGCGGCAGAGATCCTTAACCACGAGAAGGTCGCTAAGTGTGCCATGCAGGCCACTTCGTGGCTGGACTTCTGGTTAGGATCTCTGGGCATCCTATTGCGATCTGAGGACTTCTCCAAGGAGACCAATAGGAAGGCCCTAGAGACCTTCTTGCTCTCGGGCACCCGCTCCATCGAGTTCTTGGTGCACCAGGTTACCACCCTGTGGGCAAACTCGGTGTTGAAGCGTCGCGATGCTGTGTCCGAGAGATTCCATCCGAAGGTCCCCGCCGTAGATGTGTGTAGGCTCCGACTTGCCTCCCTCCTGGGGGAGAGCCTGTTTGAGCCTCAAGACTTGGAGCGAACGGCTGAGAGGTGGAGGAAATCCAGCACGGACTCTCTCCTCCACAGGGCCCTTACAACTCGGCCCTATAAGCCTCCAGCCCTGCCACAACAGCAGCAACAGCCTCGTAAGGCTCCAAAACAGGCACCGGCAGCTAAGAAAGTGGTGTCTAAGCCCCAGCCCTTTCCAGCCAAGGTCAAGAGGGGTGGTAAGTCCTCCAGGGGAGGCAAGACTTCTAGGGGTGGCGGCCGCGGCCGCAAGCCCTAGGGGTGGCAGTCCCCCTGCGTGTCCACCTGTGGGGGGATGCCTTCAGCGTTGCGTCCGCAGGTGGCAACATCTCGGGGCCGATGCTTGGACGATCTCAGTGATCGGCCAAGGTTATCGCGTCCCGTTCACGTCATCTCAACCTCCCCTGACAGCGAATCCAGTGTCGTTGAGCTCCTATGCCATGGGATCGGCAAAGGGGCTGGCCCTTCAGGCCGAAGTCAAGACCATGTTCGAGAAGGGTGCTCACCAGGAGGTCGTGAACGGCTCTCCAGGCTTCTTCAGTCGACTCTTTCTTGTAAAGAAGGCTACTGGAGGCTGGAGACCCGTCATCGATCTCTCGGCTCTGAACAGGTTTTTCAAACAAACCCGGTTCAGCATGGAGACAGCAGACACGGTCAGACTTGCGGTGAGACCACAAGACTTCATGTGTACACTGGATCTAAAGGATGCGTACTTCCAGATCCCAATCCATCCGTCTTCCAGGAAGTACCTGAGATTCTGCCTAGACAACAAGATCTACCAGTTCAAGGTGCTGTGTTTCGGTCTCTCCACAGCTCCTCAGGTGTTCACCAGAGTGTTCACCCTGATTTCGACTTGGGCGCACAGGAACGGCATTCGTCTCCTTCGTTACCTAGACGATTGGCTGATCCTAGCAGACTCGGAGTCGACCCTTCTTCGACACCGAGACAGGCTTCTAGATCTTTGCCAGGATCTGGGGATCGTGGTAAACCTCGAGAAGTCCTCTCTGCAGCCGTCCCAACGACTGGTTTATCTAGGCATGCTAATAGACACCAATCTCCACAAAGCCTTTCCATCAGACGACCGGATAGCAAGGCTGAGGAGGGTGGCGGAACCTTTCCTCAGGCGAAAAGAACTCCCCGCCCAATCGTGGTTGCGTCTCTTGGGCCACCTATCCTCCCTGGCCCGTCTGGTTCCAAACAGCCGCCTCAGGATGAGATCCCTTCAATGGCGGCTCAAGTCCCGGTGGAATCAAGGATCCGATTCCCCGGACATTCTGATCCCAATGGGGTCTCTGGAACAGACGGACTTGCGGTGGTGGCTGGCCGACGAGAACCTGCGAAAGGGAGTGAGTCTTCTCGTCCTTCCCCCGGAATTGACTCTGTTTTCGGACGCGTCAAAAGAAGGGTGGGGGGCGCACGTTCTGAACCAGAGGGCCTCAGGCCTTTGGTCAGAATCAGAAAAGTGCCTACACATCAACCTGCTAGAATTGAAGGCCGTCTTTCTGGCCCTTCAACAGTTCCAACGGTTCCTGGCGGGTCACTCCGTGGTGGTGATGAGCGACAACACCACTGTAGTGGCTTATATCAACAAGCAGGGAGGCACTTTTTCGCAACAGCTATCCCATCTTGCAGTAGAGACTCTGAGGTGGACCGAAACCCACTCGATAACACTATCAGCTCGCTTCATTCCTGGCAAGAGGAATGTGCTCGCCGACAGTCTGAGCAGGGCTTCGCAGATAGTGAGTACCGAGTGGTCTTTGGATCCTCAGATAGCCAACAAAGTCCTGACTTTGTGTGGTTCCTCGACGGTGGACTTGTTCGCGACAGCCTTGAACTTCAAGCTGCCCCTGTACTGCTCACCAGTCCCGGACCCCAAGGCACGCTGGCAAGATGCTTTTCAGCAACGGTGGGACAACATCGACGTGTACGCCTTCCCACCATTCTGTCTGATGAGAAGGGTGCTCAACAGGACCAGACTATCGGTCAACTGTTCCATGACTCTAGTAGCTCCGCTATGGCATCACGCGGAATGGTTTCCGGACCTTCTGCAACTCCTGACGGAACTCCCAAGGGAGCTTCCTCCACGACACGAGCTTCTCAGACAACCCCACTCCGGTGTCCCTCACAGGGCCGTAGCCTCGCTTCGGCTTCACGCCTGGAGACTATCCAGCGTCTCCTCGAGGAGAGAGGCTTTTCGCAACAGGTTGCGGGGAGAATGTCTCGGCACCTGCGAAGGTCCTCTGAGGGAGTCTACCAAGCGAAGTGGAGAGTCTTTTGTGGTTGGTGTCGTGGAAGGGGTATCTCTCCACTCGATGCCACTATTCCAGCAATAGCGGACTTCCTTGTGTATCTGCGAGAAGAAATGCGCCTTTCTATCTCGGCAGTGAAAGGCTATCGCTCAGCCTTAAGCTTGGCCTTCAGATTGAAGGGCGTGGATATTTCTTCATCGCTAGAACTCTCTTTACTCATACGTAGCTTTGAGCTTACCTGCCCCCAGTCGGAAGTGAGACCCCCTCCTTGGAACGTGGTTCGAGTTCTCAGGTCTCTCAAGAGACCTCCCTTCGAGCCATTACGCCAGGCCTCCGATCGCCACCTGTCTTGGAAGACGGCTTTCCTACTCGCCTTGGCCTCGGCCAAGCGAGTTAGTGAACTTCATGGTCTCTCGTACGACATCGCCCATTCAAGGGGATGGGGGGAGGTAACGTTCAGGTTCGTCCCTGAGTTTGTGGCCAAGACTCAGAATCCTGGAGTGCCGGATCCTCGGTTCGACTCTTTCAGGATCGTGAGTCTCCGTTCTGTAACAAACGACCCAGACCAGCTGCTACTATGCCCAGTGAGGTGTCTGAGGTACTACTTGAAGAGAACGGCTGCAGTCCGTCCTCATGTGCGAGCTTTGTTTGTGAGCACAGGCAGGACAAAGAGGAGGGTCACAAGGAACACCATCTCTGCTTGGATTCGAAGGGTTATCCACCATGCCCTGAATCCTGACCCTCCTCCGTCACGTCGCCCTCGGGCCCACGATGTCAGGGGTATTGCTACATCCCTGGCCTTCAAGAGAAACTTCTCTGTGACGCAGGTACTTCAAGCGGGGGTCTGGAAGCGTCAAACGACCTTCACAGCCCACTACCTGCAAGACGTGACCCACAGGAGCCTCGATACGTTCTCTATCGGCCCTGTGGTGGCTGCACAACAGCTGGTCTAACCTCAGGTTCCTTTTTGGACAAGTAGCAGTAGGTTGAGGGCGTTGTTACCCGGTCTTAGTCTGTGTGAATGAAAGAGTATGTCTGACCCTTACTTCTTTCTTCATTCTCCCCTCTCTTGGGGAAGCAGCATCCTGGTCCTCGCATAGCTGACCTCGACCTCTGCAGGTAACCCATGCTGCTTTGTGCTCCTAGTATTAAGCTTAATACTGTTGCGTCTCCCATACCCTGACGAGGTGGTATGGGGAACGTCCTATCCTAGAATTCCTATCTGAAGGTCTCAAGGTCAACTTCATAGGACGAGTCACACTCTCCTCCTCACACTACTTATGTAGGCCACTCGTTCCTAGCGATGCTAGGAACCTGTGAGGTACAGGGGCTCCCTCTCTCTAGTGCTGCTCACTAAGGGATCGAGCCCCCGGGCAAGCCGAAGTCAGTAAGGCTGGGGACTTTCCACCCTTCCTAAGGGGTAAGTCACCCTTTGTAAATAGCGTGGTTTGTATTTCGGTTACGGAACAAATGACAAATTCGAAGATAATTTGTATTTTTCCTAACCATACAAACCTTAGCTATTTACACATATGTGCCCGCCATCCCTGACCCCCAAGTCAAGTCCTACCTCTAAGTGAAGTGAAGCAAGTCACCGGTGGGTGGAGGGGGGAAGGGTAGCAAGCTACCCTTCCCCACCCCCCGCTAACTAGCGCGGGGGTAATTAACCCTCGTTAAAAACTATTGGCTCGTCATTAAAGCTGCGCTAAAAGTAAACCCTTTGTAAATAGCTAAGGTTTGTATGGTTAGGAAAAATACAAATTATCTTCGAATTTGTCATATTCAATAGACACAACCAGAGAGGGATTCAATGTACTGTATTACTATCTGGTCAATCAAAGGACCCAATAACTCTAGCGGTAATATCTCATTAAACCTTTGTCTTATCAAAACAATGTGATTGGAATTTCTTACACAAATATATTGGGTTTGCATTGAAAAACATGCTTGATGTTTGAATGCATAGTTTGTAGCTTTCAGAGATTTTATTTATAATTTTTAACCATGAATATTTTATTTTGCAGAAAGTTTGGACCTCTGCCAGATATGGACGAATGTGGGAAGTTCAGGCCTGGCTTGCAGAAGGGGGCGATGTTAATGCAGCCACGAGCTATGGGCTAACACTTCTCAATGCTGCTGCATCTTGTGGCCGTACAGCTGTAGTTAAAGACCTCATGAACTATCCGAACCTGCATATTAACACCGTAGAAGATGGCAAGACAGCATTGCATAATGCCATAGAGTATGGTCATGACTCCATTGTGAAGCTTCTTTTGAATTCCAACTTGAAGGTAAGCATCCAGTTACAGTAATAAATGTTTATCTAGTGCTCTAAATTTCCAGTACAGTACTAGGAACTTTATTCACTTGTACCAGAGTTCAGCTGACATAATTTTAAGTTCTTAGCATTATAGATATTTGATTAGTGTTCTATCAATAACTGAATTCCAGAACTACATACTCTTATTTTCGCTCTCCTTGATGGTTTTAAAATTGTCGTTTCAACTCTTAATTTCATTGATTTTGCGTGCTTAACAATGGGTTGACAGTGCTAATAGAATGGTCCCAAAAAATGGCAAATGCATTTTAACTATGGGGAATGCAAAGTTATGGGCATAGGTTATTGTAACCGACAAACAGATTACTCACTATTGGGTAATGAAATAAAAAGTGTGTCCCCGGAGGAAGATCTCGGCATTATTATTAGCAAAGATTTGAAGTTAATCAAACAGACCATAAAAGCTGAAAAGGAAGCACAAAAACTAATTGGTCTCATAAAGAGGGACAATTCAAATACAGAACTAAAGCCCCTGCACTTCAGGTGTACACATCACTAGTGAGACCCCATCCAGAATACAGAGTACAATTCTGGGCTCCAAGTATTCAAAAACATATAAATAGACTAGAAGCAGTACAAGCTAGGGCCACCAAACTACAGTAGTTTCAACACTAAGGCAATTTGGATATAGAAGGAGGATGGAACGTTTGAACTTATTTGATGTACTGTATAAACTCGATGACTAAGGGGACACTTAATAGAGGCGGTCAAATTATTAAAAGGAATAACATATGGAGTTTTAAATATTAAACTTAGCCGGTGAATATATAATAGCTGACGTCTCCGACGGCTCGACAGATTCCAAAAACTCGCGAGCGATCGCCGTGAAGGTTGCGGGTGTGACCACCAGCGCCGACTATCGGCCAGATACCGCATATACTTGTCAACATCTCCAGTTCTTCTCTGTCGGTCTTGTCGACAAGTTGGTTCCGCTCGCTTTATGACCTTGAGTTTTCTACCAAATTGGTGAAGTACTTGGTTTTTGGTTTTATTGCTTTCGCCGTGTTGGATTATTCAATACTATCTTCAAAAGAAATGCTTTTGGAAGGAGAGGAAAAGTGTTTTGCCCTTGCTTTTTTTTTTAATCTCTGGTTTTTCCATAGAGAAAAGATGGCCGACCCTTCCCTCAGTGTACGGAAGTGTGTTTAAGGCTTTTAGTAATTATTTTATCACTTTATAAATTATTGTTGATATTTATAAATTTTCCTCTATATATTTTATATCTCACCCGCCTTTATTAGGCCTCTTCGATTAGCTTTCCATTTATACTAAACATCAAGATAAATTTTATGTTTTGTTTATATGCGGCCCAACCCTCACTGCTGTTTACTACGTGACGTTTGAACGTCAGCCACGGCAGTCACAGGTTGATCCGAAGTTAGATATGCTGTTAAAGCTTTCTTCTTCAATAGAAGCTTTCGATCTTGTTCCTGTGCGAAAGGATCCTTTGCTTTTTGTACGTCACGGTTCTGGGATACGTGATTCGGGTCTTCAACCTTCTAGACGAGCTTTGTTACGCCACGCTGACGTTATCTCTAGTGACAGCTTTGCTGTTAAGCGAGATGCGGAGCATAAATCTCGATGTAACTTTGATCGCTTTGAACGTCAGCCACCGCAGTCACAGCGTGACGTTGAGATGCAGAACGTGACGTTGAGCGGTGGACGCCGTAGACATGACGTGACGTCGAGGGTCAGTCATCGTAGTTACGATATAGCATCGAACAGCAGTCACCGCTGTTACTACGGGACGTTTGAACGTCAGTTACTTCTGTCACGACGTGTAGTAGAATAACATTCTCTGCAGTCACAACGTGACATCGACCCTCCAACTTTAACTTCTGTTCATATACAAGTGGATGTAGCCTGTCAGGCTTTTCCTTCACGTCATTCTGAATATAAATCTCCTTCTCGCAAGACTTTAGTTTTATCAGATGATGTGCCTTCTGAAGAAGTTGATGACCCCCTTTCAACTAATGTACCTTTGGGGAGTCATTCAGAAGAGGAGTAACCTAGGGTGGTCCAACAATCCCTTGTATTGTAATTATGAATTTCTTTAGTGAAATTTTGTCCTAGACTTTCTTCGACGCCTGCTTTTACGAAGTCAGTTCTCTTTTGTTCTTCCAAGAGGGCCATGCTCTCCCTGGGAGACTGGTTGGAATCCAGGAGAAGTTTAGGAAAGTCTGCTTTTGCTTTTCCTCCTTCTTAATTAGCTTCTCGCTCGGGCATCTGGTGTGACACAGGAGAAGCTCGAGGAGAAGTTCTCGGCTTGGGAGTACCTGCCTCTGCCCAAGGAGACTTCTTAAGGCTTGTGGACTCTCCTCGTCGTCTAGCCATGAGACGCTCCAAGATTTTATGGTCGGCTTCAGAGCTAGACCATCTCCTGTTAGGAGTTTTTTCGAGCGTTTGAAGTTTATTTGTTGGATTGGTCCCTGGGAGCCTTAAGTAAGAAGGTCTCTCCAGCTGTCAATGTATTGCTGTACAATTATGTCATGCATGAACAAGGCTATCAGGGATGGCTCCAATGATCTGACAGCCACGTTCACTGCAGGAACAAGGCTATCAGGGATGGCTCCAATGATCTGGCAGCCACGTTCACTGCAGGAGTACTTAAGATGTAAGTGCGCTCATGTGTTCATTGTCAAGACAAACTTCACGATGAAGACTACCAAATCTGTTTTGGCAGCAGTAAGGGAAGGCGACTGGATGGTCTCTCTCGACCTTCAGGATGCATACTTCCACATCCCGATTCATCCAAACTTTCAACAACATCTGAGGTTTGTGGACGGGAAAGTAATGTACCAATTTCGAGCACTGTACTTCGGCCTCATTCCTGCTCCTCTTGTTTTTACAAGGCCCTTGCAAAATGTAGCAAGCTTTCTACATTTTTTGAGGATTCAGAGCCTCCCTTTATTTTGACGACTGGCTAATCAGGGCGTCGTCATTATATCGCTGTCTGGAGAGCCTCTAATGGACATTAGACCTAACCAAGGAGCTAGGTCTCATAGTGAACGTAGAGAAGTCGTAACTTACAGTACCCCATCCCAGACTATTCTTTATTTGGGAATGGAGATACAGTGTCGGATTTTTCGGGCCTTTTCGTCTCCCACAAGAATGGAACAAGCTCTGTTAAAAGTCCTTCACTTGCAAGAGAAAAACAGTTGCTCTGTAAGAGTTTGAACTAGCCTCGTGGGAACTCTTTCATCGCTGGAGTAGTTTATCTCTCTGGGGAGACTCAACCTATGCCATCTCCAATTTCACCTAAACCATTGGAACAAGGAGAAGGGCTTAGAGAGTATCTCTTTCCCAATCTCCTACTCAGTCTAGACATGTCTGACTTGGTGGGACAGCAACATCAGACTTCGAGAAGGTCTTTCTCTTGCGATCAAGAACACAAACCATGTGTTGTATTCAGATGCATCGGATTTGGGTTAGGGAGCTCCACTGGACAGTCTGGAATGCTCGGGTCTTTGATCCACGGATCAGAAGGGACTCCATTTAAGGCAAGTAACATCTCTCCTTTGGCGAGATTTGTGCAAGGAAAAATGAATGTCTTGGCGGACTGCCTCAGCAGAAGAGGACAAGTCATCTCCATGGAGTGGACGTTGCATAAGACTGTGTGCAAGAAGCTATGGATGACATGGGGTCAACCCACCATAGATCTTTTTGCGACTTCACTGACAAAGAGGCTCTCGACTTAGTGCTTTCCAGTTCCAGATCCAGAAGCAGCCCACATAGACGCTTTCCTGCTGGACTGGTCTCACCTGGACGTTTATGCCTTTCCACCTTTCAAGATCCTAAACAAGGTGCTGCAGAAGTTCACCTCTCACGAAGGGACCAGGTTGACATTGGTTGCTCCACTCTGGCCCGCGAGAGAGTGGTTCACAGAGGTACTTCTATGGCTGGTAGACGTTCCAAGAAGTCTGCCGTTACGGATGGATCTCTTGCGACAGCCTCACGTAAAGAGATTTCATCAAAGCCTCTCCACGCTTCGTCTAACTGCCTTCAGACTATCGAAAGACTCTCTTGAGCTCGAGGGTTTTCGAAGGAGGCAGCTAGAGCGATCGCGAGGGCTAGAAGATCCTCTACCATCAGGATCTATCAGTCGAAATGGGAGGTACATGTATTTAGAGACTGGTGCAAGTCCTCCTCTATTTCCTCTTCCAAGTGCCTCTGTAGCGCAGATTGCGGATTTTCTGCCTTATCTGAGAAACGGTCGCTCCCTCTCTGCATCCACCATTAAAGGCTACAGAAGCATGTTAGCTTCTGTTTTCAGGCATAAGGGTTTGGATCTTTCTAATAACAAAGATCTCCAAGACCTGCTTAAGTCTTTCGAGACTTCCAAGGAGCGTCATATTTCGACTCCTGCCTGGAACTTGGACGTGGTCCTACAGTTCCTTATGTCAGACAGGTTTGAACCATTAAATTCAGCCTCCCTGAAGGATCTTACCCTCAAGACACTTTTTTTTTGGTGAGCTTGGCTTCGGCTAAAAGGGTTAGTGAGATACATGCTTTTAGCAAGAACATCGGCTTCTCCGCTAATAAAGCAGTATGCGCTCTTCAACTTGTTTTTTTTTTTTTTTTTTTTTTTTTGGCCAAGAATGAACTTCCGTCTCGTCCTTGGCCTAAATCATTTGATATCCCCAGTCTTTCTGAGATTGTGGGGAATGAAGTTGAAAGAGTGCTGTGCCCCGTTAGAGCTCTTAAATTTTGTTTATCCAGAACTAAACCGCGACGAGGTTGTTCAGAGGCTTTATGGTGCTCCGTTAAAAAGTCCTCTTTGCCCATGTCTAAGAATGCGTGGTCTTATTTTATTAGACTTTTGATTCGGGAGGCACACTCTCAATTAAGTGAGAAGGATCATAATTTACTTAAAGTCAAGGCTCATGAAGTTAGAGCGATAGCAACTTCTGTAGCGTTTAAGCAAAATAGACCCATTAAAAGTATTATGGACGCGACCTTTTGGAGAGGCAAGTCGGTTTTTGCTTCATATTACTTGAAAGATGTCCAGACTCTTTATGAGGACTGCTACACACTGGGACCATTCGTAGCAGTGAGTGCAGTAGTGGGTGAAGGCTCTACCACTACATTCCCTTAATCCCAATATCCTTTTAATCTACTCTTGAAATTTTTAATCTTATTTTGGGTTGTACGGGAGACTAAGAAGTCTTTCGCAATCTTTTTGATTTGGCGGGTGGTCAAAATATTGTTTCTTGAGAGCGCCCAAATTAAGGGTATTGATGAGGTCCTGTTATAGGGGTGTTCACCCTGGTTATAGCAGATCCTGGGAGTCTTTCAGCATCCTAAGAGGATCGCTGGGCTTCGTGAGGATAGCGGACTAATGAGGCAGAGTAATAATCAGAGTCTGCTTCCTTACCAGGTACCTATACTTAAGTCTGTTTTTTGAATAGTTGTCAAAAACTCTTGAGCATATACGCCTTTATTGTATTAATACTGGTCTCTACCCACCACCATGGGTGTGAACCAGCTATTATATATTCACCGGCTAAGTTTAATATTTAAAAATGATATTTTGATTATAAAATAAATTTTTGAATATACTTACCCGGTGAATATATAAATTAAAGGCCCTCCCTTCCTCCCCGATAGAGACCTAGGGGACTGAGAAGAACTGGAGATGTTGACAAGTATATGCGGTATCTGGCCGATAGTCGGCGCTGGTGGTCACACCCGCAACCTTCACGGCGATCGCTCGCGAGTTTTTGGAATCTGTCGAGCCGTCGGAGACGTCAGCTATTATATATTCACCGGGTAAGTATATTCGAATATTTATTTTATAATCAAAATATCATATTATAACTATCTATTCATGCTAAGCCCAAATCAGTCTATAGGTAACGGATACAAACTAGAATTGAAAAGATATAACACCACTCAATGTGGTGATTTCTTTGTATACAAAATAGCAGATACGTGGAACAGATTTCCAGCGGATGTAGTAAACTGAAGCACAAGAATGAGTTAGACAAGATTGTAAGAACTCTCTTAAATGTCTAAACTAAGTCGCTCTACTGAAGTGCAAATGGAGTCTCTGCGGATGTTCTGAAACGTCTTTGAGACTTCCAAAATCCTTTTAAGTCTTTTGACACATCCAAAATCCTTTTAACACTCTCTCTCTCTCTCTCTCTCTCTCTCTCTCTCTCTCTCTCTCTCTCTCTCTCTCTCGTGCTGAAAAATTACGCCTGAACGATGTAAATGAAATTAGATTAATAATTGATCAATTATAACACAGCTGAGCCATGAATATCCTCATTGGGTGTTAGTGATCAATATGAATACCCTATATTTAAATAATATGAGTGTTGGTTTGAGTTTAAAGATGCAGGAGTGGTAGTAGTGCTGGTCATGGTAGGCATTTTGGGACTGGTGCGTTTCATGTTTTTAAAGTGGCGCTAAGCACATGGGTGTTTTTGTCTGAGCTATTGAAAATAGTTGAGTACCAAACACAATCGCTCTGAGGATAACCCTTAAGGTATAATGAAATACAGTATTCATGATAATTGAAAACTATTATTGGATGGATCAGCCTTTAATTGAGATCAGTCCAGGGGTTGTTACATTACATTAATGTACTTTATTGTGTGTATCTTGCACACCAGTGACCTTTTTTCTAATTATGTACTTTGGTGAGTTTTTCCTGGTTTTTATTTCTAAGTAAATATTTCTAGAGAATTTTTTCTCTGTTAAGTTGGAAGATACCCATAGCAGGATTCCTTTAATATCTTTATCATTTTCTGGTTTTAATGGTATTAAAACTAGATGAAAGGCAAATTAGTTTACTACATCAGCACCTGCCTTTTCCAACTTCACAAATTACCCATTATGCATTTGGTAGTTATTTAGTCTCCAAGTAACATAGCATCTATTTGTTTACTCAAGAAATATATATGGTTATATCCTCTTGAAAGATGTCTTGTGTGGTATTTGTACTACTAAGGGAGAGCAGATTCTAGAATATCTAAAGGATTAAAGATTTTTAATATGATGTTAGTGTTCCTTTCCAACATGGATTCCTTGGAAAATCTGTTGCTTAAATACCCTCCTCCCAGCCTCTCCAATCAGCTTTCCTTTCAATTAATTCCACTAACAGAAACCTGTAATGACAGCTGTTTAAATGTCGTTGTGTAATCTCATAATCCAATCCAGTCGAGTTGAAGAGAACTGACGTTTCAGAGAGGAAATCTTATGTTAATTTATTCCCAATGTAGAGTCTGCTTACGTGGACAGTATACTGTATCATTAACCCTTTTACCCCCAAAGGACATACTGGTACGTTTCACAAAACTCATCCCTTTACCCCATGGACGTACTGGTACGTCCTTGCAAAAAACTATTTGAAATTTTTTTCATAATTTTGATAATTTTTTGAGAAACTTCAGGCATTTCCCAAGAGAATGAGACCAACCTGACCTCTCTATGATGAAAATTAAGGCTGTTAGAGCAATTTTAAAAAAATATACTGTACTGCAAAATGTGCTTGAAAAAAAAATAACTCCTGGGGGTTAAGGGCTGGAAAGTTCCAAATAGCCTGGGGGTAAAAGGGTTAATGAGATGAGTTTTTGTGTTGAAGGGATGAACAGACTCAGTAGATTTAAACATAAATCTTGAAATTACCTGTACATTTTTTGTACTTGAAGTGCAGAATATGTTTATTATGAAGCTTAGTTTTCTTAATATTACATTTCTGAAGTACATGATTCATCATAATTTTTGTATGTTGTTATTTGCCAGTACTGTATTATACAGTACACTGTAGTGCGAATTTGATTCTAAGTGGAAAAAGTAGGCAAATTTTAACTTTGGAAATGCAGTATACAGTACACTGTTGTTAGCACATGAGTTAGATACTTACAGAACCACCTTTTTTTATGCATCAACTGTAGGGTAGTCATTCTCAGTCTAATCACCTGTATCTCCCCTAAAACTTCAGGCATGTGGAACACTATGTTTTCTTAATTTAATTCAATATGGTCATGTCAAGTAATTATCACCAAGTACCAGTGCTTTTTAAATTTATTTTCATCTGATGGTTATTATGCACAGTATTTGCCCCTGTTTAGCTGCTGCTGCCTCCGATACCTTAGATGACCGCGGAGGTAGCAGCAGTAGGGGATTCAGCATTATGAAGCTTCATCTGTGGTGGATAATGTGGGAGGGTGGGCTGTGGCACCCTAGCAGTACCAGCTGAACTCGGTTGAGTCCCTTGTTAGGCTGGAGGAACGTAGAGAGTAGAGGTCCCCTTTTTTGTTTTGTTTCATTTGTTGATGTCGGCTACCCCCCAAAATTGGGGGAAGTGCCTTGGTATATGTATTTATGTGTGTATTTGCTCCTGTTTATGTTTGTGTAGGTTTTTGTGCAAGTTACGTAGGTCACTGTAGATAGTGTTTAGGTGTTCAGAAATTCCATCCTAGAGAATAAATTTAGTTTTTATGTTTCCTCCAAAAGGTTTTACATGGGGTTGATATTTTGAATTTAATCGCATTTATATTTCTAAGATCTTGGCTTGAATGATTGCCTTTTGGTTATTTTATGTTGTTAGTAGTTTATTTAAGGGCACAGTTCTTTATTGTTTTTGTTGTTAGGATTCATATATATTGTGAAAACTAATACATTTTTATGGAATATGAGGTGGTTTTTAGAAATAGTTATTAAAAGAGTCCTCTTGTCAGAAAAATTTATTTTTTTTGTTGAACGAGGCAGGGCATCCTTGGGTAGTACAACGGACCTTCTGTAAAAGAAAGGAGACATGAGTCTTGGTGTTCCTTGAAACTCTGGTAAGGGGTTAAAAAACCCTATTAACAGACATTAGTTAAATGCAATATTGGTGCTTAAGGGAATTCAGTGAGAGCCGGAGCTCTATATTAAAACAATTAAATATAAAAGCACCAGCAATGGTAATGGGGCTGTATCATCTTAAAAGTGATAATAATGACATAAGAATAAATAATCTAAAGCCATCTGCTGACCTCTGAGGGTCGGGGAAGCAGTGACAGGCCCGTAAAATAAATATAAAACACAAGCCGTAGCTAAAGGCAAGGCTAATATAAGTGTGAAGTGTATGGGCGATCTCCGGTGAAGCCGGAGGGCGATGAGAGGTCCTGAATAATTCAATTGTGGCTAATAATTCAATTCTGAAATTTTTAAAACACAAGCCGTAGCTAAAGGCTAAGGCTAAGATAATAGTAAAGCGTATTGACGATCTCCGGTGAAGCCGGAGGGAGATGAAAGGTCCTGAATAATTATATTGTGAATAATAACTCAATTGTAATAACAATGGCTATTGTGTGGATATGGCCGTGGCCTGAGACCGTAGTAAGGGCCACCGGAGGGTCGTATCTAAACAATATGAAGCCCGTCCCATAGGGTTGTAAGTAAACAATATATATATATATATATATATATATAACAATAGTTCTAAAGTCATTGAGAATCCCTCATGGCGGAGTAGAACTCAAGGCGGAGTGGAAAAATGTTCAGAACTACTCCCAAGCCGTAACGGGGAGAGGACGGAACTCGGACCTAATAAATAACGCTAACTATTGAAAAGTAACCCAAACTAAATAACTCGTAAGTTATCATACACCCGTAGGGGGAGAGGTGAGGGAGGGAGAACCCGTTGAACGCACAAAACGGAAAACGGAAAATCCGCTCACCCACCTGAGATAAGAAAGAAAACGAGAGAAAGGGGTAACTCGTGACTGCGAACAGAAAACGGGAACCCCCATCTCTCGCTCCCTTGGACACAAAATCAGGACTAATAAGCACACAACGCTATTATAAACGTATAAAAATAAAATTGTAACATCAAGAAAGACTACGAACGAAGAATAGCGTATGCTATAACCCAAATTAAATGGAAAAGTCGACTGACGAAAAAAAAGCTAGAACGCTAATCTTGTTCGTAGACTGGACTTGCTAGCAAAAAGTACCATGGGAATAATAACGATAATAATAATGACGGTTCAAAAGGCATAAGGCCAGGTACTTAACCAAGAACCCAAGTGACAGAGTACCAAACGGGCAGACTAAGATGAACTCCCCAAGAGAAGGGAACAAACAATGGCCGCCGCGGACGGGCCAGACGGAAATGATAAAACAGACTATACTGGATATAAGACAAAAGCCCGGTACTACAAAAAGCTGTCAAAACAAACTATGGTACTTAACATTGGAATGGGTGAAGATGGAGCTTCGGTCGTGACGAAATAAATCCACAAGTGTGAAAATATGCCGAGAGCACAACAAATTACACACAATTCTAGCAGTCCAAAAAGAAGGATGTTGTTCAGATGGCGCTCGCGTCGGGCGTGGGTGGCGTGGCTCTGGTAGATTGGCTGGTGCCTCTGTATCGGCCCATCCCTTTGACGAAGGAATTAACTAAATGGAAGACAGCCTGTGAATAGTGGCTTTCACGCGCCTTTGCTTTATACACGACACCCACAAGGTGCTCGCGCGAGGGTAGTAACCTCTGCATTCCATGCTTTTATCTTTCTCTGGTATAATTGGAAGATTTTATCAGAAAAGTGTATTAGAAGGACCCCTTTTCACCGGCCGCCACAGGTTGACCCAGAAATAGTTATTAAAAGAGTCCTCTTGTCAGAAAAATTTATTTTTTTATGAGGGAATTTAACTCGGTAGTTTGCCTAAACTTTTTATATTGATAATATTAATACATTTTTATGTCATCTTAGTGTAGAATTTAAGATGTATGAACCATAGAATTCAAGTTTATTTTTTTTTATTTTTAAATTAATACTTAACCCTAGTGTTCCATGTGTCAAGTTAGGTAATCTTATAATTTGGTTATTTTGCAGTGCCACCTAGACCTCACCATCAGTGTTCAGACACCTCCAGGAGTGTATCGTACTGCTATCATGATTGCTGCTGACAAGAAGTACTGGGGACTAGTCGAGGATATTTTAAAGATTCATGACAAAATCTGTCGAGAGGAGGTGGCTTATCTCCTTCCAAGAGCGCAAGATGCTCAGAAGTGGAGTGTAGTTCAGCAACTTCTTCAGAAAGACTTTGTTTTAACCTCTAAAGAATATGTCCCCATATTACGTGAGGCCTACAAACTGAACAGATGGGAGGTAGTCTACGCCATACTGCACAAGGATTTCCGATACAAGAATGAGAGCCTAAATGACTTGTTGTTTGATATGATTGATCAGAGGAACTGGAGACGAGTGGAAGACCTCCTCGGCATGTTCAGCGAAGAAACCAACTATAACGTCAACCTTGTAGACACGGCACTTGAGGGACAGACCAGCAAGTTTGAGCAGATGTTAAAAAAGGGTAAATTTGATGCTCCAACTCTAAATGGCACCCTAATACTTATAGCAGCAGGGGGGAGTAACGAGCAGATCTCTAGAGCTCTTCTGACCCGTGACATATTTTCAGATGACACTTTGCACAATGCTCTATTTCTGGCAGCCAAAAAAAATAACTTGGAGTTGATACCACATCTCTTAACTCAGTTCTTCAATAGAATCAGCTACCATTCCCTCAGCTGTGCTCGTGTTGAATGTAACAAGAGTAGTTTTAGGGATGCTGAACGTCTCTTTGTAAAGGCACTTGACACTAAAATTCAGACAATTTTCCAAAAAATATGAAATTATTTCTAACAGACTGTATTGTATTACTAATGTTCAAATGAGCCCCTTTGTGGAGCAAAATTTTATTTCAGACTTAGCTGCTAGGAAAAACATATTATTTTTCTTTAGTTTGTTTTTTTAGGTTTTTAAGTCACCTGTTGATGGAAGTCAGGGAGTCGGTGGATTTGGGGAGAATTTTAAAGCCTTTACTTAATTAGGAATTTTATTCAGTCAGACATTACTTACCTGGTACAGTATAATGGTCTTACATTGCCACATTAGCGATGTAATATACTATACACACACATATATATATATGTATGAATACTGTATATCTTTTTACCCTCTAAGGGTCCAGTCTGAAGCTCCAGATATGCTCACAGTCCTGAATTTGTTGTTATTTTGACGACGCATAAATGCTGTACTATAAATGTATCTTGTCTGCAAATGTGAAGATGGTTTTACAGTTTCCATTCTATTCCATGTGTGAACTATTCAGGTTGGTGTGATGTGTCTTATGCAAGAGAGTTTGTGCATTCTGGGTATGATTTTTGTGCGAGTGAATTTTTTGCAATTTGGACTGTATTTTTTGTCAAACATAATCAATAAATCCTACAAAAGGTACAGATATTTTGTATGTGGCAAGGACAACTTAGTCAGATTTGTTACAGACATTGCAAGTTGCTGTACTGTATAGTCCTTTCATTGCATATTTTTTCATTGATGTGACATTTCAGTTGAACTTTATTTCTTAACATTCAGTCACAATATAATTATTTTACTTTTAAATTGTGTTTGATTAACCTCTGCAGCAAAACAGTTCTTGTGAAACAGGAAAGCCATGCAGAATTGATCTCCAGCTCTCATTTGAGATTGAAAATAAAGGATTTAGTTTGTGCCAATTACATTGCAAACTAGATTTGTTCATTCACAAATACAAACTTTTGTTATTTATTTATTTATATAAGAGAAATAATTTAGTGGGAGCTGGTCTAGCCATAAAAACTTTTTAACGCAAGGTGTCGGTAACCCTCTGTTAGTGGTTCGTACACCAACCACCCGCTCACATACTCACCTACTCGCTGCTCTTCACTTTTGATTTTGCTACAGTCGAGTGCAGACGTCCATGTCATTCTATCTCGATGTACCTTACCTAATTCACTGGCAGTAATAACTTCATTTTCCTTTTCAGGTGTGTTCGTTGTTGCGGAATTGCAATCATGAGTTTGTCCTGATATCTCTTGTGGCACCTTTATGTCAGCTAAGGAGACAGATCCTCACCAGCTTTGCCCTTCATCCCTTCAAGCAGACGGCACTCCTGCACAGAGGCCATTCTCCCAGTGGGAGTGGCACGATAGACTGGAAGAAGTCTAAAAGGGATTCTTCACCTTTGAGTTCGTCCTTTAAGTTGAAGAAATCCCGACTTCTTTCTCCTGAGGCTAGTACTCTCCCACCTACTTCTTCCCATTTGGTTTCCAGTTAAGACTGATCAGATAAAAGCAATGACCATTTAATACCCAGACAACCCTCTGGTCAGTAAGACCCATTACTTTCTCTCAAAGAGAGTCTAGCTCTTTTGAAGCCTTGTATCAATTGTGGCCTTTGGGCTTTTGGGTTCCCCCACTAAGGAGCAACTCTTGGAGGTGTTTAAGGTAGGGTCACAGTGGGAGTGAACATCTGGCTTCGCAGTGGTTCTGCTGACATAGGTTCTGAGGGGGCTTCCTCCCTTACACAACTTTCTTCCAGAACCACGTGCCAAGAATTTCCACAAGACAGTCGCATCCCAACAACTTCACGCCTGGAGGTTATCCAGCATCTTTCTCAGAGAGGGTTTTTGTGTCCAGTGGGGAAATTGATATCTGGATACCTCAGAAGGCCTTTCAGGAGGTCTTCCATCATTGTCTGAACAGGTGAAGTGGGGAATTTTTTGTGGTGGTTGTCTCCACTCGAAGCCACTATATCCCGGATTGCCAAGTTTTTGTTATGTCCTTGGAAGGAAAAACTCTGCTCAGTCTCGGTGGTGAAAGGCTATCGCTCGGCATTAAGACAAGTCTTTAGACTGAAAGGGGTTGATATTTCCCCTTCAATGGAATTGTCTTTGTTCATACGCAGTTTTGAGCTAACTTGCCGTCAGTCAGAAGTGAGACCACCTCCGTGGAACATAGTCAAAATACTGCCTTCCCTGAAAGCAGCTCCCTATGAACTGTCGATTCGAGGGTTAGATCAGGAATTGTCTGAAAACTTTTTACTTTTTGCAATGGCCTCAATAAAGAGAGTCAGTGAGTTGCATGGACTCTGACATCACCCATTCAAGGGGATGGGGCAAGTTACGCTTTGCTTCATCCCTAACTTTACTACTGTGATTCAGAATCAAGCTATAGCAGACCTTAGGTTTGGGCCTTTCCAGATTTCGAGTCTGGGAAGTAACTGACAACCCTGATCCACTTTTACTGCTTTATTTCGTGTGAGAGCGTTAAGATGTTATCTCAAGCGCACAAGAGAAGCTCACCCTCAGATCAAGTGCCTGTTTGTCAATACGGCCAGGGTTAAGAGAAGAATTACAGAGAATAACGTCTCATTTCGGATTTGGCAGGTCATCGACCATGCACTCAATCCTTTCCCCTACTCAGCAGGGCAGGCGACCTAGAACTAATGATGTCAGGGGCATAAGTACGTCTCTGGCGTTCAAGAGAAACTTCTCTGTGGTACAGATAGTCAAAGTAGGCATGTGGAAAAATACAAATTATTTTCAAACTTGTTCATTCGAAAAGTTACTACTGTGAATTTGAGTAGTTAATGAATACAGAATAATTGGAGTTAACCCGAAGGAAATATGTAAACAAAGGAAAGTTTTGTCCTGAGATTAATGAACTGATTATTTCTGGTTTTCTTGATGACTTTCCAATCTCGTTAATTTTCTAGAATTTGTGAGCATAAAACTGAATTATAACATTTCTAATAGGTAAAATGTTCAAATATTATAATATGAGTTGACCAGTCAGATCTGTCCATTGCATTTACAGTGTGATTTTGTGTGGCACAGAAAATTCAAACTTCTACCTGCTTTATTGTTTTGCTTTTCATCCATTCTTTTGGTCTCTCCCAAATTGCTCAATTTTACCTCATGATTCTTACTTCGCCCAAGAACTAAACTTTATTGTGTAGGCCAAGTCCCATTGAGACACAGGACCAGTTAAAGTTTGCTAGTACGTGAAAATATTTCAATTTTGTAGCCAAATAAGCGTAAGCAGATTGCAGTATAAAAAAAACAATCAAAGAAAAGCATCATAACATGAGAACAACAATACAAAGGTGCAAACATTACCATAAATCATATTATACATTGATTATTTCAACATTGGAAATGGCAAAAGGCAACATCTGTTCCATAAATATACGTCAACTTTGATTTACAACTTGTCAGCGGTGTAGGGTCCTTAAAATACTGTATGCCTTCTACACAGCTGCAGTTACTTTCTAATCCTCTCTACTGCTGTACGTGTTTCATATATTCCATCTTGCTATCCAACCTCTCGAATAAATGCAGTTTCATGGTTTTCCCAGTTGAACAGTTACTCAATTCCCTCTTCAGCCCCAGCCCAAGATTTTGTGGCCCAAATTAATCAATGCAATTGAATTCTCTCCTCCAGCCACATTACTGACCACATGGCCCTGATTCAATAAATCTATGAATGTACTGAAGCACATCAACTTCGTGGGTCTAACATTGTAAGTAAGACCCAACATTATTATCTAAACTTTAATTTTCAAGGTATCGTATAGATGGCCATAGTCCCTCAATAAATTCATTATGGTCATTTCATAGTACTCAACACGGATACTTTGACAGGACGATTTGGTTAGTGCAAAAAGATAACAGTCGAAGATGCAGAGGTGGAGGTTAGATCGAGAGATGAGACGTACTTATGGAATTGATTCTCAGTAACATTAGATTAGCAGAGGACATTAAGAGATGATTGATAGAAAATGGATGAGTGATCTCTAAAATTTCAGAAAAGACATCTGGTTGGAGCCTTGGATGGGTTTAGTGCCCTGAGTACACTGTAGGCATTCTTTTAAAATCTGTACAGCATATCTTTGAGTCTTAATACTTTAGCTGCAGGGTTTCCAGCTTAGTCACGAAATGTCCTCACAGTCCCCAGCGCTTGGCTCTATATCCCAAATTTCAAAAATTCAAAAGATAATAAAGACATAAAAAGTGTCAAAGGACCCAACACACCAAACAGCATTGTCTAAGGAGGCTGTAGGGGGTTAGTGCCATCAGTGGACCTCATGCTATGAACTGTAGTCATCAAATTTTTAATAGTATTTTTTACCTTTCCCAGTTTTCTTTCTTCCATCTTGCTGTCTAACTTTAAAGCTGTGGAGTTATTTCCAGTTGCAAGAGTGTGCTGAATGGTCACTCCACAGAAGAGTATGAGCAAGATAGAAGAAATACTTTGAAGTTTTTGAATGAAGAGAAGTCCATAGAAGTATAACAGCCTGTGACAACCTGCAAAGGAAATTAATTGCGGATATCAGCAGGGAAGAAGTTCAGAAAGCACTTGATAAAACAAAAGGGTTGGGGGTGGGATAGTATGAAATGATAGAGTACTAGTTAAATTCTGGAAATATTTTGTAAATGATGTTTAATCATACCATTTAATGATTTAAATGACTCTTGAATGTAGGTCTTCTGTGAATCCTAATCTTGTTAGGGTATTGTCAAAATTTACAAGATCAAAGTGACCTTAACAGTTGACATTATTAAGGCTTTCCATCAGATTAGGGTTCAGAGAGAGAGGATTTTTATAGAATTGTGGTGGTACTATACGCATTATGAGATTTGTTCGTGTTCCCTTTCGTAATATGAGCAGGCCGTTTTTATTAAGAAAATGTATCATTAGAACCAATGGCTGAGGTGTCAAACATAGACTTGACGATGGTAGAATGACTACTCTCATGCATAATAACAGGTCGATGAGGTAATATACAGGAAAAAGGATAACCACTTCAGAGAGAGGAACTTCCTCAATAACACTATTTCTCTCCTATTCTTTGAAAACATCATCATATCTTCCCTTCAGATCATGAATATTATAGTTTGATATTAAAACTCTCCAACCTGTTCCTGGCCAATTTTTTCATTATTTTGCAGCCCTTAGATAGTTTAGCAACATCCAAGGTAAAGCTACCTCACACATTCTATTCTTAAATCTAGTTTCACAAAATTCACTCATCACATTACTTAATGCAATATCATTAGAAACAGATTTTTTAGTACAAATCCCCACAGCTTCCAAGCTCCAAATGTTATTTAAAGCAAATTCAGAAACCTTAATGATACACAAAAGTTGGAAATTTACATTTTCTTTATCTAAAGATGCATTTTGGGAAACAAAATCCATTAAGATAAAAATTCTTAGGCAGCTAAATGTTCATATGGTACATATTTGGTCAAGCTCTTCGCACAACCCAAGAGAGAGATTAGTTCACCAAACGTATTATTTTTGCTCACATTCAGGGCTCCACAAGGCACCAGAAGAGTTGGGAGACCCAGGCCTACATGGCTGAGGAATAGGAAGTATGAAGTGGGAGATGATGAATGAAACGACTGGCGAAATATAACCGAGGTCCTTTGCGTCAATAGGCGTAGAAGAAGATGATGATGATGATGACATATATTTATGAGGTAGGCAACATGAACTTCCAACAACTATCTAAACCTACTAAAATATCAACATTAATGAGATGGTCTTTCATATAATCATGTGTTAACTGTAGAAAAGAAAACTGCTTAAAATATCATGGACACTGACGGAATAAAAGTGCACAAACATCAGGTTATTTCATATGCAAATAAGGAATGATTATCCCCTTTAATATCAAAGTTAAGTAAGAAATATTGCATTGGTTACCTTCAGAAACCTTACCATCCTCAAATTAAGAATATGATATACATTCATTTGTAACCCATCTAGGTTGGGCTCTTTTTCACAAATTTACAAGAAACTAAATCAACATAGACTACACTCATTTTTTTTTCAATGGGGCGCATTTGCACAGACTCGCAGTGGTGCCCTTTTAGCTCGGAAAAGTTTCCTGCTATCTGATTGGTTAGAATTATCTTGTCCAACCAATCAGCGATCAGGAAACTTTTCCGAGCTAAAAGGGCACCCCTGCGAGTCTGTGCAAATCTGCCTCACTAAAATGAATTGACTTTTTTATAGCTACCTTGATCTTACTCCAAATCTTGACCTTTGCAGTCTGCAAAAACACACTATACGTGTTTGAGCTTAGATACTATATAAGTATTATTTGGTGCCCAGAAACCTGGGATTACTTTGGGAATAATTGTGAAATCCCATCTTTGAGTATTAAGGCAGAATGAAAGTAGAACAATTAAGGAAGAGCCGTGCCAACACCCGTGGATGAACTACCTAATCGTGAAATGCATTGCAAGCATATCAGTCCATCGGAGTGTTACCAGGGTTAAGTTGCAAGACATCGATGGCGAATTTAACTGACGTCTAACCACCTCGGATGATGTGCACCAACGTTGGCATTGGGAATTAGTGATTCAGAAGAGGATATTGAGTCTGCAGATAAGTTTCGGCGAGTAAGAACTCCTAAGATACAGGTTACAAAAAGGTTAGTTGACCTGGCTAAGGTTGAAAGTTTGCCTAGGCCTAGTGTAAGCGGTTTCTGTCGATTCTGCAACGTTAACTAGAGCTGCCTAAATTGGAGTTGCCCAAATTCGGTTTTGTTATAACTGCATGACAATCATTCTGGTATAGGTTTGTTGCTTTAGTAGATGATTAATATACTTATTATAGGTAAGGTAATTAATATTCTTAAGGTAATTATCCTGTAGATGGTAACATGTTTAAGGAGAGGTTAGGTAAAGTAGAAAGTATTATTTTTGCTCATATCCAGGCTCTGTTTAGTGTTGCATTGCCTACTTAGATTTCTGTTGGTAGCTCCAGGTATATATCCTCGTGGAAATTGCAGGACGAACGTTTAGACGCAGACCAACTGTGGTTTAACATATGCACATAGCCTAGCCCTATAGAGGCTTTAGGAGTAGATGGTAAACAGTATGGATTATTCATGACACCTTTTTAATCTGTAATTGTGTCTCGATTACCAAATGACTTTCGCATGGAGAGGTTTAGAGAAGGTTCTGGACATGGGGATAATCTCTCATGGTTATTGAACTTGTTACACAGGGCAATAGAGGTGAGACAATTTAAAGATATCCGCGCAGGAAGTTCTGGTGATCGTTTTGTTGAGTAGGAAAAGAGGTAAATTTCAAAATTCAACCTCAGCTCGTCAACCTTCTTCCGAGGTAAAAGTAGGCCTACATGTCACTGTATATGTTTTGAAATGAGAATCACAAAAGTTAAAATTATTCTGCTATTTTGAAACTGTGTGGCTGTTTCAGATGTCTGGTGTCACTTATCGAGGGGTTGGTCAAAGACTATATACTGAAGAAAGATAGACCTTTAGTATATAGTCTTTGGTTGGTCAAAGAGTATATACTGAAGAAAGATAGACCTTCAGTATATAGTCTTTGGGGTTGGTCAGCAAAATGTGTGAAATGTAAAGGTAAACATAAGTTTAACGTCTTATGTTTTACTGGGAGTGAGTTTAATGCAAATGAAAGTAGTCATAATGACCAAGGCATAGGCCTAAGTTTGTTACAACTACTACTGAAAATGAAAACAGATATTGTAACTCATTACGAATCTAACTCAAATAATTATAGTGATATCTTCTCTCAGACATGTACTGTGAAGTAAACTGCAAAGGTCAACGTTTGGAGTAGGATTAAACACATATCTTTCTCCGCCCTCATGTGACGGGCGTCATAACATTATTTTGGTAGACCTAACTACAGGAAGGAATTGGTCGTAAAACGAGAGAGAGAGAGAGAGAGAGAGAGAGAGAGAGAGAGAGAGAGAGAGAGAGAGAGAGAGAGAGACTTGGAAGGCCCAAAGATAAACAGGACAAAGACAGTATCATGGGAGGAGAACGAAGTTAGGGTACGCGAGAGTTAAAAGTTAAAAAAGTGGCGGGTTTTAGGTCTCCACAGAGACGATTTACATCGTCCTCCTCGGGCGACCATTAGCCAGCTGGGACTATCAATAGTCCCCTCTAACCTCCCCCTCAGGCGCCTACCCTGGGAGTAACCCCCGGTAGAAGGTCTCACGGTATTCGCGTCCCAGGCGGGGACCGAACTCGGGACCTCTATAATAGAGATCCGCAACGCTACCAACCTAGATGGTTAAATCCCCTAAAAATTTGAGGTGAAATCTAAGATGATGTGGAGATAAGGACTGGAAAAAATATGAACTAAAAATTACAGTAAGCTTGGAAGAATGGGATAAAGCCACAGGGTATCTTGTGAGACAAAATAATTAGTGTACAGACTAGAAAATAGCTCTATGAAAGTGAAGTTAAACCTTTAATGGTTGAAGGCACCGAGGCGTTTTCGATATAGAAAATTTGAAGAATTTTTACATGTCTGGAACTATTTTCTCGTATTGACTCGAGGTTAAAAAATCTACTTTCTAAATCTAGTTTTAGGTAAAGAAATATGCATTTCAAAATTAGTTTTAGATGTATTTGGCCAGCTTATAAAACATCGCTTTAAAGAGCTAAACATTTTGTAAGGGTCTAAACACGATGATGGTTGCCAGATTGATTTTACTCAACGCCATATGCAACCCTTCTTTCTTAGTACACAATAGGCCTACTGTTATTATTATTATTATTATTATTATTATTATTATTATTATTATTATTATTATTATTATTATTATTATTATCCGTTTCGGAGCCTTGCAGACATCACCTGTCAATTAAATGTCTACATGTTCATCCGGTCCCATTGAAATGAAGCAAGGAGTAGGAACTGTGATATGTTTATGTTTATACCTAACAATACATATTCGATAAATAGGCTTTTACGAAAGGCTTCGATAATCCGGATTTTATAGTTTATGAAAGATCTAATTTAATGTTATCTAATGTTCTTATTTTATTTTGATTGGTTATTACTTCTCTTATAGTTTTTTTTTTTATCGTCAATATTTCCTTTCCCCACTTGGTTATTTTTCCCTGCTGGAACCCTTGGGCTTATAGCATCTTGCTTTTCCAACCAGCTTGTAATATGTAATATAATATGCTGTGTGAAATGATGAATGCATTGGAATACATACACAACAAACAACAATAATAAATTC
This sequence comes from Palaemon carinicauda, assembly GCF_036898095.1. Lineage (NCBI taxonomy): Eukaryota > Metazoa > Arthropoda > Malacostraca > Decapoda > Palaemonidae > Palaemon > Palaemon carinicauda. The sequence goes on from NC_090733.1 coordinate 147,279,223, forward strand.
TATAAGCTAAAAATTTCAAATAAACATATGTAATATATACATAAGGAATTGAGAGGTCCACCAAATTATTAACACATCCATTTAAAAAATAATAATAATAATCAAAGTCCATTTAAACTCCAAAGACAAAGGACGTATTTTTTCATATTCTTATTTACTTACCAATGTCAAAAGAAATCAGATGTCAGGATGCCAGATAACTCATAATCAACCAATCGATTAAAAGAAAGAAGATGAATAATTCTTTTTAGATTGGTATATTATATAAGAGTCTGACAGGTGACTATAAAGTCATTCCCTTTCCCACAAACTTTATCAAATCTACAGAATGAATAACAAATCAGGCAGTCTTACTTGTTGGTATATTAGAAGAGACTCAGAATGTTCTTTGTCCTAAATCTTAGTCCAGATGGATTATTGTTGAACGTAACATAGGGATATGAAAACGAATATACTTTACGTAGGCTGTTATTATTATTATTATTATTATTATTATTATTATTATTATTATTAATTGCTAAGCCACAACCCCAATTAGAAAAACAGAATGCTACAAGCTCAGGGGCCCTAAGAGGGAAAATAGCCCAGTGAGGAAAGGAAACAAGGAAAAATAAAATATTTTAAGACTAGACAAAGGGGTCGGTTGTCTTGATGTGTTTTCTCCATCAATTTCTGTCTTGAGCAACTTCATCCATCAAACACATTCCTTTTCCAAATCCCCATTTCCTTTATCACTATCTAGTCCTTCTACCACTGAAAGGTTCCATCCAAACCCGCTTCACTCCCTCCCCCTCACCCATCCTCACCACAGGTCCATACCATCATAATCTTAACTCATAATATACTCATTTCTGTCATAAATTGGTATATTCATTTTAATAAATAACTGAAGATCATCAGTTTATTCAATATGTGCATCTTTCTTTGATTGAATCCGCCAACGTGAATGGTAATAGGGCATGTTAGGATAAACTACTGTATATTGGGGACAACATTAGTACCCATAGACTCGTTTATGTTTCATCTATTTTTTTTCTTCATATAAAACTTATACATGATTATTATTGCTATCACTAGCTAAGCTACAACCCTAGTTGGAAAAGCAGGATGCTATAAGCCCAAGGGCTCCAGCAGGGAAAAATAGCCCAGTGAGGAAAGGAACTAAGGAAATAAATAAACGATATAAGTAAAGAAAATTAAAGTAAAATATTTTAAAAACATTAAAACAGAAATTTAATTTATAAATTATAAAAGGACTTACGCAAGCCTGTTAAAAGAAAAAAAAACAATTGCTGCGAGTTTGAACTTTTGAAGTTCTACTGATTCAACTACCCGAATAGGAAGATCATTCCACAAGTTGGTCACAGCCAAGGCCAATATATATATTGGCCTTGTTCACAGCTGGAATAAAACTTCTAGAGTACTGCGTAGTATTGAGCCTCATGATGCAGAAGGCCTGACTATTATAATTAACTGCATACCTAGTATTACGAACAGGATGGAACTGTCCGGGTATATCTGAATGTAAAGGATGGTCAGAAATATAAAGAATCTTATGCAACATGCATAATGAACTAATTGAACGACGGTGCCAAAGGTTAATAGCTAAATTAGGAATAAGAAATTCAATAGACCGTAAGTTCCTGTCCAGCAAATTAAGATGAGAATCAGCAGCTGAAGACCAGACAGGAGAACAATACTCGAAACAAGGTAAAATGATAGAATTAGAACACTTCTTCAGAATAGATTGATCACTGAAAATCTTGAAAGACGTTCTCGATAAGCCAATTTTTTGTGCAATTGAAGGAGACACAGACCTAATGTGTATCTCAAAAGTAAATTTGATGTTGAGAATCACATCTAAAATTTTAGAAGAGTCATACAAGCTTAAAGAAACATTATCAATGCTGAGATAGGAAACAGATTTTATATAAATTGTTTTTCATTTTTTCATTGTTTAGTTTACATCTGTATTTGAACTAAAAAAAATGTATAATATGGACACTTAGTTGAGTGGCGCAGAACTATGTCCGCTTTTCGTAGATTGTATATTGTTCTTGATCTGCCAACCACCAGTTCACCCAATTTTAAATAGAGACAAGCACACGGGCACACACATCTATGTGTCCTTATACTCAGCCTTGGTACATACTGTGCGCACGCACACACACGTATATATATATATATATATATATATATATATATATATATATATATATATATATATAAATGTGTGTGTATGTGTGTATGTGTATGTATAATGAATAGACAACGTCTCAGTAGCGTTCAAAAGTCGAAGACAGGTTCTCCTCGGACAGATCGTCCTGCAGATAATTTTCATCATAACGACAGAAATATATATATGTATATATATACACACACACACATATATATATATATATATATATATATATATATATATATATATATGTTTATACGTGTATATATATATATATATATATATATATGTATATATATACTATATATATATATATATATATATATATATATATATATATATATATATATATATGTGTGTGTGTGTGTATGTATCTATGTGTGTGTCTGTGTATATGTACTGTACCATGGCAGAGTGGTAGGCCTCTGGGATTCCATTTGCAAGGTCTATAGTTAATCCCTTGGTCTGCAACCGAGTCAACCAAAAGTGAATATTTATTAGCATGAGTGGATACAAAAAAAGGGGGGGGGGTTGGAAGGGTAGAGGTTAACGTGCGGGATTGGGTCTCTATAGACTCTAACCGGATACAAAATTCTTTTAAAATTGTAAAAAAAATAGATTCGTAAATAATTTCATAAATCAGGATCTCGTCGTTGTAAAAAAAAAAAAACTATATCAATTCTCTTAATTTCCATATTCTACTCTAGTTTTCTTAACTGCTCAATTAAAGAAATGTGTATTCCTAAATCGAATGCGGTTGTTTTAAACTATGTATCGTTTTGATTGCTTGTTATACTTTCGTCTCGTGTTAATGGTCGTTAGGTATTTCACTAAGTAAGAAAAGAATGATGTAGGCATTTAACCCTGATTCAAATTCTATAGACATTGCTTAGTTTCTGGTTATTGCTTTTACGGTGTCCTGGTTTCAAGACTCAACTCTTGTTCAAATTGGTTCTTATAAGTAGAGACCAATTCTGGCCATAATACGGATTGTGGATGAGAAAAGAATCAAATAAAATTTTTCAAGGGAGTCACATGAAACAACTACAGAATGGACGACTCGGATGTGGAAATTGACAACCAGGACTTCCAAGATGATGATTCCAAAGAAGAAATGGAGGTGGAGTTGGACAATAATACTGACTGCAACCAGAATATATCTCATGACACATCTGCAACGCTCGTGTCTAGTGAGGAGGAGGAAGAAGAAGAAAACCAGAATCTCGCTGAGGGGGCCGGAGCCTTAGAAAATAACCCCGAATTAGAGACCGAAAACCAAGATCTTGCCGAAAACTACCAAGACGAAGAGGGGCACTCTGAAAACGAGAGGCAAGAGTTGAACTCCTCGAGTAGCTCCTCTGCAAGCGAAGAAGGCTCCTCGAGACGAAGACGGGTTAAACCTAGTCTATCAGCCGAGGTGGAGGTAGTCAAGTATTTTAAGACCTACGTGGTGCCCTACAAACCTAGCTGCCAGCCCAACCCCAGTAGTAGCTCCCTTGAAAGAAGAGTCGTGAGGGCAGCTAGGCCATTTAGACCTAGAGGAGACTCTCAGTCCAGTAAACAATCCGTAGACAGCGGTCGGCTGTCAGAGGCCAGCTCCTGTACGAGCAGCAGTCAAAGTAGCTCTCAGACTTACCGCGTCAGTGGTAGGTTCGAATGTCCTGGTGATACCGAGGATGAGGCAGAAGCCAAGACCCAGTTGGAGCATAAAGATGACCCCTGTCGCTTACATGATAAAAACAAGAGGGAAATACTGTTGCATATATTTGGAAGCCAGTTTAGGTTCCGTGGTCAGGACAGGGTGTCGAAAATGATTAATTCGGAGGACAGTGACGTAGGACGTGCCGAGACACCTTGTGACTGCCCACCGGGAGATGCCAAGGACGCTGGTGAGTGTTGCAGTAGCAGGAGCAAAGATGAAAGCTATGGTGCCACTGGCCATGGCAGCTCTGGTCTAGAGAGTGCAACGGGGTCTGGAAGAGGGCGGAAGAGATATAAGTCTGACAATGATGAAGAGCAAGAAGTTCAAGAAGAAGATGAAGAAGAACAGAAAGAAGAACAAGCAGAAGAATCGGAGTTTACAGAGACAGAGAGCGATGATGGAGTAGATTACGATAAGAAAAATGATTATAATGATTATGCTTATAATCTCAGTTGTCTTGAAGACACTGACGATTAGCCGGATGCATTTACATTATGGCATTGAGTTTCTGTCTCTAAGTGCCTTAATTTTACTATTTTATACGTAAAAGTTAGTGAACGTTTTTAAGTTAATTGCTTCGGTATATAAATTATTTTTACTTATGTGATCAGTCAATTTTTAATGTTAGTATGTCCCTTTTCATGGGATTTTACTTTAATACTACGGCCGATCAGTTAAAATTTAACATATTGCATTTGGATAATGCCTCAAGATAACTTCGTTTGTTCTTAGACGATTTTCTCTTGGTTTTATTTGTCACGTTTATACTTTTTATTTTTGCATTCTCAAGTAGAAATTTTATTAACTATTTTAATGACATTATTCATTTTGATTAGGCTATATTTTTAGTAACATTATGTACTATATGAAGGGTCACTAATTTTTTTATTTTATTTGTAAATAACATGCCAAAGGGTTGAACAAAACGGGTACTATCTCAGGTAAAAAAATATCAATGGAACTTAGTAACTTGATAGTTAGTCTGAATGTTTTAGAAATATCTAATGAAACTTTATAACTTGATAGTTAGTCTGTGAATATTTTAGAAAAATGCCTAATGGGACTTTGTAACTTTATAAAGTTAGGCTGTGGATGTTTTAGAAAAAAAATATCAACGGAACTTAATTTCTTTAAAACTTTAGTCTGTAGTTGTTTTAGGAAAAAATCTCAATGGAACTTAGTAACTTGATAAAGTTAGGCTAATTTGGGTTAAATGAAGGTGAACTGTCAGTAATCTACTTATAGAGAAAGATAATTTTTTGACAGCTATGAAACTTCAAATACGAACTTTTAATATTCTTCAGTCTATATTTAATGTCTTTTGATATTCTTTGAACTGTATTCAATTTTAAAACATATAGCCTGCAAAAAATTCTTGTTTACATTACTATTGTTTATTAAACAATAAAACATTTTAATTTCATTCAGAATTATTTGTTACCTTTACGTTAATTTGTTATTTTGTTTAAGTATTTACTTTACTTTATGGGCTGTTTTCCTGATCCTGTAAGTACGTTACCTTTCTAGCAAATTATCGCTTAACAACCAGATGCTTGGCGCACTTAGTAAATAAGCGAATTAGTTATAAAAGCTCTTTTTATCCGAAACAAGCTATTAAATATTTTATCTTACACAGGTAAATAATTAAAATATACAATTTAAGGGTTTATCTGCCCACTCCGACAACTCTAATGAACTGAAAAGAAAAAGAAATTCAAATCTGAAACCAAGCCATTAAATATTTTTTTTTTACGCATTAATTAATTAAAATATAAAATGTAAGTGTTTATCTACCCACTCTGGCAACTCAAAATAGTGGAAAGACAAAAAAAAAAAAAAAAAAAATAAACCTCCAATTTTCTTCAGTGATTAGCGGTGTTTTTCAGTACATTCGAGTTTCAGCTATTCTTACTTTCGTTAGCTGGCGGTAGGAGCTTCCAAGACGTTTCCCTTAATTATTTGTGGTTGCTTCCGTATTTAGCGGTCTTCTGGTTATATATTGGATGAAAGTAAGTAGATGTTTATGCCGAGTCACTAAATATAAATGTTTACTTCATAAGATAATATTGGATGCTCAGTCATGCGGCCATTGTAAAATGTTTATTCAGTGATTTCTTCATCATTATATTTTTTTAATCTTTACTCGTTTTTCATTCATTTTCCTCTTAATATATATTTAAGCTAAATATATTAGAAAGCAATATATGATTATGTAAAAGCTCTAGTCTCTCATACTTAATTTTCTCGAAGGAAAATGTTTATTCAATGATTTCATCATAATTATTTTTTTTTAATCTTTACTCGTTTTCATTCATTTTCCACTTAATATACATTTAAGCTAAATATATTAGAAAGCAATATATGATTATGTAAAAGCTCTAGTCTCTCATACTTTATTTTCTCGAAGCAAACTTTGTGATTAACTTTATATAATTTTGGTAATATTCAGCATCGTAACTTTATTCTTCCTACAGTCTTGGCGCCAATTACAGAAACAATGTCCACCGTAATGATGTTTAGTAATCAATTCTACGTAAATTTCTCATTTTTGGCATATATCTTTTTTATATCAAGTCAGTTGTTCCCTTTATCAGATGATTGATTTTCAACAAACTTGATAACACACAGACTCACACAAACACAGATATAGATATATAAAGGTATATCACACACACACACACACACACACACACACATATATATATATATATATATATATATATATATATATATATATATATATATTATATAATATATATATATATATATTATATAATATATATATATATATATATATATATATATATATATATATATATATATATATATAATATATATATATATATATATATATATATATATATATATATATATATATATATGTATATATGTATGTATGTATATATATATATATATATATATATATATATATATAATATATATATATATATATATATATATATTATATATATATATTTTATATATATATATATTATATATATATATATTTTATATATATATATTATATATATATATATATATATATATATATATATATATATATATATATATATATATATATTTATATATATATATATATATATATATATATATATATATATTACCAATTTTTTTGTGGGGGAAGGTTGAGTTTGCAGTCCTCTCGCCTTTTTGCTTGACCGCAACAGATGACAGTACCCTTTTGCAGATGGATTGACTAGTGGGCGGTAGGCTGAGAACGATCCAATATTATTATTATTATTATTATTATTATTATTATTATTATTATTATTATTATTATTATTATTATTAACAGTAATGATTAGAATTTTCAACAATCTCTCTCTCTCTCTCTCTCTCTCTCTCTCTCTCTCTCTCTCTCTCTCTCTCTCTCTCTCTCTCTCTCTCTCTCTCTCTCTCAAAAGTGCCTATAAAATAAACTTCAACTATCAAACTGGAAAATGAAAGGGATTGTGACCAACGCTGTTTGTCGCAAGAAGATTATACACGAAAAAAGGCTAAAGAAATATGATCATTTACAAAATAAGTTCCCGTGAAATAAAACGTCGTGACGTGAAAAATAAATTTTACTTTCTCTTTCATCAAACAATTCCTTTCAATTAGCAACATGGTCTCGTCGTTAGAGAGAGAGAGAGAGAGAGAGAGAGAGAGAGAGAGAGAGAGAGAGAGAGAGAGAGAGAGTCCTACTTTATTTTAAGGGCTGCTCTCCTGGCCCTACTCACTACTGGACCTACAAGTTCAGCTTATCGTATACATTCTTAGGTATTTTGCATATCACGCTGCATAATTTGTGTTTATTGTCAAATCCACATTGTCGGACCACTTAAAGAACAAGCAAGTTTCCAGTTTCTTCTTGAACGAAATATTTCTTATTTATCAATTATTGAATTTGAATTGTTCTGCTACTAACAGATTGAATATTTACATAGTCGCAATTTATGACATCATTTTGTATTCATGGTCAGTATTTTCTGCCAATCTCTTCCCTTAGTATTAAAAACGAAACAACTAAACAGTAAAGACAAGGTACTTTTGATGTACTCTTGAGTATTTTTAAAGGACCTCGAGTAAACATTGTGTATTTACGCAAATATGCATTAGCTGTTGGTCAATTCACTTGCCATGTTTTACGCACGGAAGCGTATGTATTTCCCAGTCATAATAGTTACGTAAGTTCAAGAAATATACAGTATGGTCATCTGAACCGAAGATGCTCAGCATATGTTGCGTAACTGTTACGCAAATTTACGCTTATGGATTTAGCGCTGTGATGAGGACAGAAAAACAGAAATGTCCGAACATTCATTAAAATGATTCTTTGATATGTGAGGGCTTATGTTATGCATGGCAGAAAGACGTACATGCAGGAAGTCAGACTGGGATCGTGTTAAAGATTTTTAAAAGCACCGGTGTTATTATCCTTGTTGTTGTTGTTGTTTTACAAAATGGGTAAGATATTGTAAAAACATTTTCCCTCAATGCTGTCCAGGTAATGTCCGTAGGTCCGTAGTAATGGCATATTAGTATTTAGAGAGAGAGAGAGAGAGAGAGAGAGAGAGAGAGAGAGAGAGAGAGAGAGAGAGAGAGAGAGAGAAATTGATTGATTGATTGATTTGGGGTTTTCTGACATCCTGGAGAGAGAGAGAGAGAGAGAGAGAGAGAGAGAGAGAGAGAGAGAGAGAGAGAGAGAGAGAGAGAGAGAGAGAGAGAGATTGATTTTGGGTTTTCTGGCATCCTAGAGAGAGAGAGAGAGAGAGAGAGTACTCCATTCTACCAAATCAGTATCATTCTATTATGGACTCCTTTCAAAAAGAAAGTGAATCTAAGGAAGCGTTACAAGGAAAAGTTCGCATGAACTATCATCCGTTACAGTTGTTGTCATAGCAGCCCAAGTGTAGCATTATAGCATCCATTTTCATTTTCGGAATAGGCGGATCTACTCGTGTGAGGACCCCGTCACGGGCGTGATTGAATGAAACGCCCACGAGAGGTACTTCCATTTTCGATCAATTTCAAATGATTGATTGGGCGAAAGATTTATGTGATCGAAGTGCGCAGAGCTATGGTTGTTAAAAGTCAATGAACGTAAATTTGAAAAATTGGGGAAAATGTCTTGATAATTTGGCTGGAGGAATTCAGTCCAAGAAATAATAATAATAATAATAATAATAATAATAATAATAATAATAATAATAATAATGATGATGATGATGATGATGATGATGATGATGATGATGATGATGATGATGATGATAATAATGAAGCACCATATTAATTAATAATATTAATATCTCCCCTATATAATAATAATAATAAACGAATAAGTATACATACACACATATATATATACATATATACATATATACATATATAAATATATATATATATATATATATATATATATATATATATATATATATATATATATATATATATATATGCATGTATATATTTAAATATATATATCATATATATGTGTGTATATATATACATACACACACACACACACACATATATATATATATATATATATATATATATATATATATATTACGAGGTTGAGAGGGAATAGTCAGGCCCTGGTGAAATTGGGTTAATTAACCAAAGTCTAACTTGACGTTAACTGTTATAAGGCTTCAGATGATTCTGCGAAGGGGAAATGCAATATTCTAATATATATATATATATATATATATATATATATATATATATATATATATATATATATATACATATATATGTATATATATAAAATTATATATATATATATATATATATATATATATATATATATATATATATATATATATATATAATTTTATCTCTTCTCCATGCAGATGCTGTTACAGACGTTGGCATCTTTCTAAGAAAATCATTTATATAATTTCTTAAATTTTCTTTTATGGTTAAGAGATCTGATTATTATACTTACATTGTCCTTCCCCATCCTACTGATAATATTTCATTCATCATTATTTTCCAATCATGAGCCTGTGCTCCATTAAACTAAAACCATGCAACTGAAATCCCGGAAGGAACTTGGTCCTGATGAGATAGTGTTTTGGCTTTTGATAGGATTTATCTCTAAAATAGTTTTTTATATACCTTATTTACTGTCCTAAATTGCTCTCAGTCACATATTTCCAAAATATTTTGTTGTTTGAATTTTCTCCCTTAACTTCCATTATTTTAATCGATGATACATTGAGTAATATTCTGCTATATCTAGAGATTTTCATGAACCTTGTCTTCTTATTTCCAGACTGTTCGTATCTAAGAGAAACGGCATAGAAGTGAAATACTTCTGAGTCGTCCTTCATACTTCACGCCTCAAGAAAGAACTCTGATCCTGGGATAATTAATCATGGATTCAAAGTATTCCAATCTGATTTTTGTCAAGAAGGTAAGTGTATGTTTATTCATGGAGAGAAATCTATTTACAAATAGAATAGACAGTTTAATCTTCCGCTGTAAGAAAATTATATGTGGATTTTTTTTTTTTACAATTACAGAAAAACCAAGTATTGGAAAAAATTAAATATGTTATGTGATGTGTTCTTAGCAGAAGCACAGCCAAGAATCTAGCAAATGACTATATTCTAATTTTTTAAAGTTAAAAAATTACTCCTTAAGAGTTTAGAAGACACACATGCACATACGCACACACACATACACACACACATATATATATATATATATATATATATATATATATATATATATATATATATATGTGTGTGTGTGTGTATTTATATATATATATATATACTATATATATATATCTGTGTGTGCGTATGTAAATATGTATATATACATATATATATATATATATATATATATATATATATATATATATATATATATATATAAATATATATGTATGTATGTATGTATGTTTTTGTGCGTGTGCTCTTACTGGAGTAGTACATAAATGTAACTGATCTTCTCGGAGGATATCGTCATGTGCAATCAGTACAAGTAGAAAAAAAAATACAAAATTATAAGCTCATAATCAAATCACGCTCTCAGAAGAAACAACAAAAAATAAAGATTTTTTTTCTATACAAAGAATAGATCACGCATTATCTGTATTTGGTGATCATCCTGTAGTTATCTGGTTATGACCATCGTATCAATTATCGTGAATTTGAATAAATTTTATTCAGTCTTGAGATACTTTGGTGTCAAATTGAGATTTTTATTACCTTCACAAACGAAATTGGAAGTAGGTTGTGTTTTACCCCCCTGTTTGTGTGTGTGTTTGTTTGTTAGTGAACAGCTTCCTGGCCACAATTTTAATGGCAATGAAATTTGTAAGGAGGATCTGTTATGTAAATAGCTGGAAATTATTAAATTATTAAAGGTCAAGGTCACGGTTAAGCAAAAGGTCGAGAAATAAGCTGCCGCGGCGGAGATTTGCGCTCTACTGAGTGCCCCTCTAGTTACATATGCACTACTTCATATTCCACCTTCTTGATTGCCAATCTGTAAGATGGCAATTATCGTTTGATTATGTATTAATCATATATACTTATGCCGATATCTTGTCAATCATAAACACTATTTAAGTTTTTGAAGCAATGAGCGTAACATACCTTTACACGAGCAGGCTAAACCTTCTCATATAAGGGAAGTATCTATCCCATAATTGCAACCAAGAAATTATCGGTTCCACGTGCAATTGCCACACAGACACACGCTGTTATCAGCTGATAAAGACGTGGAATTACTCCCCCTCACGGAAATGCAACGACGAAATCCCTTGGTTCAGAAAGGCGTTTTTTTTTTTTTTTTTTTTTTTTTTTTTTTTTTTTTTTTTTTTTTTTTCCCAGCTAAAGACACATCCCGCAGTTTTCCCTGTGACAATTACCAGGAAGAACAGTTCAGTCTCACTCGTAAGTCGTCGCCTAAAGTTCCCGAATTACCCCTTAATTATATTTAGGACTCTCATTATATCTGTTTCTGCATGAGACTTTCACCTCCTCATAGCAGTTGGACGGAAGAACACGTAACAATCGTCATTGCAACAACGTGACTGCTACATGTCAATAAGTTCAGTCTTTTGCTATGAAGAGATTTCCTATCATATATATATATATATATATATATATATATATATATATATATATATATATATATATATGTATATATATATATATATATATATATATATATATATATATATATATATGTATCTTTTCGGTCATGCACAGCTCTCCTCGTCCCTTGGGTAGGGGGAGACGAAGTAGTCATACCATGGTGAAAGAGGATTGTGTATGCATAACTATCTAAATATCTAGCCTTCACTTTTCACGGATCACGTACACTTATATATATATATATATATATATATATATATATATATATATATATGTGTGTGTGTGTGTGTGTGTGTGTGTGTGTGTTTAATATATATATATATATATATATATATATATATATATATATATATATATATATATATATATATATATGTTTATATGACCTTACTGAAATATTAACTAAGAATGATTTAGTCAGAGTCGACTGTGGTATAGGTATGCTGATTTAAATGCGTTGCTGAGGAAAGAAAAAAGAAAGGACTTGAATTATCTTATAATTAAAGGAAGTACTGTCGTGTCGGGATTAAACCTCAGATACAGCATCGATCAATACATTTAATTTGTAAATATAATACTTGTCAATAGGAAAAATGTGCAGCATTTAGGAAAAGGAAATATATTTGAAATTGACACAAGAATAAAATTTATTTCTATTTTCGTAGAGGTAAAGTCCGTTAGATTCTGACATATATGTTGATGTTCACCTTATTTTTTATGATGCGATGATATTTACCGATAACATTTCCTGATTATCTCATTGATTCAGTGAGTATAAGAATCTTATTCTTTCTCACCTTTATCTCTACATTAAGGAGTCGGTTTCCTGGTGCGTCCTCTTCAATGCTTTCTATCAAAGGTAGCCTCTTTCACCAAACCTCTTTTCTCCATATCATCCTTTACCTTATCTCTACATCTGATTCTCTGCCTCCCTCTTGGTCTTCTCCCCCTAGCTGGTTCCTCCCAAGTGTAAAAGATTTATTGTTAGCTACTTATCTTCCTTGTTTTCTTTTTCGTTGAGAGAACAATAGTAAAAAAGATTTATAATAGCTGAAATATTGTAAGTTAAATGGCAGGACAGGGTTAGAAACGAAACTATTGGAGAGAGACTACTCGAGTGCCTATGTGGATGAGATCATGATAAGGGGTAGATGGAGATGGTTTGGTCATGCTCTTCGCACTCCCAAAGATAGAGTAATTCACCAAACTTTCAACTGGGCTCCACAAGGCACTAAAAGAGTTGGAAGACCCAGGCATACATGGTTGAGGACTATGAAGCGTGAAATATGAGATGATGAATGGAGAAGTATTGATTCAAAAGCTCGAGACGACTGGGGAAATCTAACAGAGGCCCTTTACGTCGATAGGCGTAGGAAGAGATGATGATGATGATGATAAAAATTATAATGCAATAACAATGACAACAAAAATACTGTTGGTGATAATGATGTATTAGTGTAATAAAAGAAGACGTGGATATATATGATTTATAATTTACATATGATTAACAAACAGGGAATAAAACTAAGCTGCTTATATCAATCACTGACGCGTATACGCTTTTCCTCTCTCATAGATTTAGAAACTGTGTCCTAAAAATGATCTCCGAAGTATTAGAAAACGCGCGTCTCCGAACACTTTCAAACTTGTGGCGGATTTTAACGATCAAACGATTTCTTTTTTTTTCTTCCGGTCTTTCCGCAATGCTTCCGTTGATTGAAATACGCCATCGTTCCACCTTTAAACCATGGTCAAAATGCAACTGTATTCTATTTCAATTGGAAAGGAGATTTGTGGAAGTAAATACGTCATCGTTCCATCTTTAAACCATAGTCAAAACGCAACTGTATTCTATTTCATTTAGAAAGGAGATTTGTGGAAGTAAATGCGCCATCGTTCCATCTTTAAACCATAGTCAAAACGCAACTGTATTCTATTTCATTTAGAAAGGAGATTTGTGGAAGTAAATACGCCATCGTTCCATCTTTAAACCATAGTCAAAACGCAACTGTATTCTATTTCAATTGGAAAGGAGATTTGTGGATGTAAATACGCCATCGTTCCATCTTTAAACCATGGTCAAAACGCAACTGTATTCTATTTCGTTTAGAAAGGAGATTTGCGGAAATAAATACGCCACCGTTCCATCTTTAAACCATAGTCAAAATGCAACTGTATTCTATTTCATTTAGAAAGGAGATTTGTGGAAGTAAATACGCCACCGTTCCATCTTTAAACCATAGTCAAAACGCAACTGTATTCTATTTCATTTAGAAAGGAGATTTGTGGAAGTAAATGCGCCATCGTTCCATCTTTAAACCATAGTCAAAACGCAACTGTATTCTATTTCATTTAGAAAGGAGATTTGTGGAAGTAAATGCGCCATCGTTCCATCTTTAAACCATAGTCAAAACGCAACTGTATTCTATTTCATTTAGAAAGGAGATTTGTGGAAGTAAATACGCCATCGTTCCATCTTTAAACCATAGTCAAAACGCAACTGTATTCTATTTCAATTGGAAAGGAGATTTGTGGATGTAAATACGCCATCGTTCCATCTTTAAACCATGGTCAAAACGCAACTGTATTCTATTTCGTTTAGAAAGGAGATTTGCGGAAATAAATACGCCACCGTTCCATCTTTAAACCATAGTCAAAATGCAACTGTATTCTATTTCATTTAGAAAGGAGATTTGTGGAAGCTGGAATATATGGACAGGCGCTAGGGCATGGAAGGTCCTTCAATGAAGAGATACAGTTGGCTTCATTCATTTCGGTACACTTCACGGGAAGCTGAGGTGACGTTTTAGAACTCAACACTGTAGCGGGTAATGCTGTATTGGGCAAAATAAAACCTGTTGACGACGCTGTTTGCTAAACAAAGTCTCTGAGCTTGTAAACAAGCAGTCAAAAGAATATGTATTAATTTTACGAAGTCTTGTATAAAAAATATTGTTATTTACTTAACAACACTGAAAAAATGAATAAAGGCTATTTTGATCACTTGTTTACAATTCAGCTACTGTGTTTTATAGGTAGCGATACCAACGGTTTATCTTTTGCTAAACACAATATTACATGTTAAAATGTAGTTTCCTGACGTCCCCCTTACCTTCCCGTGAAGTGCACCCGAATAAATAAAGCCAACTGTATAATTATAAAGTAAAATGGAAGAAAGGAAAAGGAATTTCTAAAGACTTTGAAACCATTGTTAAGCCTATCCGTGGTTTCAGAAGTTAAAACAAGCATATATACTTTTTTATTTCTGTCTGGAAATCTTAAATAAACAAATGATTTGCAGACGCAGCTGTAGGACAAGAACACTCTGTGATACATCCGGCACAGATGTTCGCAAATGAAGGTTGTTTACGAAGACACCTGTTGAAAAGATATACTTCCACGGACAAGGTTCGCCCATTAATTACCTGCTTCATCCGGGTAGAAGCAATTCTCTCTCTCTCTCTCTCTCTCTCTCTCTCTCTCTCTCTCTCTCTCTCTCTCTCTCTCTCTCTCTCTCTTCTTTTATCTAATAAATGCTGAACTCTCTCTCTCTCCTCTCTCTCTCTCTCTCTCTCTCTCTCTCTCTCTCTCTCTCTCTCTCTCTCTCTCTCTCCTTTTATCTAATAAATGCTGAACTCTCTCTCTCTCTCTCTCTCTCTCTCTCTCTCTCTCTCTCTCTCTCTCTCTCTCTCTCTCTCTCTCTCTCTCTCTCTCTTCTTTTATCTAATAAATGCTGAACACATTTTTCTTATAAATATATAAATAAATAAATAAATAAGGGAAATCAAAATAACATCGTAATTGTAGGGTACAGAGAGAGAGAGAGAGAGAGAGAGAGAGAGAGAGAGAGAGAGAGAGAGAGAGAGAGAGAGAGAGAGAGAAGATAATCGATCATTTAATTACATGCACCGTAATCCTAAAAAGAAAATCCGGTGATAAATAAAGAGTTACTGAAGGCCATCACAAAGCACGCTCTTCCTACATTTGTACCGCTGGATTAACACCCGATTTGAAAGCGTTGCTCGGACATGCTCACGAGCTGCCTGACTATCAGCAAGTAACGTCTTGCATGCCAAACGCTCCTGAGAAACTTTCTTCCAAGACCAACTTAGAGGAGCAGTAGATCAGGCGAAAGTCTGTCTCAGTCTGTGAGCTTGTAGAGGAAATTGACGATAAACATCACTGAGCGGAACGTCATAATTCTTTA